>NC_050579.1:32421826-32770993 GCF_011100635.1 Trichosurus vulpecula
ACAGCAGGCAAACAACTGTATACAAACAAGTTATACACAGGATCACTTGGAAATGACCTCAAAGGGCAGTGCTCGCATTAAGGAGGAACAGGAAAGGCTCCTTGCTGAAGGTGAGATTTTCACTGAGATTTAAAGGAAGCTGGGAAGACCTGGGTTCAAATCGCACCCCAAACATTTACTATCTGTAGGTCTCAGTTTCCTCATTTGTAAAATGAGGGAGCTGGATTCGATGTTTTCTAGGGTCCTTGCCCGCTCTAAATCTATGATCTTATAATGTCAACTGTGACATTATAACTCTAGGAATTCAGGAAAAGGAGGATTCATTTGGGATGGAGAAATCAGGTAAGGCTCCATGGAGGAGGTGAGATCTGAGTTGGGTCTTGAGGGATGAGTAGGATCTAGAACAGAAGGGCAGACTTTAAGTCACTACATTCTCTCCTGCCATGAGCCCAATTTCTAGGTCCTAAATGGGAAGGGGGAGGATTAAAGTCCTGCTCCAGCGAATGGAAGTGCATGGATAGTATCTTGGTTTTCAAACACTTCACCTGAGGAGCTTAGGCTCTGCTAGGCCCTACTAAGCTGGAAAGGCTTTGAGCCCAGAAGCATAGTCATAACTAGAGTGGGGCAGTGGGGGCTTTGCCACAGGGTGCTGGAATTTAGAGGGCATTGACAGGACTTTTCACAGCAGAGAACCGGCCTTGTCTGGCAGAGTTAGCCAGAATAATTAGTTGTAAAAGGAGGCTTTCCTCTTCTGTAAAAATGGGAATAACAAAAGCAGCTGCCTCCCAGGCTTGTTATGCGATCAAATGAGATAGCCTATGTAAACTGCTCCACCCCAAAGGAATTCTCCTTCTGCTTAGAGCACTTGTGTTTGTCCTTTGTGACATCAGGGAAACGATGACGTGACTTGAAGTTGACTTTGATTTGAGGGAGGGAGGGCTGTGCAAGGTCACCAGCCTCGCTTTCTCCTCCAGAGCCATCTGGGTCCAGTGGCCTGATACTCGCCAGGATGGCCCAGGATGAATATTCAGTTCTAGAGAAATGATTTGCACTGGGGGCAGAATGCCCTATACTTATGAAATTCTAGGTCTTTAAAGGGGAATGGGGGGCAGTGGAGAGAGCACTGGCCCTGGAGTCAGGAGGACCTGAGTTCAAATCTGACCTCAGACACTTGACACACTTACTAGCTGTGCGATCTTGGGCAAGTCACTTAATTCCAATTACCCTGCCTTGCCCTGTCCAAAAAAAATTTAAAGGGGAATAGGATGAGAGATGGTGCTTGGGTGCTTGTGCTTGGACCCTGAAGCCTCATTAATGGTACTGTGTCTATCCTGGGATGGTGGGGAGCTAGTCCTAACTAGGAACCCAGTGGGAGGTAAAAGAGGATGAGTCAGCCAGGGCCAGATTATGGAGGCCTAAAAATCCAGGCAGTGGAGGTTGGATTTGCCACAGTAAGCAGTAGGGACATGAAAGATTTGCCCCCCTTTTCCCGTCCCCAATGGCTTCTTCTTCCCCAAAGGGTTTCAAGGCCAGGGCACCCTCCTTGCTGGTATCCTGGTTCCCCTGCTGCTGCTGCTCCTGGGCATCGTGGCCTGTGTCTTCTGCTGCTGCTGGGCGGCTCAGCCTGACCCCAAAGACAGGTCTCACTTCCCTTTCCTCCCCAGGGTTGATCAGGGTTGACAGGGCTCTGGGCTCAGGGTGTGGATGTGGGAGGCCGTGTGCAGGAGGGGAGATGCTGATTAGAATCCAGGACAATGGAAAAGGAGGTGAGTGGAGAGGGAAGAAGGCAGGTACTTCCAAAGGAAGGGGGACCCTTATAATTCCAGCCCCTGCCGTCTCCCTGCCTACCTGCCTGCCTTTACTTCAGGTACTGAGACTCCCAGCTCTCAGGGAAGGGGAAGACAGAGTCAAATGTTGGCAGGAGCCCCAAAGAACTTGCTGGATGTGTTCCCTTTCTCTCCCCAAAATAAAGCAACTTGATTTTGGAGCCATGGGCACAGGAAAGAAGGGACGAACTTGATGATTCATATCACCATAGCTGCTCAGGGGAGGGGTGGTCCAGGACCTGAGCCTAGATGCCTTTGGGCAGAGGGAGGGACAAAGCCCCGCAATCTCCCAGAGAAGAGAAAGATAAGAAATGTTGGCTCTAGCCGGTTTAGCAAACAATAAAACTGAAATGTATATAGCATTTTAATGTTTATGAAGTCCTTCCCTCACGATCACCCTGGGAGGTAGGAAGTAAGACTTTTATTGTGATTATCTCCATTTTATAGATGAGAAACTGAGGCAGTCGCCTGGCCAATAAGTGTTACCTAAGGATAGGGATTTGCGAGGAAGAATCTAATCAGTAGAGTAGAAACTTTGGAGCCAAAGGACAGGAGTTCAAATGCTCCCTCTGGGGCTCATTCCCTGTGTCATCTTAGGCAAGCCAGCTCGTGTCCTTGTCTATAAAGTGAGGGGGGTTGGGCTAGATGGCTCCCGAGGTCCCTTCCAGCTCCTGAGACAGGCTCTGCGTGCTGCAAGCCCGGCATTCTCTCTACTGTAATGGGAGGGAAGGAGGCCCAAGGCTGAGTGACTGTAACTTGTCTAGTGATGTTTTTGTCTTTCTCAAGACAGGGTTTGAACTATTCTGCCATTTTAAACTCCCCCAAACCCTGTGAGGGAGGCGGGATGGGAGTCATTTGCTCTATTTCATAGTTAAAGGGACTAAAAGTCCATTTAGGGTATATGATCTGTCCAAGGTGACGCAGCTAATTACGGTTTGAGCTGGGACCAGAACCCAGATCTCCTGACTTATACTTCATTCATTCATTAATTCACAATTTATGGGATTCCTACTATATGTTCAAGTCAGAGAGGTAGGCCCCGAAGGAGACATAAGGACAAGGGAAGCAAGGCCCCTCATAGGCTTTAGAGGGGCTAATAGAAGAAATAGGATCAAAAAAAAGAAAAAACATTTTTAAAAAGAGAAGAAATAAGATCCATAGAAATGACTATAGGGAAGGAACACCACCTCTCTGCCCTGGATGACTTGTATACAAGTCAGTGTACCTGTCAGCAAAGTACCATGGGAATTCAGAGTGGAGAGGGATCACTTGTGATCATGGAGGGCTTCCTGTAGGAGATGACGTTGAAATGGGCCTTGAGAATTGGCAGGATTCTGGCTGGCAGGAATAATGTGAAGAAAGCTTCAGAGTTGTACAGGTTCATACAGGGAAGTCATTGGAAGTGAGGTGGAAAAGCCTTGAATGCCAAGCTAAGGAATTTGGACTTTATCCTGTAAGGAATGGGGAGCCATTGAATGTTTTTAAGCATGGGAGTGAAATGCTAAGAGTTTTCCATAATGGACTCTGCCTATGTTATTGGGAAGGAGGGAAAGTTGTTTTCCAGGACTACTAAGTTTGGTCACTTTACTTACTCACTGACCAGGTTTCCTCTCTGCCTGACTTTCCTCTTGCTATCCTCAGGCCGGCCAGAGATGGGGATGCCGTGTCTCGAGTAAAGATGCAGGTCAGGGGGGCATTGAGCAGCCTGGGCTCAGCGCTGCCCTGTGGCTCCCTCAGCAATCACAAACTGCCTCGGGTCACAGGTAGGAGTGGGTAGAGAGAGGGGGGCCTTGGGAGGCCTGGGCCTTGCCAGGGAAGGGGTTCCCTGCTTGACTCTCCTGACCTGGCTCTCCCCACAGTGTCCCACCATGACCCAGAGATCCCCTTCAACCACAGCTTCATTGAGCCCCCGTCTGCTGGCTGGGCATCAGATGACTCCTTCTCTTCTGATCCAGACTCTGGGGAAGAGGATGAGGGGCCAGCTTACTGTGTGCCCCCCCAACAAGGTAGGGCCTCCTCTATCACATCCTCCTAAACCACCATGCTAGTCTTGCCTCTTGACTCAGCCTGGCCTCCCTGCACCCCTCAGCTGGGATTCACCCCCTTCACCCTGACTTAGTTTCTTCATCTCCCCTCCCCTTGGGCCTCAGTTTAGCCTGAGTCTGGGGAAACCTGGAGATAGGGAGAGAAACTGGAAGCAACAGAAAGAGACAGTGAAAGCAGAGGGATGAGGTCTGGGCCCTGGGCCCGGTTCTCCCTTCCTCCCTCCCTCAGCTGTTATCCCTTTCACAGAGGAAGAACTCCAAGAGGCAGGAAAACCCATCTCTGCACCAGATGACACATCCACACCTTTTGTCATCCCACGAACTTCCAGCCTGGCCCGAGCCAAGCGGCCATCTGTCTCCTTTGCTGAAGGCACCAAGTTCGGGCCCCAGAACTCCCAGGGCTTTGGGGAGCTGGCCAGCCCCTCAAGGAAGCCCAAGAGGCTATCCCGGACAGGCCAGACCCAAGCTGAGGGACAGGAGGCTGAGGGGCCTCAGGGTCCCCAGGGGCCAGAGGACCCACAGTCTGATTTCCAAGAGCCTCCCAGCACCACTGCCGCTCAGGGGGATTTGTCTGCCGGCCACCGGAGGCTTCCTCTTGGGGGCAGGACTGTGGCCCAGAGGGTGGAGGCCATTGAGAGTGGCAGCAGGAAAAGCCCAGGCCCTGTGACTACCATCTACATGTTGGCAGGGACTCCCAGGGGAGTCGAGGGGCCCGTCCGGGCTGTCCTCCGACGTTTTGGCAGCTTCCAGAAGGGCCGGGTGGAGGCCAAGGCCAAGGGTAGCATTCCTAAGCCTCCACGCCGGGCTCTGAGTCGGGATAAAGGCACCCTCATCCCTTCCCCTGCTCCCAGCCCCGACTCCCCCCAGTGCCTGGAGCTTTCTCAAACAGCAGCACTCAGGAAAGCCAGCCAGGAGGAGGAGACAGGCAGGCTGGAGGATGAGGGCACCAAGAGCTTAGGGAACATTACCGGGGGAGCCAGAGGGGATGACCTCCTGGTGCTGGAGAAGGCTGGGCAGCTGGCTGAAAAGGAGGTCAAGGATGAACCACAGTATGAGAATGTCAAACCAGGCTCTGTCACCTTGAATTCCTGAGGTCTCCCAGGCATGGCTGGGGGTGGGGAACCAGAGTGGGGAGGATGGGAAAGGGACCTACAGGAGGACTGGGGCATGTGGTCATGCTTCCTCCTGAATAAAAGGCTATTGGGGCTGAGCTAATGGGTCAGAGTCCTCTCCTCTTCTTTCTGGAGTCTGCTCAACAGTCTCGCCATAGGGATGGGAACCCATAGCCCAAGGATGGGAACCAGGCAGGTTGGATCCCTCCCTCCAGGATTCCCCCAGCAAAAAAAGAAAAAATACGATAAAAAATGATTCTGTCCTTTCTTCCTTTGCTCATCCATCCAAATAGTCCTTATCGAGCACCTCCCTAGATGTAAGGCCCTGGTGATGGTGATGGGGGGGCGGGGCAGTGTAGTTACACAGAACACAGAAATGGAGAAGATCTGGTCCAAGGAACAAGACATAATAAGCGAGTCCACAAATAACCACAGTAAAGACTGGCTGGAGAAAGAAGGTGCACTTCAGTTGACTTTTGAAGGGCAGGACGGCCATAGATTTAGAACTGGAAGAGGCCTTCGAGGTCATCTTAGGATGCACTTGAGGTTAAGGTCAAACAAGTCAGGGACAGGAACAGAATTTGAACCTTGAGTCCGATGCTTCCAAATATCTCCACTCCCTCTAATCACCTCCCCTCTGATCGGCCACAGGCACAATTGGGGGGAAGGCTGGAGCCTCAGCAAAGAAGCAGAGCCAGGGAATGAGGTTGGCAAGGAGGCTGAAGGAGGCCTTCGGATGCTGTGCTAAGCAGTTTGGACTGGAGTCAGTAAGCAGTGAGGAGCCTTCGAAGGTTTCCAGGTTTGCACATATGCTGCCCCAGGTCTGTGCCTTTGTTACCATTGGGGATAGCATGAGATTAAACTATCAGAATGATGGCTGGCATTTTATCTAGCTTTTCAAAGTGTTATTTCATTTGATTCTGATAACAACCCTCTGACACAGGGGTAATTATCACCCTCATTTTACAGATGAGGAAACCGAGGCTGAGAGATGAAGTGACAGTCTCAGAGCGTTTGGGCAGCATTTGAAATCAGGTCTCCATTATTTCAACACTGCAACACCTAGACTCAGGGCTTCTTTGGTTGAGTAGCCGTAGAACTAGCCCTGGGGTTGCCTGCTGGACTTTGCCTCTGCCTCCTACTTTTCTCCAGCTCAGCCCCGGGTTCCCACGATGGCCCCGGCTCTACGGAGGACGTGGCCAGTGGTGTGAGATGCCCATCTATCCAGCAGAGGGAGCACGTTGGCCTCAGGACTAGAGGCAGAAGAAACCGGGAGATGTTTTAGGGTTCCCTGAGGAAGGAGGGTCCCTGGCCAGGGTCCCCTGCGGAGAAGGCGGGTGGCCCGGTGTGATGGGAGAGCAGGGCTGGGGGCAGCAGCAGGAGGCCCCCACAGTCCTTCCTCGGGCTATCTGAGCTGGATGGAAGCTGGAGCTGCTCTGTCCGGCAGCTGGACTTGAAGTGTAAGGCTTGAATCCTGAGACCTGGTTGCCAGGCTCTGGTCCATCTGGCTCCTGGGACTGGGCCCGAAGCTGCCATGGCCAGAGAAACCAGCAAGAGGAGGCAGCTGGGCCCTGAGAGTTTGGGATGGGGTGGGAGGGGGGAAATGTCAGACAAGGAGGTGCTATGGAGGTAGCACAAAGGATGGGGTACGGGGAGGCATATTGGTAAAGGCCCAGGGGACAAAACACAGTTGAAGGATTGGTGTGGGGGGTTCCAGGGGAAGAAAGACCAAAGAGCAGGGCCAAAAGGACATAGCTGGGGAGGGAGTATCCAGAGGAAGGAGGACACAGCTGGGGAGATCATGAAGGGGGGAGACATGGGGGCAGGGTGCTTGGAGAGATGGAGAGCATACAGCTGGTGGGAGTAGAGGAGGTACGGATGGAGAACACACAGGGAGGACCGAACTGGGGCGGGGGGTCAGGGCAGTATAGAGGGGCCACTCAGAGAGGCAGACAGTATGGAGGGCAATCTGGGGGGCCGAGAAGGGGGTTCAGAGCAGTATAGAGGGGCCACAGAGAGATGGACAGGACCAAAGGCACATGGGGGGGGTTGGTGTTACAATAGGGTGTGCTCAGTAAACACAAGTGGGAACCGCCGGGGGACACATTTGGGGGTCAGAGTGGTATAAAAGAATATGGGCAGAGAAAACATACTAGGGCAAAACCCCAGGAAAGGACATGTAACATCCAAGGCAATGAGTGACATAAGGGGCGGGGGAGGGGTGGGGGGGTGGCGAGGGCGGAGAAGACAGCTGGGGGAAGGTAAGGGATCGCGAAACTGGGGGCGGGGGGGGGGGAGCTGGTGGTATAACGGGCAGAGTCGGCGAAGAAAGACTGGAAAGAGGGGCACATCTGGGGATTGAGGCTGTCATGGGGGAGGGGAAACAACTGGGGGTGAACTGTGGGGGCGAGGAGATAAATGGGGCTGGGAGACAAAACCGGGGCAACATCTGGGGTCCAAGACGAGTGGGGTCGGTGAGGACAGCACGGGGAGGGGGCCCATTTGGAGGTCAAGGCTGTAAAGGGGAGCAGAGGGGAATCAGCTGGGGGTACCTCGGGGTTCAGGACGGTATAAGGGGTGCTTAGGCAGTGACTTCACAGGGAGGGGCGCGCGTTCGGGGGTCAAGGCAGTGAAGGGGCTGCAGCTGACTGCACATTTGGGGGTCACGCCTATAAAGGGGGGATAAGGGGCACATTTGGGGGGTCGGGCGGTATAACTGGGGCGGGGGAGTCTCCGCGGGGTGCGGTGGCCCGGGCAAAGCCCTAGCCAGGACAGAGGGGGAGCGTCCAGGGGGGGGCGGGGCGAGGAGCCCGGGGTCCCCGCAGCCCTCTCCCCCCTCCCCTCCCGACCCTCTCCCTCCCCTTCCCCGAAGCTCTCTTGTTTGTCTCTCGGTCCGGCCGGAACCGGCTCGTGCTCGCTGCCGGGCGGGCGGCTTCTGATTGGTTGCTGCCTGTTTCTAGCGCCATCTGGACCAATCAACGCGTGGCAGTGTTTTCCTCTCGGGGTCGGAATAAAAGGGCTGGAATAAAAGGGGGGCAGAAAAGGCTCCGGGCGGGCCCGACACACATCGGGTGGGAGCTGGGTGAGCGGCGCCGAGGGGCTCCGGGCGGCCCGGGGGAAAGAGGGAAGGAGGAGGCCTGTTTGCGGGGTGGGAGCGGGGGACAACGACGGCGTAGCGCAGGGCTCGGAGGCCGGGCGGGAGAGATGAATAAGGTGGGGAAAGGGCGGGAGTCTGGTGCCGGGGTACCGGCAGCGCACCGGGCCCGAGGCACCAGGACTGGAGCCTGGGGAGGCGGAGGGGGGGCCGATCGGGCGGCTCGCGCCGCCGGTTCGAACCGGCTTCGCCCGTCCCATGCGGGGCTCGCGTGCCCGTAGCACCTAGCGACCCGGAGATCCGCCAATGGGGCCGCGGCTCCTCCGGGCCGCCGAGCCAATGGGCGAGAGGGGAGGCGGGCTGTCCCGCGGCTCCGGGCGCTGATTCTGTGGTTAAAGGAGCAGTCCCTCCGGAGCAGGATCTGTGTGCGAGCTAGCGGGCGGGCGGGCGGGCGTGCTCGGGCCTCAGGGCTCAGGGCTGGGACAGCGACCGGCGCAGGTGAGTCGGGGGTCCCCTCCCTCCCTGCACCCTGGCGCTGTGTCTGGCTGTAGCCCCTGAGAGTTCTCAGGCTCTGTCCATCCCTCGCAGGGGACTCGGACCCAGGGACCCCGGAATCTTTATTCCTCCTCCCTCTGTGCCTCAGTTTCCCCATGCATTAAATGGGATGGAGGGTCGGGGAGCCTCCAGTTTGACTGGCACGGGGAGGGGGGCGATGCTGCGGTGGGCAGCGGGCTCCGGCTCTGGATGAGCGGCCTCAAACCCAGATCTGAGCTCCCTGCCGGGCTTCCTGGCTTCTCCGGGTTGAGCCTGCCTCTTGCTCAACCCTCCTTCCTTCCCCCACCTGCGGCAGCCTCCGTGGAAGGGGTGACATAGTTTGCATTTTGCTGCAGAGGCTGGGAAGGGGGAGGTGCGCCAGCCACCCACTGCTCCCTGCCATCAAAGCACCCAGGTTGTGACCGGGAGTTCTCCTTCCAGGTTGTCCCCTGGGCTCGGTCTGGGCTGTCCCCTCACCCACCCGCCTTGAGCCATGGCTCCCACTCTGGCCACTGCCCACCGGAGGCGATGGTGGATGGCCTGCACCGCCGTGGTGGAAAATCTTCTTTTCTCTGCTGTCCTCCTGGGCTGGGGGTCTCTGCTCATCATGCTCAAGTCGGAGGGCTTCTATTCCTATCTGTGTACAGAGCCAGGTAAGTAATGCGGGGCGGGGGAGGGGGTCTGGGGCTTATGGGTACGCTCTAAAATGGGGTGATATCATCGAGCCCGGCTAGGGCGGGATTAGCCAGCTCTTCCCACCACTCAGAGGCTTGCAGGGAAGTCCGTATTTCTATAATCTCTGTATCCACCCCCACAGTGCCGGGTATATGATCACTTAGAGTTGTCTCCGTGCTTTGGAAAACCTACATATACATCCTCTCAATTGCTAGCTGTAAAGGAGGGTTTGGGATACTGTCCCCATTGTAGAGATGAAGAAGGTGAGACCCACAGAGGGTAGGCCACAAGGCAGATAAAGGGGGAAATGGGAATCGAAGCAATATGGATGGGAGGTATTGATATACCATGAAGGTATAAGCCTTGCTGTCCCTACTTTATAGATGAGCAAATTAAGGTCAAGAGATGTAGTGGAAAGAACCTCAGATTTGGAATCTGGGAACCTGGGTTCCAATCCTGACCTTCTGTCACTGCCTTCGTGGTCTTGGGCAAGTCAGTTCCCTTTATCAGTGTCTGTTTCTTCCTCTTGGAAAGGAGAAGTTAGACCTGGAAGACCGAAAGGGACCCATTGGCTCTAACTCTGGGGTCATGCCGACTATCAGATCCCTTCCAGTTCTAAATCGAAGAGACTTAGGTGAGCAAGGCCCCCCAGCCAACGAGTGTTGGGTCTGCTGACTCCAGAATCTGGCCTTTCGCTGTGATCAGACTGTGATCACACTGTGACTACCCTTCACGCACAGCAGGTGCTTGGTGGGTCTCTGATGGTTGCTCAGATGAGCCCAGGTTTGTTCAGTTCAGAGTGTCTTCAGGCAAGGGAATCTTTTTGATTTAGTGACGAGTCTGTGAGAGATGTTGAGAGGAAGTTGTGGTTCCTAGGCTTGGTTTGTCGTCACTGTACACTGTTAAGCTCCTGCTCTATGGAGAGCGCTGTAGGAGATGCAGAGTTCAGATGAGACCGGCCCCTGCCCTTGGGAAGCTTGCCATCTAGGAGCTGGACTTTGGCCCACTGGGAAAGGTCTTGAAATGCAAGTTCCCTAAGGGTATGGTGCCATTGGAAACTAGCTGATGAGTCTAGTTGCTTTGTGATGTTCAAAGGCTATTAAAGAGATGGTTGTAGTGCTGGGGGTGGCTGATCTGTTTGTGGATTGTGATGGAGGGGAGGGGTTAGGGAGGGTCTCTAAAACCCTTCCCATTTGGACATTCTGAGGCTTCTTTAACCTTGTAGGATCCTAGTTGGGTTGTGGGTTGTTCGCTTTTAGGGAGGTCTAGTGACTCCAGCCAGTACTTACTGGCTGCACCATTGACCATAAAGTTAATTCACTTCTCTGAGACTCAGTTTCTTGTCTGTAAAATGATGAAAATAATACTAGCAGTGTTTACGATGTAGGTAGGTTTGTTGTGGGGATCATATTGATAATGACTCTAAAGGGCCTCGTGTGCTTTAAAGCCCTATGTAAAATTTTAGGTGGGCAGCTAAGTGACGCAGTGAATAGAGCGCCAGACTTGGAGTCAGGAAAACCTGAGTTCAAATCCAGCTTTGTGACCCTGGGCAAGTCACTTAACCCTGTTTACCTCAGTTTCCTCATCTGTAAAAATGAATCGAAAAAGGAAATGAACCGAAAAAGGAAATGGCAAACCCCTCCAATATCTTTGCCATGAAAAACCCAAATGGGGTCATGAGGAGTTAGACATGACTGAACAACAACAAAATATTAGCTGCTGTGTGGTTATCAAAATTGGGGAAGCATATCCTGTAGGTAGAGACCAATTAACCGGAATTTGCTAGTACTATCCAGATTTCAAGGAAGGAAAGTGACCATTAAATGAGATTTTGAAAGGGAAACATTCTTAAGGTCAGAAAACACCAGAGTTCAAGCCTCACTGGGTAACCTTGGGAAAGTCACTTAGCCTCTAGTGTCCTAAACAACTCTCTGAGACTGTAAATCACAGCAAAAGGGCTGAGGGCTACCTTGGCTGAAGGAGTTACCTCCTCTGGAAGGTCACCACACGAAGGAAACCTCCCATCCAGTTCTGTTCCCTGCACTTGCAAAAAAGAATGCCCTTTGACCCAAACCACTTGGGATTTGGAGCTTCCAAAAGATGACCGTTGTACCTGTAAGGTCACAACATCTGCTTTTTGGTTTTGTTTTGTTTTTCATAATTTTGGCTAAATTGTCATAGCTTGGGACCTCAGGGTCACAGACTTGAAGGGACTTCAAAATGATCCCAGAGGAAAAAGAGGATTTGACCCCGATCACACAGCTAGCTGGTGGTAGGGAGGCCTGGGACTGGAACCCAGGTATGATGACTCTTGGTCTGTTCACTTCAGATATGGAATCTTAGACAATGCTGATGGGCATAACACCCCTAGGGTCCCCCAGGAAACTGGGGGAAGTGACATCCCCCCAACCAAGTCTCTCTACTTACCAGGGATGGAAAATTTAGATAAGAGATAATCCATCTCAATCTCAGCCACACCCTACCCAATCTAAAACTGGCTATTTAGATGACACTTCACTCTTCCTCCGGAGGCCATCCAGGCACAGCACCCTTAATGAGTTTAGGCCTGATTTCCTCTTCTGCCAATATGATCTTGGAGTTCTTAGCTCGAGTGAGGAGAAAACAAGGCAGGCAGGCAGGCTTGCTGTGGGAGTAACCAGCACCCAGTTCTCCCATTGTCCCCTAGGAGAGCCAGAGTCTCTGTTTCATCAAGGAAGCCAAGTTTAAGAGGCTCAGGGCAGGAAAGTGCCTGGGGGAGGGGGATAGATACCTGGAAAAGGGTAGAGAGTATATCACTTGTAACCCGTGACCTTTAGCTGCTCAAAAAACATTTCCTAACAGCCTAAGGGCTGTTGGCTAGGCTTTGCCCTCATCAGCAGAAATCTTGGGTGATGGAAAAGGCAGACCTTGTTCTCTAGACAGGTGGTTTTTTCTAAGTCCGAGAAATGTTACCAGAGAGATTAATGACTACTCTGAAAGGACCAAGTCAGTTGGCACATTCTTCTCCCTGACTTCTTTCTTTTCCCTTTCCTGACCCGTCATACCTGGATTGGCTACCTCCTTTCTCATTGGGTTTGAGGCTTAGACTACCAAGTTTGGGTAGTGGTGGTGGTGTTTTTTAAGCACCAAATGGTAATACTATTTTGTCTGATCCAGTCAACATGGTCAGGAGTGGTTGGTTCCCTACCCCACCCCCACGGAGACCACATGGGTCAGGAAGATTCTTTTTAGTGATACCCTAGAACAGAGGTTCTTCGTTTTGTGTGTGTTCTAGGTGTCTTTGATAGTAGTCTGTGAAACCTTTGGACTCCTCAGAATCCTGCTTTTAAATGCATAGGATTACAAAGAAAACCTGTTAATGTGGAGAAACAGTCCTCAAGAATTTATCTGGGTTAAGAACCCGGCCAGTTTTGTGTCTGTGCCTAACACGCAGTAGGTACAAGAAAATGCTGGTGTCGTTGAATCAGTTGAACTGAACTGAAAGCATGTTCTCACACTGGACAGAACGGCTGGCCGTGGGCCTTTGATCTCCCCAGGCATGAGCTGATGTTCTTGTCTTCAGAGCTCAGCTCCTTAGGAGCCCTTTGCTCCCACCTGAATTTTGGTTCTGCTGATTCTGTGCCCCTAACCTGTTGATTCAGCATCTTCTTCTGGAATTCCTGCTGAGTGAGGGCGGGTTATCTGGGTCGGCGTTCCTTATCAGCACTTCTGGGAGATCGCTCTGACCTGTTGCTTTCAGGACCAGAAGTCATGGCAGGCCTCTGACTAAGATGGGGAGATTTATGGTTCAGATCTTTTGTCGAATAGGTTTAAAGTCTTCAAACTTGGCAGTGATAAAGAGGCAATTAGATGGAGAACTTTAGCTGCCTCTGGAGGATTGGTTCTGAAAGAAAGCTGTAATGTAGGAGCCAATTTACAAGGGGCGAAATGCACATTTGTCAACTTTCTTTTGTTTTTCTTTTAAGACCAGTTTGGAGACAGTCAGCCGGAGCCTGTTAAGCCTTTTCTCCTTCTCTGAATGATCTTCAGAGCCTGGCCAGGCATCCATGGGGGCCAGAGCCAGGCTGAACTTGGGTTTTGTTTTTGACATTCAGCTTGGAAGGCACCAGTGCAGTGGGTACAATGGGTGAGGGGGAGGTACTTACTGCCTGCCGCAGGGTCAGAGCCCCAGAGCTGGCAGGGATCACAGAGGCCAGCTAGCCCATCCCTTCCCCAGTTTTATGCAGGTAGTCAGTGTCAAGGGACGATTTGTGGTTCAGTGGAAAGAGTCAGAGGCCCTGGGTTCAGATCCTGGATCTGCTGCTGGCTTTATAAGTGACTTTGGTTAAGTCATAAAACTCCTCTGAGCCTTTGATCCTTCATCTGGAAAACGAGGGGTTGAGTCAGATCAGATCTAGAGTTATGTGAGGCTTTGAGGTGTACAAAGAGCTCTACAATTATTAGCCTATTTGATCCTCTAAGGGAGGTGTTGTTCTTACTCCCATTTCACACGTGTAGGTTTCAGAGGTTAAGTGATGTGTCTGGTAAATGTTGGAGGCAGGATTTGATCTGGGGTCTTGCTGACTCGAAGTCAAGACCCTGTCCCTTTTACCACCTGCCTACCCTTTAAGGTTCCTTCCACCTTTAAATCTGTGACCTGTTCTTCCTGGGACTTGAGAGGGAAAAGGCAGAATTGGAGGACCCAAGAGACCAGTGCCTGTCTGTGGCGTCATGGTCTCCATCAGACACCAGACTCCCTGGTGACTCTGACTCCCTTTGCTCTGATGTAGCCTTGGCAGAACACCACCGTGGGACCTCGGCCACGGAGAATGATGTTTCCACACAGATTTGTACTTTCCCCTACACTGCAGTCCAGGCTGCCTTGCCTTCTTCCTTCTTCTAGTCTCTTGTGCTCTAGGGTCCAGTCTCTTGGAATGCAGTTTGAGCAGGCCTGTGGTTCAAATGGGCCATTCTCCGGCATATGAGGCATAGCCTGGGTTGTGGTTGTGGTGGATACAGGGTTGTATAAAACTTTATACATGCCCCTAAGAGCTTATTATTGTCTAGGGGAGGAGATGAGATGTGTACAGAGTCACACTTGAACATTTACAAAGCCTTTTCATCCCCAAAACTCTGTCAGATACCTCATTATGTGATTTCATCGTTAGAAGGAACTCTTGGGAGAGAAAACTCCCTCTGTTACTCGCTGAAAGCTGGCACCTTCTCTGACATCTATAGTCTTGGAGTTGCTGGAGGGCACTTAGAAGGGGAAGTGACTTCCCCAGGGTCACACAGTCCAGATGGGCCAGAGGCAGGTCTTGAACCCAGCTTTTCCTGACTCCAAGGACAGCTCTCTGACCCCGTCTGCTTTCCTTCCATTGGAATCACAGTATGCAGGTCAGAACCTGGCCTCTGCCACTTATTACCAGTGACCTTGGGTGACTCCTTTATTCATGGGGGGAGGGAGGCATAAAGTGAGATTGGTGACTAAACAAATGCTGATTTATGAGTATCATGGAATATTATTGTACCATAAGATGTGGGAACGTGGACAGTCTCAGTCCCCAAACTGGGCAGACCTCTGGGAACAGATGGAGAGCCAGGAGAACCATTTATACAATAACAGCAACATCGTAGGGAAAAACAGCTTAGAAAGAGCAATCCCATGACCACCAGGGGCCTGAAGGGAAAGTGGGGGTGGGGCAGGCCTGAACAGCACAGGGAGACCTGGGCTGGGGGCCGGGCCCATGGAGGAATGGGCTTCCACTGACTGTGTGGAATTGATAGGAATGGGTTTTTTTCCTTTTTTATTGTTTGAGATGGGGAGTGTGTGTGTGTGTGTGTGTGTGTGTTGAGGAGGGGAGATTGGGATGAGGGCTTGTTCATTGGAAAAAGAAGTAAATAAAACGAGCCTTCTTCCAGTTCTAAATCTGTGATCCTGTGAGTTTCTCATCCTCCCTTCATCTTTAGTCCTTAATAGTCTTGGTGGGGATCGGGGCGGGGGGTCAGCCTGTGATTTTGTTGGCCTGGGAGACTTCTAGGGAGGAAGCCCCATCTCCCAAAACAGGGCTTCCCCTGCTCTGCCATCCCCTCTAGGGAGGGGCTGCCTGGGAGGCTGAGAAAGGAAACACATTGCCTCGGGACACACAGGAAGGCTGGTTCTGAAGTGAGACTAGAACCCAGGGCCTCCTGGCTCTGAGGCCAGCTTGCTCCACTGCACCGAGCTGCCTCTCAAGCAGAGAGCCCAGCGATTTGTGATGTTCATTTATAGAGGAAGAAACTGAAGACCCTGAAAGATGCCCAAGGCCACAGAGCTGGTGTGAACGTCAGAGCTGGGGCTCAAACCCACATCCTCTGAGGTCTTAGGATGTTCTTGGGGGAGTGGTGAGGAGAGAGAGAGAACACAAGAGACAAAGACAGAGACCGAGAAATACAGAAAGAGAGCAGGAGAAGAGAAGGGGAAGGAGTGGGAGAAAGAGGAGAGAGAGAAAGGGAAGGTAAGAGAGTGAGGGAGAGGAGAGATGGAGAAAGGGAGGGAGGGAGAGGCAGAAAAGGAGGGAGGGAGAGACAGAGAAAGGGAGGGAGAGACAGAAAGGGAAAGACAGGGAGGGAGACGAGAGAGACAGAGAGCAGAAAGAGAAAGAAGAGGGAATGGAGAGAGAGGGAGAGAAGAGAGGTGCTGTCCGTCTGGGAAGCAGCGAGAGCGGGCTAAGACTGCAGATCCCAAGGCTGCCTAGGACAAAACAGGCAGGGACATGCAACAGAAAACTTGTTTCTATGTTCCCGTAAAGGTGTATCTTTTTGATGCCAGAGTGTTCCGCTGCCCTGCTACCTAGGTATTTAGTTTTTGATAAGTGGAGTCTCTTGCACAATGATGTCTCCACATCAGGGGCGATTGGCCGAGGCTTTGGAAGAGATACAGGTGGGGTGAGTTGGGGGGGGCACTTTTCTGAGCTGGTCTGGGGCACCCGAATGATTTGTACACACTGGCGATGGCCCATGCTAGGTCACCTAGGTCACGGGGGCTGACCAGGGGATGCAGGGAGCTCTGAGTCTCTCTCCCTTTCTCCCCTTGCCCTCAGATGGAATCTGTAGACTTTTCGATGTGATGCTTTGGGGCACACCCATTTTACGAAGCCCTCCCATCCTTTTAGGCCAGAGGTGCAGGATTCCTAAGTGTACTCTTTCACTTTTGCTGTGGTTTACATGACCGCTTGTCACATATTTTATCTTTCTATTTTGTGGGCGTGGTGGACCGGGGCAGAAATCTACCAGAAGTAGCTAGCGGGACTGCTGAGTCTGAGTCAGTGATTTCATTAGCGTAGGAACTCCAAGTGAGGAAACTCCCTTTGCCATTACAGAGTGGCCACTCTCGGGTGTCCAGTGGAACCTCTGGACCCTTGCTTCTCAGAATAATGTTTTTCCATACGTAAAATAAAATACATCGGATTACAAAGGAAGCCAGTTATGTTGAAATGCAGAGATCAGCATAATAATGGAACAAAAAGAAGTTCAGAGGTTAAGAACTCTTTTCTTAGGTGCCTAGGGCAAGAGCCAGGGAAGTGACTTGGCCAGGGTCACACAGGCAGAGGCTAAGGCCAGCCCTGAGGCCATTGTGCTGTCCCTTTGCCTTTCTTCCCCTGCCTCTCCTCATCTTATAAGCCACAGCTTCTGCCTCTCTCTTCTCCAAGAGGGCCTGGAGGCCATTGTTGGCTTGGATCTTGAAGAGCCAGGCTCTTGTCTCCTGCTCTTGCTCCTATCCCAGAACCCCAAATGGGGAAACTAAGCCATGGATGGCTCAGCTATTGTGTGGCTGCCCCTGGACCGAGGGAGTGGGTACGCCATCCCTGGGATGGAACCAGCAGCATAATGATGTGGACACATTGCCCGGAGTGAGATCTGCCACCCTTCTAGACAAGTGACATCTCCTTATTACCCAGCATCCCCTTGGTAATTCTGTCTTTCCCCCTTACTCTCTCTGCCTGACTTTACTCTCTATGACCCAGTCAGTTCCCCTCCCCCCATCAGCTGGCTTCCCTTTGTTTACCATGTCCCAGAAAGATTCTGTCTGGTTAGTGTTGGTTCTCAGGGACCTTGTGGATGGCCTTGTGACATCCCCCTTCATGCTGAGCAGCATCAAGGGATTATTCTTGCCCCCAAACAATGGGGATATTTACAGCAACCTGACCGTCCCTGTTCTGGGTACTTTTTTCTTGAGACAAGACAAGAAGGGGGGTTGTATTCACACACAGCTATGTGAGAATGGCGAGGCTCTATCTGGCTAGGGGACCACCCTTTATTTCTCTGGTCTGGCTTCTCCTGTTTGTTCAGTGTCTGAGACTGACCTCTCCCCCACATCTCCTTTGGTGAACTGAGATGTTTCCTGTTGCCGGATAGGATGGACTGAGGATTTCAGAGAGTGGCAGGAGAGCCTGGGGTGGGATTGTCCAGGTTGAGCCCAGTCAGCAATATATTTTTGGAGCCTGGCATCCCATGGGGGTGGGGGTGGGGAAGGAGCTGTGTGGAAGCCAGGCCGAGGGCCTAAAGCTCTAATCAAAGGGCCTCTTTTGTTCTAAGGACTTCCCAAATTTAGTGAGCTCCGTAATCCCAGAGGGCCCTGACTGTTTTGTCATTGGTTTTTCATTTGGTGGGATTCAAGAAAAAGCTCTTGGATCTGTTGGGAATCACGGGAAGCCCAGTGACACGGTGGGTTGAGTGGTTGACTTGGGAGTTGGGGAGATGCTTCATTAATTTCGAGCAAGAAGGGACCTTACAGGCAGACCACCTCATTTTACATTAGAGTGGAAGCACCTTGAGTGTAGGGATCATTTCGTTTTTTGTACTTGTATTTCCAGTATCTAGCACATAGTAGGCACTTGTGGATAGATTAGCCTGACTTGCCTACGGTCACACACTGAGGCAGGATTTTGACCCAGGCCTTCCATCCTTAGGCCAAGTTCCTCGCTCTATTCACTATGCAGTGCTGCCTGGGTTAGTATTACTGCTTAAAACACTTTTTAGCTGTGTGACCCCAGGCAAGTCATTTAAGCTCCAAGCCTCAGTTTCCCTCATCTGTAAAAAGGGGATGATAATAGCCGCTGGTGCCCCAGATTGGGTGAGGCTCAGGGTGAGGCGACATTTGTCACCTCTAAGAAACCTCTAGCTGGGAGTGAGTCCTCCCCAGAGGAGCCCCAGTGGTATCGCTCATTCCCGAGCTGTTGATGGCTGTTGCATCTGGCACAGACATGCTTTCTTTGACTCTGCTATGGTGAAGTTCATTTGAACAGAGCATTGTATTGTTTCCTCCTCCCTCCTCTGGGCCTGCGGGTAAACAGCCCTGTTTCTGCTTTTCCCTCGGCCTGGTTCTACCAGTCCTCTTTCTGTTTCCCCCTTTGTGGAATGGGATAGCCAGTGGAACCACAAGGAGAGGATGTGCTGGCGGGGTGACCCAGCCACGCTCTGCTGGCTGTGAGAAGGCAGAGGGGACTTCCTCGGGGGTGGCACCTCCTGGGGCCTTATCTCTTCAGCTTTCTGGTAGCCCAACCAAAGAGCCCCAGGTGGGATGGCACAGTGGGTGGGGTGCTGCTGTGGCATTCTTCTGGGTTATTTATGATGATCTTACCTTGTTTGCTGCCAACACAAGGTGTGGATTTCTAGGCATGTGATAGCACTCCCTGCTTCCCTTGTGGCTCAACACCAGCAGGTGAACCCCCTTTCAGCTTCCCCCATTTCCAGGTGGATTGGAAGCAAATTGACAGAGCTAGCAAGTGTCATTGGTAGGATTTGAACCCAGGTCCTCTGACTCCAGGCCTAGTGCACTTCTCATCATCCTACCATGATCTCTCTGAGCAGCATCCTAACACTTAGCGAAATGAGCTGCCTTGGGAGTGAATTGGTGGCTTTCTGCCTCACTGGAGGCCTAAAAGGGACCTCCCTGGCCATCTAGGGATGGCCACCCCCAGACAAGATTTCACTCTCCAGCATGTCCTGCAGATGGTCATCCTGGAATCTGAGGCAGCGGTTGTTAAGAGTGCTGGGCCTTGAGTTTCGATGCTACCTCAGATACTTGTTAGCTGTGTGACCCTAGGCAAGTCACCAGACCTCTATCTTGGCCTTGCTTCCTGTTTGTATAAAAGGAATTGGACACAGAGGTCCCGTTTAGCTATAAAGCCCATGACCCTTTGTCTGAAGACCCCCATTGACAGGCTGCCTTCTATTTGATAGCGAGTCATTAGGAGGTATCTCCTTGCAGTGGGAAGAGTGCTGAGTCTGAGTCAGAGGAGCAGGGTTCAAATCCTGCCACTGGGCACTTGCTATCTCTGGGACTCTGGCCAGTTACTGCTCCACCCCCAGCCCCAGTTTCTGTGCCTGTAATGTGAGAGAGTTAGACTCGGTCGGCCTCTGCGGTCCTTTCCAGCTTTGAATTCATGATGGAGACTTGGGCCAGCAGGGACCTTAGAAGCCCCTTACAGAACCAGGCTTAGGGGCATTGAGTGACGTGTCCAAGGTGCCAAGTAGTGAGCTGTTAGGAATGGCAGTCTGTCTTTATCCATCATCCTTGGAGACCAAGTAGAACAAATCAACTTCTTCTTGAAGCACTAGTCACTTAATTGCTTGAACACTGCTATCATGTCCCCTCCTAAATCTGCTCTGGGCCAGGCCCCTGAAGTTCTTTCAAGAGGTCCTCAGATGGCAGATTGGTGAGGTCTTTCACCAGCCTGGCCTCCCTCCACCTGCCAATGCCCTTCCCCTGGCTGTGGGCCCACTACTGTACCTGTCTGAGAAGGGGGTAGGGGTAGTCCACCTGGCACCACCTCTCTCTCCACTCAGTGATTGGCACCTCTGCCTCGCCCTCCTTCCCCTCATCACCTACCACCTGGTTAGAGCAAGAGTTTGCATTGAAAAACTACGGTGTCCTAGAATGCTGTCTGGAGTGCTCCAGCAGCCAGCAAGCCATCCCCAGCCTAACCAGGAGGAAGAAGTGGGCCTCTCTGCCTTCTTTGCCCATCTGTTCTCATGGTCTTGCCACTTTGGGGGGGGGGAGAGGGAAGGGGAAAGAGAGAAGAGGGAGGGAGAAGGAGGGAGGAGAGAGGGGAGAGAGAGAGGAGAGGGAGAGAGGGATAGGAGAGAGGGGGAGAGAGGAAGGGAGGGAGGGAGAGGGATAAAGGAGAGAGGGAGAGGGAGGGAGGGGGAGAGAAAGGAAGGGAGGGAGAGAAGAAGGGATGGGGAGAAAGGGGGGGAGTGAAGGAGGGAGAGGGATAAAGGAGGGGGGGAGAGGGAGGGAAGAAGGGGGAGAGAGAGAGAACATAAATTATAGCTTGTGTTAACTGGGAGGCACCTTCAGGACATTCTAGACTTGAGCAGGAAGGAGCCTTCTCGGCCATCTAAGGAAACGAGGCCTCCCAGAGGTTCAGGGATCTGCCCAAGGTCACCCAGGGAGTGAATGACAAAAAGCAGCATTTGGCTGTCAATCCCCCTCCCCCCTCCCCCTTCCTCCCCTGTTTAGTAAATAAATGTTATTGATGTCTCTTGTTTTTCCTTCACCTGCTTATCCTAAGATCTGCCTCTCCTCCTGCCCAGAGAGCCATCTCCTGTAACAAGGAATGAGAGAGAGAAGGCTCTGGAGGGCCCCAGAAAGCTGTGTTCCAGTGTTTAAGGAGAGGCCTAAGGAAGGGGTCTTGGCCTCCATCTGCTTGCCCTCCTGTTAGCAGTGGGTGGGACTAACAGGGAGGCCAATTTGTACTAGGCTCCATATAGGGATTCTAAGACTTTGGCCCCAAAGCTGGCAGGGGCTCCCGAGGCCTCTGGTGGTCCAGGAAGGGGAAGAGACTGATCCAAGACTATATAGTAAATCTGCCTCTTCATCCCTAGACCTCTGCTCTTTTCCCCTTGGCCCAGGTCACCTGGCAGGTCCACCTTGTACAGCGACCTTGTCAGCGCAGGGACCACAATGAAGGCCTGCTTCCTTCCTGTTGGTGCCAGCAGAGCTGTCTTGGCACACAGGAAGAGCTCTGTCTTTAAAAAAAATACATTTCTATCATAGTAGATTAGAGCAGGAGTTCTTATCCTGGGTTCTGTGGATAGATTTCAGGGGGTTCCTGAATGGTTTTTGTTTTTTAATTTTGATAACCATTTCAACATAATGGGTTTCCTTCATAACCCTATGTATTTTATGCATTTAAAAACATCTGAGGAGTCATGTGAAAGAGTGTGGCTAGTTAGCCAAGGCAGAGTCTGAAATGGCCTAGCAGGGTTAGACTGCATGTGACCATTTTGGAGCACGGTGGGGCCCAGGTGCTTTGGCCACTGGTTAGACAAGGCAGCTTTCTTGGAAAACTAGAGAATTGAGGTCCGTCAGCCTTGATGTTGGCTCTGTGTCTTCAGCTCTGGGAATTCTATCTGTTTCAAATCCTTCCTGGCTCTTCCCTCAAACAACATGCCTTATTTTCTTTTTTCTCTGACTGATGGCTGGGCTGAGCCGGTTCTCCCATGTCTAGTTAATTGTTTATCTTCATTAATTAGCTATAATTAATCTCTTACACACACTTCCGATGTAATCTGTGGGCCCAGATATTACGGCCAGCCGGACCTGTCTCTAGGCCGGTATCTTACCTTGTGCCTACTGCCTCTGAGGCCTGAGCCGGCACCACACCAACATAGTTTAATTACCCAGAGGCTGGCAGAGCCTGGATTCTCCTCCTCCTTCCATGCTGGTGGCTTCTGTTCAGGCATCTCTCAGCAGGGATCTTTTGAGGCTCTAGTTTTCGAAAGGCCTGGTCCCCACCTGGATACAGTGGAAGAGGCAGCTTAGGCTGCCTTAGCTTAAGAACCTTTTCCTGCCCTTCCCTCAGCATCAAATCAGATGTGAAGCATGAAACTCTCTCCTTCCCTCAAGGTGCCGAATTTGACATCTATGGCCGATACAGGAACCTGTTTTGTTTGCCTGTGTCGGTGTTCCAAAGGCTTTCTTCTCTTTTTAATTCTCTTCACCTTTTCCTGATAGGAAAGTGGGCTTTCAGGGGGGCATAAGGGCAAGCTAGAGTAGCAAAAGGGGGAAAGAGAGTCATTGGGGCATCTTTAAAAAAAAACATTCAGAAAGGAGAACAAAAGAAAGACTGTGAGACTCCCAGACAAGCAGTTGAGCTGGGAACACTACAGGTTGATGGTATAGACTTAGAAAGAAAAGCAGCCAAGCGCCGTGAGATCCGCAGCTTCCCCGACAGTCCACTTTTCTGTGATGTTAGGCCTATGGAAAGGCCTACTCCTTTGGCTGTTTAAGTAAGTCCCTTTACAAGGGCAGGTTAATCAGAGGGCCTGGCCTGGTGTGGCAAGATTAGTCAGCATTCTGGTTAAGGAGTTCAGCTGACTGTTCCTTTCACCTTAGGCCTCAAAGGTCTCTTCTTCCTCCTATTTCTGGGCCTTGGTGACTCTGATCTTGGGAGGTGACAGTCTAGGGCTGTCACTGCATCACTGGTGTGGCCCATACCTCCAGCTCCATAGGACCATGAACTGTGACCAGGTGTATCCACACAGGGACAAATCAGGCAGCCAAGACAAATTAAGTAAGTGAAGGCGATGAAGCAGGAACTTCCTTCCCCCTCTATAAAAAAGGGGGCTGTTCAAGTTGCAAATGGAAATTCTGACACAAAGCACAAGACACTCATCTTAGTTATGTCACAGTTATGACATGAAAGGAGTGAAGAAAGCCATGGTAGAGCTGAAAAAATCATCAGGAGGTCAGCAGCCAAGTGTGCCCAGTTCTGAGATTCAGCCAGGGACTGGGAAGTGTACTGGGAAGGGCTGTCTGGCACTTTTATAAAAGAATGTGGGCTCCAGGGAAGAGTTCCCCCCACCCAGTCTCTGCTTCTCCCCCCTCCATTCCCCCCATCCCTGCTTCTCTCCCTCCCCCTCCCTTCCCACTCCATCCTTCCCCCACCTTTTCACCCCCAAGGGAGCTGGGCCTTTGCTCTCTGCATTTATTGAATGGGCGGGGGCAGTAATGGCCATACTTCCCCAAACTCCAACCAAGGTCTGACCCTTGGGCAGTTGTTCCCTGCATTATTTTGGGGTGGGTCACTGACCTTGGTATGTGACCCATCCTGCACCAATACAGTTGAAGGCAATGAGATAAGGCCCTTTTGACTTAGGTATTTGTCCAGGATTGATCTTGTCTCTTTGACCTCGGTTAGTCTGGACTAATCCAGGCTGGGCTGGGCTGAGCTGACCTGCTTTCTCCCATTGGTGTTATGACTGGGGGAGGTGGGGGGTGGTGGGGTCCTATCTGGTGCCTGGGGGCCAAACACTCTGGCAAAGCTGGAATTGGGAAACCTGTTAGGTAGGGTTACTGTACACGTTCAAGGTAGGGGTTTGGGGCCAAACTTGCTGCCCTGGGCCTGTCATAAAGTAAATTTCACCTCTGAGAGGGCAGGGGGCCAACAGTGACACCTGAGGAGTGTTGGGATTAGGGGGTGACTTGGGGCTAGTCTGGATGCCCCAGAGCTGCCCTGGAGCACTAAGGAAGGTTCTGGAGGCCCCCCAGAACTGCAGTGGCCTCAGGTGGGCTATGAGAGCAAGAGGATAAATGAAGAGAGTGTTTATTGGGCCCTTCCCATGTGCAAAGCCCAAGCTAAGCCTTGGAGACATGAGGAGAACAGGAAGCCAGTCTGCTGTCAGGAACTCCCCCATCCCAACATCCATGGAAGGTGCCAGATGGAAGAGTGTCATGGTCAAAGCAGAGGCCAGGGCCTCTTCTTGCATGTCACATCCATGAATAGTCATGGCGGGCCCTGATAGTGAACCATTTGACAGTGGCGAGGACTTTGGGGGCACAAAGCTTCCTTTCTGGGTCTTCATTACTGGGGCTATAGTATCTGTAGGAGCAGGTGCCAGGCTGCATCTCAGCTCTCTGCTGGAAGCATGGCTATTCCCCCAGGTGTTGGGTTCAAGGTCCCAGGTCATCCCCATCAGTGTCAACATGCTGCCTCCTGTGTCCACCTCAGGTGCCTGGTGGTTTCAGCAAGGCCAGCCAAGCCTGTCTGCCCTGTGGGTGGCAGTTGGTGGAAATGTCTGGCTCCTCCTCCACCGGGGGCCTTCCTCAATGCCTCGACACCCTTTCGGCAAGGAATAAGTGCCGTACTAAGCGCTTCATTGCCCTCCTCCTCATCATTGTGTTTCGGTGTTTTTCTTCTTTCCATCTTGCAGAGAACATCACCAACAGCTCTGTCCAGGCCCAAGATATGGAGCAGGAAGAGGTGAGCTGGATGAACAATTGGCTCAGCTGTAAGGCCCAGGATGAAATGCTGAACTTGGCTTTTACAGTGGGCTCCTTCCTGCTTAGCGCCATCACTCTTCCCCTAGGCATCGTCATGGACAAATATGGGCCTCGTAAGCTGCGTTTGCTTGGCAGGTTAGTATTAAGGACCTCTGAATGGAGGCCATCCAGTAATCCCAAGCCAGTTATCTAGCTATGGGGCCCACCCTCCTTGCTCTGAACTTTGGCGTTCAGGTTTGGGAAACTTGATGGGAAAAACCCGGAGTGGGCACAGGTATATCCCTGGTAAAGCCCATTACCTAGAGTAAGCATGGTACTCTCAAGTAGGAAGCAGCTGTGCCCTGCCCCGTGGGCTAGCTTAGTCAGTCGGTCACCAGGTACTTTGCTGAGCCCTTGTGATATGTGTTTAGCCATGGGCCTGGCACTTGAGCAGGTGACAGAGAGGAGAACGGTGGATTCTACGCCTGCCCGGGGCCAAGGTCAGAGGACCAGGGTTTGAATCCTACCTCTCCTACCTGTGTGACCATGGGCAAGTTTCTTCTCTACCTGGGCCTTAGTTTCCTCATCTGCAAAACAAGGGAAGGGGGAGAAAACTGGACCACATGACCTTGAGGGTCTTTGCTAGTTCTCCATTCATGATCTCCCAAGTCTAGTAGGCTTCCATTTGGGGCTTCATGGGCAGGTTTACCAGTCTCTACCTAAATGAGGAGTCTTCTTGAGTATTTCCTTTGAAAGTTTTTGTTGTAAAGGCCAGTGGGCACTATGTATCCAATGAAATCGAGAAGGGTTAGAGTAGGGGTGGGGAACATGTGGCCCTCTAGGTCCTCAGGTGCACCCCTTTGCCACACTTGAGGACCTAGGGGGCCACATGTGGCCTTGAGGCCGCAGGTTCCCCACCCCTGGAGTCTTTTGAGTAATATCTGAAATGTAAATAATGCTATTAGTATAGGGTTAAAATGTAACACATTAGTTTAAAAAAACCCAATCATTGCATATAAAACTCTCTTTTTTGTGCTTTGTATATTGAGAGGGTCATGTTTGCTGGCGATTAAGCTTATGACAAAAAAAGAAAATTTAAAAAATTTAATGCTCGAAGGCTTCCATACACTCATCGATGATTATAGCAACCCAGATTTATCCGGTGTGTCCCCCAAGTCAAACGCTTAAAAATGCACCAGGATTTTTGGGGCATGGTATCTATAATGCTTTAGAGTTTATAAAGTACCTCCCTCACAAGAGTCCTATGAAGTGTGAGCAACCACATTTTACAGGTGAGAAATGGGAGGATCAGAGAAAGAAATGGCCTTGGCCAGGCTCACCCAGCCAGTGAAAGGCAGAGGCAGACTTCACTCTACTCCTTTTGGTTGGGCATGGGCAGTTCCCCACCATCACATTGCCTCCAGATTAGAGGGAGTGATGTGGTTTCAGTTTTCCAAGCTGGTGAGGGGCCTCCATCTCTCTGATGCCTCTGATTCTGGTGTAACATTTAGAGGCCAGTGGTAGAGGCCCAAGAGTTGTGATCTTTCCCATTCCCTGCATTCACTGCCCCCAACCCCAGCCTCGAAGGGTCTCGATAGCAATGACTGATAGTTCCCATTTCTTTCAGTGCCTGCTTTTCTGTTTCTTGCTTGATGATCGCCTATGGAGCCAGCAACCCAAACTGTGAGTGTTCTGGGCAAGAGGGAGGACTCAGGCGTGTCCCCTGCCACCCTGCTACCGTACAAAGATGGGTGCTGAGGCCCGGGAGGAACTTGGGGGTCAAGGGGTGGAGGTAGTAGGAATTTGCCCTGTTGATTATTTCATGTAGCCAGCCGGGCAGGAGAACTGGTCACCGACCCAGGGAAGGTAGCAGGATGTAATGGTATTGTTCAGCCAGTCCTGGCCCTGGCCACTCTGGGATGCCAAGTGGAGAATGGTACCCATCCAGCTGCAGCAGGGACGCAGTTCTTGTGGCACGCTCCAGGTCAGTCCTCCGGAAAGCGTCCAGAGGCACCCTGAGATCATTGGTCTTGCCTGCTCTCCAGCTGTCGGGGGAGCTAAAGCCTTTTAAAATCCTCAGCACTCCCTTTGTGCCAAGCACTATGCTGTGGAAACAAGGGCATGATGGACAAGCCCAGCCCTCATGGAGCAGATGTGCTCTACGGGGAGAGAGTCAACCAACAGGCATTTATTAAGCACCTACTGTATACAGCACTGTCGCAACTGTGAGGCTATAAAACCAGTGCCTGCCCTCAAGGAGCTTACATTCTAACCAGGGGAGACCACATGCCACCTGTATGTAATTGTTTGAATGCCAAACATATGCTTGCCTGAAATACTATTTCATGGAGAATTCACACAGGGCACGCATTCACATGGTCGGAAGTGATACAAGCATGCTCTCAAAGTCTCTCTTAAGAACTTTGGAATTGATTGTGTGACATGGGAGACATTGGCACAGGACCGCTCAGCACGGCATGCCCACACCAGAGAAGGTGCCGTGCTCCATGAGCAAAGCAGAATTGAGACAGCTCAAAGGAAGCACAGGATGTGCAAATTTAGAGAATCCACCCCAAATGTTCACATGGAGGACTAGTTGTACCAGACCTGTGGTAGAACATTTTGAGCTTATATCGGTCCGATCAGCCACAGTCCAGCGCACTGTAACTTGACTCTAACATAGTGATGTTTTGATCTTCTTTGAGAAAGAAAGTTAACAACCAACCAGTGTAGATACCTACAGACACAATACAGGGTAGCTCAAGGGGCCAAGGAGCGCCCTTGTGTTCTTAGGCATGATGTTTGACCGGAGGCTTGAATGATAGAAGGGATTCTAAAGGTCTGAGGGAGGCAGGGCAGATTCTGAACTTCTCCAGGCCTAGACGTAGAGTTTGGGGGCACATATATTTGAGTTGAGTGGATGCAGCTTTCACTTCTGGGATGTTACTAAGGGAAGAAAGAGAGAGGAAGCCATGTTCTGAGGAGAGAGACTCTGTGTTCCCCTTTCCCAAGACTCCTCTCAATCAGACTGACTGCTTAGATGTCAAAGAAGGAAGGGAACAAGGAGGGCAGTCTGGGCTTCCTCCCTCCCCATTGGGCGGGCCCTGGTCTTGGCTTCCTCCACTCACATCAGTGTTCTCCCTTTGCCCCACAGCCCTCTCTGTGCTCATCTTCATCTCCCTGGCTCTGAATGGCTTCGGCGGGATGTGTATGACCTTCACATCACTGACGGTAAGATTACTTTGGTTTGTGCATCACCTTCGTTTCCGCCGGCAAAACTCACCAGGACATCATCAGAGTCTGCCACTGGCCTGCAGCCTGTCCACCTCTGCCAGGAAGGGAGGGAGGCATATTTTCTCATCCATCTGGGTCTGAGCTGGATCATTATGGTTACCCAGCAGACATCATGTGCATTGCTTCCTGGTTCTTCTTGCTTCACTCTGCATCAGCTCCCATAAGTCTTCCCAAGCTTCTCTGTGCTCTTTCTAGTTGCTGTTTGTTTTCTGTAGCTCAGTAATACCCCATCGCATTTCTCGACCACAATTTATTTAACTGTTCACCCATCGATGGGCACCTTCTTTGTTTCCAGTTGTTGGGTATGACAAAAAACATTACTCTTGGGGTCTGTGTCTCCACTACTCGGTGCACTTGGTGAGCTTGCTGCCAGGACCTCGTGAGGGGGTGTCATGGTTAGACACTGGACTGTCTCTGGACTCACAGTCAGAAATAAAAGACACTAACTGTATGACCTTGGCCAATCACTCAGCCTCTGGGGGCTTCAGTTTCCTCATCCATAAAATGGGGGGTTGGATTTCCAACCATACATCTATCTATGACTCATGAAACAAACCAACAGGAAGTTGGCATGGGGGGCATCTCTCCTGCTCAGTCCGAGTGCAAACCCAAGGGAGGAGTTTGCATCTGAAGAAAAGATGAAGTCTGTGGCCCTCTGGATGCAGGGAGGTAGAGTGGAAAGAATGCTAGGTTTGGAGCCAAAGGACCTGGGTTCGAATTCTGGCTCTGCCACTTACTGTGCGCTGACTGTGTAACAGTGAACAAGTCGCTCCCCTTCTCGGGGCTTCAGTTTCCTCTTCTGTAACAAGAGGAGATTGGATTAGATGCCCTCTGAAGTCCCAGTCAGCTTGAAGCCAAGTTCCTTCCACTTGGACCCAGGGAGTTGGCTTGTCCTTGGCTCAAGGGTTGTTAGAGTTGGTCTTTAGCCTTTTGGTCACATAGCATCAGGACAGAAAATCTTCTGTCTTCTCCTTTTTCCTTCTTATCTGTCTCTGACAACTACCACCATGATATTCGGGAGAACTGACTAGCAGCGCAGCCTAAAAAAAGACCTTGGCTGGAACCTCCCCACACCCTACCCTTGCCTTGCCTCTTGTTATGAAACTAAGAGGGAAGACTTAGGTAAGAGAGGACCTGTTTTCTTTCCAAGTTGGCACCACCTACCCTAGGGCAGTGAGAGTGGAGAGTAGCTTTCCTGATGCTGAGCCTGTCCTCAATCCTTTACAGCAACACCAGGTTATGATGAAAGTGGGCTTCTGTTCCTGGAAGAGGCAGGTTTGAAAAATGAAACCCAGGAGAAAATGCATTAAGAAAGGAGAAGGGAAGCAGATCCAGACAATGGGGCAGCCAGAGAAGACGTCCTCAACAGTTTAGGCAGCTCGAGGATTCGGAAAGTGATGAGGATAAGGAGATTATTTAGACAGAGGACTAAAGGTTCTCTTTATTTTTCAAGTATGAATCAGTACCTTGCATTTTTATGTCACCTTCATTTCTGAACGTATCCTCCTCTTCTCCTTTACCCACAAAGAACAAAAGAAAATAAAGGGAAGGAAACAGTTGAGCAAAACAAACACCTCAGCTAAGTGTGTGTATTCAGCATTCCACATCCATAGTCCCCCTCTCTGCAAAAAAGGGAAAGGAGCAGCATTTTGCCATTAGAGAGTGCTCTTTGGGATAGGGCTTTATTCTCCTGGAAGGGGCATACCCTAGGGCAGTTGGACAGTTGTACTCTTGCCCATGCAGGGGGGCAAAAGCCAGTGGGAGCCTATGAAACAGTTGAGGGAAGGGGGCCAGGAAGGAGGAGGAAATAAAAAGTTGGCTTAAACCAGGGGTGTGGAACCTGCAGCCTCGAGGCCACATATGGTCCTCTAGGTCTTCTGGTATGGCCCTTTGACTGAATCCAGGCCTCGAGGCCACAGGTTCCTCACCCCTGGGCCTCAAACCTGTTTAAATAGGAATGTATCCCTTTGGTCCTAACTACCCTGGTTAGTTCACCTGCTTTGGTAGAAGGGCAAGAACCAAATCTCCGAGCAGGCTCAAAGCTGTGTGTACACCTGTGTTCATCCACCTCCTAACACCTCCAGGTGATAACTGAGAGCCTAGTTAAAATTGAGCCTCTCCCTTTGGACCTGCTGGCACTTGAGCCTACACCCTTGTCCCTCCCTGGGCCTCCCCTCCTCCCTCCTTCATCTTCACCGGCTTCTGAGCCCCCACTGACAGGGAACCATTGCTTAGCTGCCCCAGGTCATGACCCCCCTCGGAGACTAAAGGGAAACCCTTGGGCCCTTTAAAGACTCGAAGTGTGCTTATCCTCTCATTAAATACTCAGGCTGGTATTAGCATCTCATTAACAGTTCCCTTGTAGGCTTGAAGCCAGAATCTGGGGCCAAAGCTAGTAAAATCCCCAGGTCTGATTCTAGGTGAGTAGAGCTAGGAGCTGTAAGTCTCCCTTTGCTGCCCAGCCCCCCACCAGCTTCCTAACTATTCCTTCTGTTTACTTTTTCCTAAAGCAAAAGGATTCTTTCCTAAAACCTAGAAAGCACCTCTCTGGGCCTTGGTCTTAGCCTTAGGGTCGGCAGGAGCTGGGCGTGGAAGTCTGGAGCCTGAAGGGATCCAGCTCCTGCTTCCTGATAAGCCAGATCTTACTGACCTCCCCCCCCCCCCATTGCTATCATTGGCACTGCGGGGTACGTTGGCATGTGTCATTACTGCCTTTCTGTTGTGAAGAGAAGAAATGGTGTCTGCCTCTGGGGGGCTCACATCTGAAAGTGGTCAACGCTGAAGCAGGAGGAGGCTTTCTCAGAAACGAGGACAGCCTGGTAACCAAACGCAGCTTCTCAGCCCCAGGAAAGTAGAGGAGAGGCTTAGTGGGGCAAGCCTAGGGTCACAGGACCTGGGTTCAAATCTTGCTTCTCTGTAAGAGCTTAGATAAGTGAGTTAACCTCACTGGGACTCAGTTTCCTCTTCTGTAAAAGTGGGGAGTTGACAAGGTGGCCTTTGAGGGTTCTTCCATCTCTAGAGCTGGCAATCATCTTAAGATGGCCACGGAGTTTGTGGGAGTGAAAGGATTATCAAGAGAGGGTAAGGGAAGCTTGGGTCCTTAGAGCACCTTGCGGTCTGATCTGCCTCCATGTATCTTGTTTTCTCTAGAGGTACAAGGTAACACTCACCCCCCAGTTGTGCTGACAGGGAAGCAGTGGATGAGGAAAGAGGGCTGGGGCAGTGGCGGTGATGATGTCGTCCCCATCCCTGTGTCTAGCAAGTCTATGCTACTGTTCCTTCTGGGTGGCTCAGAGAAAGGGATACCAATAAGCCCCCATCGAGGGATCGCATGTCCAGGAGTCTTTCTATATTTGGAAAGACACAAGGGGCAAGAGAGAACTGGGGGTATAGTCACATGGGTAAGCCAGTGATTAATTTTCCTGACCTAACTCAGGCAAGTCAGTGGCTCCCTCTGTAGCCTTTTCTGGGGGTCTGTGCCCATAGTGTTGGCAGCTCGTGTCAAGTTAGCTGACGACTACAGGCAAGGTTTGCAGTGGAGATGTGTTTCGCAGATCAGGCTTTCTGCCTTTCTGAGTTGGCCCTGAAAGGGGAATTGGGGTCAGGGCTCTAAGGATGGGATCAGGGGTGTTGGGCAATGTTCTTGGGCTGCCTGTGACTTCTGCTGAGGCAGAGAAAACTGCTTTGTCAACTTGTGCTGGGCCGAGAAAAGCAGAAATGCAGAAATCGGCTACCGTAGGTCCTAGGGTAGAAGGAGAGCAGCATTCTCTGGGCCTCTCTCCTGCCCACATCTGAACTACTTGGGCATCAGGAGTCTCCAGGATTATTCTTGCCCTGGGACAGGGCAGCCTGCACTGTGGTGACAGGGCCCCTGCATGGGAACACCTCTGGGTATTTGAGGATTTCCCCATCCCTGAGAGGTTTGGGCTATCATGTGAATAAAGGCAAGTTGAGGACATTTTAGAATAACATGAGTGGTCGCTCTATTGTCCTGGCAGGCATCTCTGGTTTTCAGCATCATTTCTCTCTAGCACGCCCAGGAACTCTTGGTGCACGTCTAGACCTTGCAGCTGATGTATTGAGCTCAGTCTCCCAGGGTGTCCATCAGAGTGTTCAGACCCCCCAGGGAGCATAGGATCCTAGATCCTCAGGCCATGCAGTCTGACCCCTTCACTTTACAGAGGAGGAAACAAGCCTGAGACATAGAATTACTTGCCTGAGGTCACACAAGGCAGTGAGCGTAAGAGGTAGGATTGAACTCAGGCCCTCTGACTCCAGAGCCCGTGATCTTGCCCCTTTGGCCTCCAGCAAGGGGCCATGGCCAGGCTCGGTTTGGGCCCCATCAGGAGCTCCTGCCCAGGGCACTGCCAGTGCCACAGCCTCTTCTAAAGCTCCGGGCTGCCCGACATCCTCTCCCTCTCCATCTGGGAAGTGAACTTTGGTTTGTTTGCTTAATTCCTTCCATTTATACAATTTAGCCTTCACGGAGTTCATCGATTGTCGTGCAAACACGGCCTTGTGAGGTCTGGAGCCTCTGTTGCTTAGAGATGGAAGCTGACACTGCCAGCATTTAAAAAATCTCCTTTCCACCTCATTACTCTGGCCTTTGTCAGGGTGGGTGGAACAGGGAGTTCTGAGATGAAAACCTCCCAGGGGAAAAAAATTGGTCTGAAGAGCTGCCCAGTCTCTTAGTGAAAAAAGTTTGACTTCGCACTCAGGCCAGGGTGGTAGAAAGTGAGCAGAGTGGGCTCTAGACTAAAGATCCATCCTGGCGTGTCCAATAAAAGGGCAGGGCTTCTGAACCTGGCAGCTGGGAGCTGGGTGGAGTATTGTGATAAGTGCATTTCAGCCCAGTTGGCTTCCTTTGGAACCTTCTGAATTTCAGAACACCATTCTGAGAAAGGGTCCACAGGCTCCCCAGACCGCTGCCATTCAGCCCTGCAGGATTTCCAGAGCACAGATCCCCTGCCTTGGGCTGCTCCAGGGCTCCTGGGCCCCTTTCTGCGGCCAGAGCAGCCTCAGGGGCCTTTCTGTCTTAACCCGCCGGGGGACGCCAGGGGACGAAAGTTCAGTTTGGGTAGTTGAGGCATCCTAAGACTCTGAAGTGGAGTGTAAAGCCCAGGGAAAGCAAGGAGGAGGCCGGGGTCATGAAGTCTTGTTCCTTCTTGGCAGCCCTTTCAGTCCTGTCCCAATCTTTGTTATCCTATCAGTGGAGATAACTGGAGTGCTTTATCATTTCCTTCTCCAGCTCATTTTACAGATGAGGCAAACAGAGTGAAGTGACTTGCCCAGGGTCACCCAGCTAGTAAGTGTCTTGAAGCCAGATTTGAACTCAGGTCTTCCTGGTTCCAGGCCCGGTGCTCTCGGCCACCTAGCTGCCTCAGTGGGAAGCTAGTAAATGGATGTCCCGGGAGTGAGAGGCAGAGCCCAGGTCTCAGTCCACATCCTCTCGCTGTCTTCCTGGCTGTGCTGCCTCGGCTCTTTCCCAAGAACCCTGTGAGACCCTTGGGCCTTGATTCTGCCTGCTTGCAGGTCTCTGTGCCCAGCGAGGTGTCGGCCTCCCGAGGTGCCCATTGTTGGGCTCTGCCAAAGCACCTGACTCACCGGGCGATTAATATCAGAATTGTGCACTTGGGGCAGTGGCCGCTTGCAGGTCTGGAGCCTTATCTCCCTACCCCCTTACCAACAGCAGCCAGGAAAGCCATGGTTATGAGGCAAGCCAAAAGATGGCCACAGGGTCTTTGTGAGACGTGGCTCTTGGCACAGAGGTTTCCAGCTGTGGAGGTTATGAAAGAATACGGCTTGGCTGGGTTTGCTTGTCTAGACTGGCACCTGAATCTCCACCTGTGCAGGGCACACACATACAAACGCTGGGTGTGTGCTCGTCACTCCGGGTAATAGGGCCTCACACCCTGGGCTTGGCTCCTGTTTATGGCAGAGGAGCCCTAGGCCCCTGGATCTTCCTAGGAGCTTTAGAGCCGGAAGGACGTCCAGGCCACCCAGGCCACCAGTGGCAGGGCCGGGGTTGGAGCCTTACTGCTTGAAGGGACCTGGGCTAGTACAACTACCTCAATTCAATTCAGTGCAGTTGGATTTAGCAAGCATGTGTCACCTGCATAAAACGTGACAAACGGAGACTCCGCAGACTCTCTCCTACGGCCGGCCGCTGCTGCTCGTAAGCTGGGCATGGTGCTAAGCACTTTACAAACATCATCCTATTTGATCCTCCACACCCCCTGGGGTTCAGTTGAGGAAACTGAGTCAAACAGGTTAAATGATTTACCCCAAAGTCTTGTAGGTTCCAAGTGTCTGAGGCAGGATTTGAACTCAGGTTTTCCTGACCAGCAGTTAGGTCCAGTGTTCTATGTACTCTGGTACTCCCTGGCTTCAAGGAGCGTCCTGGAAAGAAAACCTCATTGAGCACAGAAATAAATACAACATGTCAACACAGCGTATGGGGGGATGGAAGGCTTCCTGGAGGAAGGGGCCCGTGGAGCTGTGCTGGGAAAGGATCCCAAGGAGTAGAGACGAGGAGCCAGGATGTTGCAGCCATGGAGGGAGGAGCCGGGATGCTGGAGGCAGGAAAATGGTGAGGAGGAATACATGAGGCTGAGGATAGTAAATAAATAATAATCCGAGGTAAGAAGGCTGGAGCTAGAGAGGGAAGGGTGCCCGAGGCCAAACAGAAGGGTTTGTTTCTATCTTGGGGGGGGGGGCGTGGCACTAGAGGGTCCTTGATGGTTCTTGAGCCGACCTGTGCTGGTCATTGTATGGCCTCTGCTCATCCCTCATCTTACAGATGAGGAAACTGAGTCAAGGCACGTGAAGTGAGTTGCCCAAGGTTCCGTAGGTAAACAGCTGAGCAAGGATTTGAACCCAGCACCTCTGACTCCAAATCTAGTCCTCTTTTCACCACACCATGGTGCCTTTATCTTTTTTTTGGCTGTAAACCTCCTTTCTTGGACGCAGCCTGAGGTTCTGTGCCACTCACTAAGATGGGAGGTCTCTTCATATGTTATGGCCTTGCTATATTTGGTCATCCCTCTAAAGCCCTGTGGGGTTTGCAGAGCACTCGCTGTGCACTATCTCCCCGCAAGAATGTGGCCTGTTGACCGTGGGGGCCTCATCTCTCCTGGGCCTCCTTGGGCCTGGGGTAGGGGCGGGGAGGGAGGAGTCCCAAGAACCTGGGTTTGAATCCTAGCTGGGCTGTGAGCTCTCAGTCTCTCAGTGACCTTGGGTAAGTCACTCCATCTGGCTGAGTCTCAGTTTCCTCATGTGTCAGACCAGGGGTTGTCTGGTGAGAGGTTCGGTGGACAGAGAGCTGGCATAGGCTTTGGGAAGGCCAGGGCTCAAATCCCGTCTTTGACACCTTCTGGCTGTGTGACCCTGAGCAAGTCACTGGCCTCCCCATGCTCTAGGCCGCTCTTCAAGGCTCTATGCTGCATGGAAGGTGCCGGCCTGCATTGGCAGAGAGAGTTTACTCACTCAGGAGTTCCTAGCCGGTCTCTTTGCCTCTCCTCAGGTGCCCAGCGGCCCTCTGGGATTGTAGGACCTAGGACTGCCAGGAGGAGGGGCTGGGGCCTTTCTGGAATGGAACTTGTTCTGAGCGTTTGCAGAGATGCCGGGAGAGGGGCCAGGCTGGCTGTTTATTTCCCTCCGAGAAGGTCAGGCTGCCTGTGCCTGTTTACGGCTCTCCAGAAGCTGCCTGCAAGGGAGTGAGTCAGCGGCATTCCAGTGTGAGCAGAGCCGGGGATCAGAACAGCCAGTCCCTGGGAGGGTGGGCGCTGAGGCAGGAGGAGGGGTGGGGAGAGTGTGGAAAGCTGGGCTGAGTCACCTCTGGCCAAGCCTGCTGACCTGGGCCTGAAGCTGACCTGGGCCTGATGGCTCTGGGGAGTCACTAAAGACCCTGACAGAGCTACAAGTCTGGATGTGGGGATCTTAAACAATCAGGAAGCTGCTCCCGCTGAGTGGGTTCCTTGTGTGTCTGTGAGGCCCAGCCCAGCCTCTGATGTCCCAGCAGGCAGATGAAGCCTCTCTAGGCTCCAGTCACAATGGCTTGGGCTCTTAGCTGGTCAGCATCTTCTGTCAGGACCTCAAGTCATGCTTGTCCTAGGGAGGACAAGAGGAAAGGGGTGTAGGTCTGCCCTCAGGGAGCCTAGGCCAGTGAGGAAAAGAATTCAGTGAAATGGTTTCCCTTGAGGACTTAGAGGGCTACATGGTGGCTTCTAGGCCCTTGGTTTAGAGTCTGGATGGGGGAAGAGATGGATACATGACCACCAGACAAGATGTGTGCAGACCCACCCCCAACCAGTATGGCCCTAAAGTGGCTCAAGGAGACATGAAGGCCAGTGTGTTGCTATGGGGCCCCATTTTGGGAAGACACATCTTTACTCTGTACATTATGTATAGATTGAGGAGAGTCAGTGTTGCCTCATGAATAGGGAGCTGATCTCAGAGCTGAGGAGTCCTGCATTCAGGTTCCCCTCTGACACATCCCGGCTGTGTGAACCTAACCTCTCAGTGCCCCAGTGGCCCACGCGCTCATGAGATCATGGGGGTTCTTGGCCTTTTTTGTGCCATGTGGGGGGCTACTGAAGTCTTTCTTAGAAGAAGTGGTGGGGGTTGTTGTTTACTTTTTAAATTCATACTCAAAGGAAATAATTTTAGCTAGAGGTTAGTGAAAATAAGGCTGTCATGTTTTTTCTCTTCCAAGTTCACCAGCCCCCTGAAATCTATCCTTAGTCCCAGGGGCTCCAGCTTCCTCTTAAGATGCTGCCCTGCGTTGGCAGAGAGTTTTCTCATCTGGGTTTTTCCTGGACCTGAGGACTTACAGGCTCAGTCTCTGTCCCTCTCCTTTCCCTAATATGCCCATAGACTGTAAGCTCCTTGAAGGCAGGGACTCTTTACCCCAGGGCTTAGCACTACTAGGTGCCTAAGAGTTGTACTGAATGCCTCCCAGAGGAGGGGAGTCTTCACTAAGGGAGGGCCAGGCCAGAGAGCCTTCTAGGTGAGAAGCAGAACAACAGGGAAGGCCTGGAGTGGATAGGACACAGCTGTCAGGGAGGGCAAAGAGGCTGACGAACAAGGATGAGTGGCCGAGGCTCTGCGTGATTATACGGACTGGCCTCAAGGCTGCTTTGATCCTTTTTCTTTGTTGTGGCTAGTGGGTTTATAATTGAGAATTATTTTTTAAACAGAGATTTAGTGAAGAGCGAAAGAAGCCAGAGTTGGTTTCAAAGCAAGGAAAGTGATCAGATTCCACCAAGCTGGCCTGGGGTCCAGTAAATTGGGGGGAATCACCTCTGTGTCCAGTTCTTTGAGAAGGCATCATCAGAATGTGGGAGGGGAGCCTTGGGGGCAGCCAGAAAGTTTCGACACAGTGGACATCAGCTGCAAATCCTTTGCCCCAGGAGTGTAGATGCCCCTAGATCTGGGGCTGGAAGGGCCTCAGAGGCAGCTGGTCCTAATTCCTCATTGTATAGATGAGGAAATTAAGGGCCAAGGACTTTCCTAAGGTCACACAGATTCGTGGCATCATAGCTATACAGCTGGAAGGGGCCTCGGAGGCCACCACCCAGCCCTGCCCCCTAATCCTTACAGATGAAGGTGAGGCCAGGGAGATTGAGAGACTCGCCGTCAGGGGTGGGATTTGAACCCGGATCCTGTGCCTCCAAGGAGGAATGCAGGTGGTGCCTGTGGGATATCCACTGGTGGTCCTTTTGTCTGACTGTGCAATAAGCCCCTGGCTTCTTGCTCCCATATGTTTTTTGATGACATACATTACTCTGCTTTCTGGTTGGTTGGATGATGCAGCCCGCTCCCCCCTTTGAGGTACAGAATCAAGAGACAGAGGAGGAGGCTGTGCTAGGGGGGACGCACGCACGCACGCGTGCGCGCTTCCCTCCAAGGGTGCCTGTCCTGCTCTGGTCTTACTCAGATGCTGGATAAAGATTGAAGAGGTCAAGTAGCGGGCCTGAGGCTTCCCTCACTTAGGGCACAGCTCCAGTGGTAATTTGAATCCTGGGTTCAGGTTGAGTCGGCCTTGGCCTGAGCTGTGACTGCCACATAGGGAGGCAGAGGGCTGCTTCCTCCCTGTGGTGACTGGTCTTGGAGTAATGGGCTGGCTGCCGGCTACAGCATTGGGGGAACCTCTGTCCTAGGGCCTGTCTCCCCTTTTCTCCAGCCCCTTGTGGGGTGAAGGCCAAGACTGTGTGCAGGAGGCCCAGCTACTCCTATGGCATGACTGTTCTTGGGATGGGCCTGTGCTGGGCCCCGCTGCGGCAGTTGTTGGGCCATTCAGTCATTGGGGGAGAGACCCTTTGGTTACTATGGATGTGGGAGGGCAGGGCCAGGCTGGACATGTGATGACACCAGCATAGGAAACTCCCAGGTGAGGGGACTTCCTCTGCCAATGTAAGGGGGCACTTTCTGTGCATTAGATCATCTTTGGGAGCTGCCCAGAGTCACACAGCCAGCATGGATGGGGCAGAAGCAGGATTTGAACCCAGGTCTTCCTAGCTCCTAGCTTACTGGGTATAAAAAGAAGCCTAGAGAGTCCATTTCTTCCTCCGGCCATGTGGCACAGCTTGAACCCCTGACATGTGATAGGAAACCCTTGGAGCTTGATGCTGTGCCACAGGCTGTGGCCATCCGGCTGTGGGTACACGTCTGGCTGGTCATCCTGCTGCTCAGCTGGATTCCAGATCTCCTCCTCGATTCCTCTCTTTATTCTCATTTTCATAACAGCATCCTGTACCCAGAGCTGCTCTCCCCTTCTAGACATTCAGAGCTCATCTCTGAACTCTGAGGTGGTTATTGAAAGCCCTGGTGATGGAGCTGCAGACCTGGGCCCTGTGGCTGGAGGGATTAACCCACGAGCAGGCCTGTGGGTCCCAAGTTCAGTATTAAAGTAACAACAGCTTAGAGCCTGACTCAAAAACAGGATGGCACCACTTGGTCCCAGTGCACTTGGCCAGCTTCTCAGCCAAGATGCAGAAGGGAGGGCATCCATGTGTGGTTGTGCTGGGGGAGGGGGATGTGCAGATGCCAGGTTTCCTTGTTTCCTGTGCCAGGATGAGGGTGGACACGTGGTAGAACAGAAGATCAGCCAGAGCAGAGCATGGATTTATATAGAGGAGGGGGTAGGAATTCCTCCTGCCCCCCTCTCTTTGACGATACCCATCAAACCCCAAGCTGTTGAACCTGGAAGGCTTTTCTCTCCAGGTTTATGTAAGTATGATGAATGTCCTAAAGGTGCTGTTTTTTAAGCTAGTATCAGGACCACCGAATAGGAGAAGTGTGCCCCTACCAATGTCAGCACCTTGGAACAAGTCCCAGTCTCCACTCTCTTGTTGTGCATCTGGCTGGGCCTGTACCCTGTGGGAGAAGGGAGACCTGCCTATCCATGTGTCTCAGTGACGATTTTTTTGGGAAAACTCTGAGCCAGCCTGATCTTGAAGTTAACTCCGAGGGTGAATCATTCTGGGTAGTGAGAAAATTTTCCCATCTTGCTTTTACAAATCAAGAGGGGAAGCTGACCATGATCCTCAGGAAGCCTTTGTGGGATTGTGAAATGCTGACATTGCTGTCTCCAAAGACCTTCTGCTGGACCGTAATCGAAAGCAGTTTTTTTCCTGTGGTCTTGGCAGGTGGTTCCTAATTTTTCCAAATTTGAGGCCCTTCCCCACTTTTAATAAAATTATTTTTTATTTGAACCTAATTGTCAACACAAACATTCCAAAATGAAAAGAATAAAAAACAATTACAGGAAGCTGTGACTTACAGTTTGGCCTTTAGAAGTATGTATCAGATTTAACAAGGTAGTAACAACATTGCCCTTTCAGAACGTTTTATTTTCTTCAGTGTATTTTTAAAAACATTTTATTGCTCCTTATTTCTTGTTTTCCCCTATCTGTCACTTCCCATTAGCTCACTCCCCAACCCAAATGGAGATCCTGCCTTGTAACAGATAAGTATGTTAAAGAAAACACTTCCACTCGCTCTCATTATGCACCCCAGGGCCCTGAGTCTGGAGGGAGAAGGCAGACATGGTCATTGAGTTAATGAGTTAGGAAGTCTTTCAGTTATTTTCCATTCTATTCTTGTGATTATCATATAAATTATCTTCCTAATTATTTTCATTTCTCTCTGCCTCAGTTCATAGAAGTCTTTGCAGTTTTCTCTGAATCCATCGCTTTTGTCACTTCTTACAGCACAATGATATTTTGTGACATTCATAACAGCTGGTTGAGCCGTTCCCAAATTGATGGGCGCCTCCTTAGTTTCCACTTATTTGGTACAAAAAAAATGCTTCTACAAATATTTTTGTACGTCTCCGTCTTTTCCTTCTCCCAGAAGTTCTGGGTTCAAGTCCTGTCTCTGATACATACTGGGGGCCTTTCTTTGTATCCCCAAGACTAAGCACAGTTCTTGGCACATAGTAGGGGCTTCAGTGTTTGTTGACTGACAACTTCTCAGCGCTCCAGACATCTCTTTTCAGGCTAAATGGAAGAGAAAAGATGGGCCTCCATTAGCAGAAGGCATTTCCTCATCGGAAAATGAAATCCCCCAGTGAAATCTCAGCTCCAGGCCTTCCCCCGTCATCTTTAAAACAATCTCAATACCATCTTTTAGTTTTCTGCATTTCCCAAGATCTCTCCGGTTGCACCCCCAGTAAGCCATCTCTTATAAGAATGGGAGTGGGGGGAGGGGGAAGCAGTTCAGCAGACCTAGGACGCTTCCCCCCCCCCCCCCCCCCCCCCCCCCCCCCCATGGGAGGAGAGAGGAGAGTGTGGGTAGAGAGGGAGGGAGGTAGAGGAGAGTGAGATGGGAGCTGCCCATGCCTGGTGCCCACTTCCTAGCTGGGTAACTGGGTGGGAGTCTCCCAGAGGGGGCAAGTCCCCACCCCGAGCCCAGCAGCCAGGTCCAGGTGAACCCCCCCACTGGGGGACAAGAAGAGGGGGAGGGATACCTTTTCTCGTCTCTCCTTTGGGGCCAAGTTTGCTCTTTATAATTTTGCCATCTGTATTAATTTTCCTTCCCTCTTGACTTCCATTTATTCTCTGTCCTGCCCAAATAAATATTAAATTCATTCCCATGAGCTAGCTGCCTTTGAGGAGAGGCCTCCAGCCCTCCGTTGGTGTACTTCGAGATCTGGTATGGCTTGATAAAGGTCTAGGTCCCAAGGTCCTGCCTCCCGGGTACTTAGAGGGGAGAGATCAGCATGTGGCCTTGAGAGCCCATGGGCCCCCAACTGCCCGAGTCAGTTCCCAATGGGTGATTCATGTCTTGGGTTAGCTTCATTTAGGACAGTGTAGATGGACGCAGTACATTTGGGTCTACAAAGAGTTTTCTTTGCAACAGGCTTGTGAGGTAGGCAGTGCAAAAGGACCACTGGGCCCCATTTTCCAGATGAAGAAGCTGAGGCCCAGAGAAGTTAAGTCACACAAGTAGTAGGTATCAAAGCCAGGATTTGAACCCAGCTCTCCTGATTCCTTGTCCTTTGGGCTTCTCTCATGGCATTCGTGCTGCTTTTCTGTCCTGGGGTCCAGTCCTCAGACATGGGGCGAGATGGTGGCCACCCCCTTCTCCTTCCGGAGGAGATCCTCCTTCCCCCTGCCTGCGCCTTGCTTTGCCTCCTAACCGTGGCTCGACTTCTGTTTTCCAGCTGCCCAACATGTTTGGTGACCTTCGGTCCACGTTCATCGCTCTAATGATCGGCTCTTATGCTTCTTCTGCGGTGACTTTTCCAGCAGTCAAGGTGAGGCTTCACCCTGGGATCCCTGGGAGCGTGGGTCGTGGCAGGGGGTGTGCCCAAGCATGTGTGCTCTTGGCTCCCCTCCCGTGGCCCCTGCAGAAGGAAATAAATAACAGCAGGCCTTGGGCTGGGCTGGCCCTGGCCCAACAGGACACACCTGGGAACAGACGGGCATGACTGAGCCTCACGAGAGCCTTCTGAGGCAGGTATTATGGGTATTATCTTCATTTTATAGAGGAGAAAATGGAGGCTCAGAGAAGTCTGGTAACCTACCCAGGGTCACACAGCTTTAAGTGGCAAGAGGCAGGATTTAATCATCCTTCTGAACATGACTGGCATAGCAAGGGCTGGAATAACCATGATCTGTGTGGGGGATGAGAAGTGTGACACCACATTACTGGGTGCCATGGTTTTGCTGTGAGTCTGAGGGTGCCAGCCGTGGATCTCTTCTCTCCTGGTGCTCATGTTGGTGTAAAGTCCCAGCTTGAGGTTAAGCTCCAGGGGCATCCTCAGCCCTCTGGTCCAGTTGTTTCCCCCATGAGCAGGAGTTTGAATGCTTCTCAATCATCCCTAGTCAGGGAGCAAAAAAACCCCAAACCAAACAATCCCAAACAAACACCAGACCATGTAGGGCCCCTCTTCGGCCCAGCTCTCCCCGCCTCTGTTCCTGCCTCCTTGGCAGGAGCAACCAAAACCCCTCCCTCTTTCAAAATGGAGGAGAAAGTGGACAGAGAAGTTAGGATGGGGAGAAGGGGGCTTCTCAGGCTTCTGGCCCCTCTCTGCCACCTTGTCCTTGACTCAGTTGAGTCTTGGTGGTTTGGAATCCCAAGTGTCCCAGAGGGGCAAGGCCCTAGCCCTGAGCCCAGCAGCCAGGTCCAGGTGAACCCAACGGAGCAGGAAGTGCCCACCCACCCCTCCAGGTTCCTTGGGCTCCTGCTCTGGGGGCCAGAGGCATTAGTCCTTCAATGTCATGGGCCCAAGTCCCTGATATTACAGAGGAGGAAACTGAGGCTCAGAAGGAGCAGTGTCTAGGCCAAGCACAGTCACCCAGGCTGTCAACCCTGGAGCAGGCTTGCACCTCTGGCTGCAGAGATGGGGCTTCTCTCTGTCAGTCTGGCTGGTCTCTCAGGTTCTTGCCACCTCTCTCATTCTGTCCCTTTCATTTACCTGGCACCTTCAGCGGCTTTCTCTGCTCCAGTCACCGAATCGTGGTTCTAGATTTGGAAGCCCCCATCTTACAGATGGGGAGACTGTGGTTGAGAGGCTGTCACTCGGCCCAGGGTCACACAGCAGGGTTTGAAGCTGGTCTTCCTGATTTCAAGGCCAGCACATTACCCACCGTACCACATTGTGGCTGTCATGTTTCTTTCAGGTGATCTATGACTTTGGGGTCTCCTTCATCATCATCCTGGTTGTTTGGGCTGGCTGTGCTGGGCTCGTTTTCCTGAATTGCTTCTTAAACTGGCCCCTGGAGCCTTTCCCAGGACCGGAGGACATGGACTACACGTGAGTGGTGCTGGAGGGGGCCTGCTCAGCTCTTCCTGTGGGTACTGGGTGGGTGTTAGGCTTGGGGCCGGGGGCCCCCTTGGTGGGGCTGATCCCCTCCCCGCTGGCCCTGCACAGAGTGAAGATCAAGTTCAGCTGGCTGGGCTTTGACCACAAGATCACCGGGAAGCAGTTCTACAAGCAGGTGACTACAGTGGGCCGGCGCCTCAGCGTGGGCAGCTCCATGAAGCAGACCAAGGAGCAAGCAGCCCTGCAGGAGGGCAACAAGCTCTGTCTGTCCACCATCGACCTGGAGGTGAAGTGTCAGCCAGATAATGCAGGTACTGAGCCACCCAGGCCCAGGGCATGGCTACCTGGGCAACAGAAAAAGGCAGGGCAGACAGGAGCAGAGGCCCAGAGAGGGCCAGAGATTTGCTCAAGGACACATAGAGCTAGAATCGGGTCTCCTGACTCCCACTGCAAAAGAGGCAGGGTAGTGTAGTTCTCAGTGCTCTGGCTTGGGAGCCAGGAAGGCCTAGATCCAAGTCCTTCCTCTGATTGTGACCAGGTGACCCGGAACTGCTGGGATAGACAAGTGGCCAATCTGGATGTGTGGAGGGAGCTTCCCTGCTGGGAAGTCCCTGTGTGGGTGAAACTTCAGGGCCAGACCATGTTACTGTGGCTGAGTTTCCTGGAAATGGATCCACAAATCTCCTCTGCAGGTCTCTTATGGTCACACGTCCTTGTTCCTGCTTTTCCTCTGAGCAGGACACCCATTGGGCTCTTCCTGGTCCCCAGGCCCCATTTCTTTAAGCCTCTGGGGAGGGGGGGGCAGTGAATCCAGAGCTTTAACTTTAGCTGTAGAAGCTGGTCTGGCAAGCACTTGTGAAGCTCCTTTTGTACGTAGGACACAGAAGCCACAGATGCATTGGCATTCCTTAGGGAGGAGGCTGACCCGCCCCACCCTGCCCTGCCGTCTTCCTGGGGGCTTGGTCCATGTGGTTCCTCCCTCCAACCCCGTCAGGGCAGTGATGGGCCCTGGGTAGCCTCCTATCTGACCTTGTCTGTGCTTCTCTGCAGCAGCCCCCTCCTTCATACACAGCCTGTTCAGCCCCATCCTCCTGCTCAGCCTGGTCACCATGTGCGTCACTCAGCTCCGACTCATCTTCTACATGGGTGCCATGAACAACATCCTCAAGTTCCTTGCCGGCGGCAGCCAGGATGCAGGTGGGCCTCAGGGAAATGTCGCCCACTGTCCCAGCCCCACCCCAACCGACCTCCACATGCCTGGGGGTGGCACCCGTTCCGCTGTCTCATCACTCACAGAGGCAGGGGTGGGCATGGCCCACGCTGTGGGAGGGGCGCCTCCTGACCTGCTGTTGTCAGACAGGCTCTGCTGACCACCTGGAATCCTTTTTGCTGGCTCCCACCAGCAAGGCATCGAGTGGTTGAAATCCAGGGGAGTGTTTGAATGGCAGGGGGCCCCAGCTCATCAAATCCAGCCTGTCAGGTTCTGTCCTGCCTAGAGTTAGGAAAGTGTGCTGAGGGGTGGGTGCAAGTGGGAGATTTCTGCTTTCTCTCTCTCTTCCTTTCTTTCTTTCCCTTGCTTTTTTCTCTTTTTTTCTCTCTCCCCCTCTTTTTTCTTTCACATTTTTTCTCTGTCTTTGTCTCTTTCTCTTTCTCCGTCACTCTGCCTTCTCTCCACCTGCCCCCCTTTCTCTCTTCCTTCCAGTAGGGAAGGGATGGTTGGTTTATTAGGGGCCAGGAGGAAAGTGGCCCCCTGGGCCTCATCCTTAGCAGAGGTGCCAAGTTGGACATCAGCACTGAGACATTCCCTAAGGAAGCAGGAGGTGGAAGCTCCCAGAGGGAGATCTCACTCCCCGGGTCCTGGCAGCTCCAGCTGTGCCTGCTGCTGTCCAGCCTTGTGTCCTGAGGGCCTGCCCATCCTAGGATCCCTTGGCCAAAGCTTAGGAATTGCTGCTGCTGTTTGCCTTGTGTGTGAAGGTCCTGAACTAGGTAACAGATGAGGCCCAGGTCCAGTCAGGACTTGTTAGCCGAGGCTTACAGAACTAAATGTGCAGACCCCAAGGCCTGCTTTCACAGAATAGCACATGAGGTCTGCTGCAGCTGTTCAGAGGTGTGCACTCCATAAAGAAATCCCAGTGGACACAACCTGGCCCACACTGAATGTGGTGGATGGGCATGTGCAGGGAGACTCGGGGAGGGGGGGTGATTTCTGTGTTAGGATTCTTCTCCAAGGTACGCCACAAGGTAGAGGCAACAGGTAGCACAGTGGTTAGAGCTCTGGGCCTGGGGTCAGGAAGACCTGTGTTCAAATCCTGCCCCAGATGCTTATTAGCTGTGTGACCCTGGGCAGATCACTTTACCTGCCCAGGCCTCTGCTTTCTCATCTTAGAAATGACACTCCGTGGTCCCTTCTGGCTCTAAATCTATGATCTTGGGGTCCTGCCCATTGCTTTGATTGATCTGAGCTGCTAGAACTGTATTCTCCTCTGCAGAGGGAAACTGGGCTGGGCATTTAAAGGGATCCACAGGTTTTTATTTTCTTAGACCTGAAAAGGGCCCTGGAGCTCATCTGGCCCATGCCTCTCAGAGTGGGTGAGGGAGGGGTCAGCTGAGGTCACACAGCTTTCTGGGGCAGTGCCTGGACTAGAACCCTTGGCTTCTGACTCCTACTTCTGAGCTTTTCACTAGAAATGCTGAGAGCTGTTTCAAGGCCCCAGGGAAGTTTACCTTTTTCCCCTTCAGAAAGTATAAACTCTATCTCTTTAATGGAATGAGATGGGAGATGGTTGATAGGCCACTGTTTTATTTTATTTTATTTTTTGTTTTCTTAAAGGTTCCCCCCACCCCAGGGGTGGGGGAAATGCCTTTTTTTTTTAAATATCATGGCACCACTGCGGGGAAACAAGTTCCTCTCCTCCCCCTTGTACAGTTAACCAAAACAACCTTACCTGACCATATGCACCATTCTGTACCCATAGCCCATCACCTTGTTAATGAGAAAAGAGTGTGCTTCATCAGCTGTTGTTTGGGGCCACTTAATGAGAGTTCAGCTTAGGTCGACTGGTTTTTCTCTCATTTCTCATATGAATTTCTCTGCCTTGTATTGAAATCCCATTTCTAGGACGTGGCACTTTCAAGATGATTGAGCCAGGGATGTGCAGAGGCCCCTTTCTGTTTGAGGAAGGCCCTGCTCTGGCAGACGCCTTGTTTTTAGAGCTGTTTCCTCTTCTTCCTCCTCCTCCGTTCCCTGCCTCTCATTTCTGGGTGACTAAGCCGGCCTTAGAGCAATCTTCTGATTGAGGTGGCCCCCATTCTCACTTCCCCTGGTTGCTTCCCCATCCTAGTCTTAGCCACTGTACTGATTCACCAGCACATGGATGACGTAGGAGCCTGGCCTCACATGGCTACATCAGCAGCAGCTTGGGAAAGAGGAGAAATGACCGTATTGCTCCCTGCCAGTACACGTACCCCCAACTCCGCTGTGGCCTGTTTGGAGATCAGATGACTCTCCGCTGCTCCCACAGGGAGCTGTCTATGGGTCAGGTCCTGAAGCACAGCATGGCATTGCCAAGCCCCAGGCTGATTGTCTCTACCCCTCTCTTGTAAGCTGAGATTTCTGCTTCTAACGCCTTTCCTTTCTGCATTTCTCCCTTTGCTCCCTTGATGCAGTGATGGCTACAGGTAAGTGGGATGGCTTTCTACCCTTTCCTTCCTCCTTGACATCTCTTCATCAAAAAAGTCCGCCATGTTCAAAATCTTTCTCTGGCTCTTACCTGTCTTCCCTGCCCACCCTTGGCTAGGCCAGTGCGGGGGAAAAACCAAACAAAAACCAAGGGCAGGCAGCTAAAGTGGCCATTTTCAACACGTGGCAGGCCCAACATGTTAACTTGGAGTCCCTGTGACTTGCCTGTCTCTGGTAGCGTTCTGGATGTGCAATCTTTTTTTCATTTTAAAATTTGCATTTGCGTTGATGTCTTTTGTTTTTAAATCACCTGCATTTCCAAACTTCTCACCTTCCTGTCACTCCCTGAAGAGGAGAGCCATCCCTTGTCACAAAGAATAAAGCAGTTTGGCAAAGCCAACAGAGATGCCCAATGAGTCTTGTTAGGATGTGCTGTGGCCTGTCGATGAAAACTGGGGGAGGACTTTGCTGCTTTTTTTGAGCATAAACATTTATTTAATTAAAGAAAAAAGGAATTTTGCTTATAAGGTCGTGGGATTTGGAGCCAGAAAAGATGTTCCAGATCACCTAGGCCAGTCCACTCTTTCCACAGAAGGAAAGAAGGAGATTCTCTGAAGTTTCTGCAGGCAGTGAGTGGAAAGCTGATATTCAGATGGCAGTTACTCATCACTAATTTGTTGGCTTTTTTCATTGTCTGGGAGATAAGCATTTTGTAGTTCATTTGAAAGTTGGATTGTCTCTCTAGGGTTCTTAGCATAAGTAGTTAAGGCATCTTGTCTTTCTAGGGGCTTGGGAGTAGAAAATTGCATAGCCCTGATAGCAGAAACATCTGGATTTCCCTGCAATGACAAGTCACATCTGAGGCAGGCTAGCCACCAGTGACTCTGCCCAGCCCAGTGTCCCTAAGGCCATCATGTAGGAGGTAGCTTTTTTAATAGGGGCTGTCTTTCTCCCTAGTGGGTCTTTACACATCCATCTTTGGTGGGCTCCAGCTGCTCTGCCTCCTGACGGCCCCTGTCATTGGATACATCATGGACTGGAGGCTGAAGGAATGTGACGATGGCTCTGAAGAGGCCGAGGAGAAAGATGGTGACCAGTATGTGGACTGTGGGAGAACTGGAGGCTTGTGGGGTCGGGGAGGATGTGAAACCTGTTTAGAGCTAGCCATACCCTGGAGCGGGCCCCCATCGGGGCATGCCTGATGACATATGCAGGAAGTTCATTCCAGCAGACTCAGTGGTCCTACCTGGAATATCCTGCTGGCTCACTGTCAGAGACCCTTCCTGTCCTTCTTCCTCCTCACTAGCTAGTTGGCTCCTCCTTAGAGTTACGAGGTTAGAGCTGAAAGGGACCTTTAGAAATCAAAACTGAGGGGCCCAGAGAGGCAGACCCATTTGTTCAGGGTCACAGAGATAGTGAGAGCTGGGATTTGAACTCAAGTCCTCTGATTCCAAATTCAAAGCTCTTTCCCCTCCGGGCACCAACAACAGAAGAAAATTAATGGAAAAATGGGAAATGCCAGCTGTTTAGTGATGCTCTTTCTTCATAGCTTCCCAGAAGGCCTAGAAGAGGTTAAGATCAATGGTGTTGGGATTATCCATAGCTTGTCCTTGTTCCCTGCCATTGTTCTTCCCACCTCTCCACCCATGATCCAGCCTCTCCTTTCCCTCCCCACACCCTCCCTGGGAGCTAGCAAGTGAGAAAAGAAATGGATTTGGAGTCAGAAGACCTGGGTTTGAATCCTGGCCCACTTACCATCAGGGTGACCTTAGACGAGTCCCTCAACCTTATGAACCTCAGTTTCCTCATCTGTAAAAAGAAAGGTCAAACCAGATGATCCTGAAGGTTCCTTGCAAATCTAAATCTTCTTTGAGCCAGTGATTCCCCAGTTCATAGTATGTAGTTGTTCTCCATTCCTCAGAGCTCTTCCCGTGTGAGTGTCTGAGAGGCCATGCCAGAGGGTGGAGCTTGGCATATCCTCCGTGATGGCTCAGCCCAGAGGGACCCCCTGAAGCAGGCGTGATTCTCATTTCCTACTATGGTACCTGTCGGTCCCAAGTAGGCAGTGTTAGCACTGAGCCTACATCAGGAGGATCCCCTACCCACAGTAGCAGCCCCTGGCACCTATGTCTGTATTTGTGCTTCTCTGCAGAGGGGAGAAGAAGAAGAAGCGAGATCGCCAGATTCAGAAGATCACCAATGCCATGAGGGCTTTTGCGTTTACGAACCTCCTGCTGTTGGGGTTTGGAATCACGTGTCTCATTCACAATCTGCCTCTGCAGGTAGGAGGAGGTGGTTGATGACCTAAGTGGAGACTCAGCAGGGTGGAGGGGATGGGAAAGGACAGAGGGGTTCTGGAACCACATTGGCCCTCTCCCAGCATGGGGCTGTCCAGCCACTGCATGAGGCTGCTACTCCTAAGGGGTCTGCCCAGGCTTTTGGATTTGAGGGTCCAGAAAGGCCCCTCTGACCTCCATGATATGGCCACAGAGGGCAGGTGTGCAGCTGCTGCCCTCCTGTCCTGGGCCACTGGGGCAGCAGGAGAGGCCTGGTCAACTCCATTACCCAAGGGAGTCTTTCTGGTTCTGCTCCTACCGTGGTGCTTGAGAGTGTTTGGCTCCCGGGGTGGGAAGGAGCTGGACAGAACGTCGTCCTTCCTATGCTCTGACGATGTTCTGTTCTTCGAAAAGCAATTATTGATATATTTAGGCTTTGTACCACCTTAATTTCTAAATCTGTCCTTCCCCTCCCCTCCCCAAACCATCCCTTGTCGTAAAAGATAAAAAGGAAAGGGAGAGAGAAAGCAGCTCTGTGCTGAGAACATTTCAGTAATGGCGGGTGGTCAGGGCCAGGGCTGGGGGCGTGCTGAGAAGTAACGTCTAACTTTGGAGTTAGTGATTGTCCTGGGTCAGAAGGATTCCAGTCAATCAACAAGCATTTATTAAGTGCCTACTATTTGCCAGGCCCTATGCTGGGCACCGAAGGTACAAAGACATAAATTAAACAGGCCCTGCCTCTAGGAGGGGCAGACCACATGTATATGTATAAACATCCAGGGTGTCCCAAATATCTTAGTGCGGGTTTGAGCAGGCTTAAGCCACACTAAGAGGTTTGGGACATCCTGCTATGGTACTGGGTAGATAATGAATACAAGACGGGGAAGAACTGACCACTTTGGGGATCAGGTTTGAGCTGAGCTTGGAAGGAAACTAGGAATTCTAAGAAGTAAGGAAGGAATACATTGTAGACATGAGGGTTGCACAGCTGGTGCAAAGGCCCAGAGACTGGAGATAGAATGGTATGTGTAAGAACAGTGGGGAAGGCTGGATTTGTGTTTAGATTATAGAGTGAGTGATGAGGATGGATGTGGTCGGAGCCAGGCTGCAAGAGGATTTCACTGGCAGAGGGGTTTGTTGTGATCCTAGAAGGAATAGGGAGCCCCTGCAGGTTATTGAGCAGAGCAGTGACATTGTCGGACCTGGGCTTTAAGAAGATCACTTTGGCTGCCGAGTGGAGGGTGAAGTGCGGTGGGGAGACTTCGTTAGAAGGTTGTTGTGTGGAGAGAAGGGACTGGACAGTGAGGCCTGGTGGGTGGGTAGCAGAAGAAGGGATGATGTGAGGAGCCAGGGAGAACGGTGAGGTGGCAGACCAGGGGGCCAGGAGGGTGACACTTCTCTCACCCTGCACGAGAGAGCAAACGTAGGAGACAGGGGAGAAGGGACTGGCTCGTTCTGGGTAAACTCCCGAGTTTACAGAGTGGCCAACAGAGGGAGGCAGGTGGGGCCGAGCCCCATACTCTGGGCCCTTGTGGCTGTGCCCAGGGCTCTCTGGTCCCCTCTTTGGCTCTGTTGTCTCAGTAACATTTGTCATCGGTGGGGTGTTACCTCCTGAGGATGCAGCTCGTCAGGCTATGATTCCTAAGGATCAGGGCAGTGATGGCAGAAACTGCGCATTTGGGCAGGTGTGTGTGTGTGTGTGTGTGTGTGTGTGTGTGTTATTTGGATTTATTCAGCATGACAAAGGGCAGACTGAGCTTGGCACCTCTAGCACCCACATTCCTGGGAACAGGTCCTGGCTACTGGACTAGATGTGGGCCTGCTGGCTGTGTGCAAAGAAAGCTTCTGAATGCTTAGCCTTTACAAACAAAGCTCTCGAATGGAAGAGGCCCCTGGGCAATCGTCAACAAGAACTGGCCAGCATACTGGGCCCGTGTGGGGCTGACCAGTGGGGCAGAGCAGGCGGGGGCGGGGGCAGCCCCAGCCAGGATCTTCCCAAGACTGGGGGCAGAGCAGGCAGGGGGTGGGCACCTGGAGAGGGCCTGATTCCCAATCATTCCCACCCATCTGATCCTCAGCAGTTTGCCCTGGGCTGTCACATCAGTGATCTCATCTGCATGTGTCCCATGGTGGAATGGGAGCTTCTTGAAGGCACGGACTCTTCTCCCTTTTGCCTGTATATCTGAACATAGTAGGCACTTTGCCTGCTGGAACATAGTAGGCACTTAAATAATTAGTTGATTTGATCCTTACAACACGCAGTTTAGAAGTAGTTCAGGGATTTGATGTCTCGCTCTGTTTTATTTTATTTAACTTGGAGGGGCGGCATTCTAGGTGATTTCACCATCCTCAGTAACTCCCAATATGGAAACTTCGTCCACTGAAGCAAATTGTCAGCTTAATTGTAATGACAATGCTTATTCGTTAACCAAGGCATCTGTTAGAACTTTAGGGGTTTCCTGGGGGGCTCTTGGAGGTAAGGCCAGCCAGCTAGGTCAGAGGCTCCAGGGTCAGTCCCTATCTACTCTGCCACTGTCCGACACTCACCCCAGCTGCCGCTGCTCCCTTGAAGAAAGCCAGATGGGGGGAGGGAGAATATCCTGCGGCTGTCTCCAGGCACAGCCTGGGCAAAGGCATGTAAGAGGGAGATAGATGGTGTGTTGCATTCAGGGAGCCACAAGTGGGTCACTTGGTGAGAATGTTGATTTTGTGAGCTCACTTTGGAAAGACAATTTAAGCTCTGAACAGAGACATCTCAACTTCATGCTAAAGCCAATGAGGAGAGACCATCAGACCTCTGGCAGCTGTGTGAAGGACAGATTGGAGGAGGAGACTGGAGGCTGGGGAGCCAGTTAGGAGGCTGTTTGAACCTCTTGGGCAGAAGGCAGCGAGGACCTAAAGTGGGGCGGGGGCAGATGCCAGAGGTAGTCAGGCACTGGATGTGAGCTCCAAGGGAAAGAAAAGAATCCAGGAAGCATCCAAGGTTGTGAACCTGGCAGGGGGGTGGGATGGGGTGGGGCAGAGGGATACCATTATTTTTGACAAACGACATATTTGTGGGGACAGAAGTGGAGTTCTGTTCGGGGTCCTTGTGAATGGGGACAGTTTAGCTGTTTGTATTGGTATCCCCCAGTGTCTGGCATGTAGTAGGCACTTCATAAATGCTACCTGATTGCTTGGGCCCACCGTGTGTGAGATGCCCAGGGAAGGTTCTGGTCCTGCTGTCCAAGGATAGCAGAGGGACCAGGCTGTCTGAGGAGAGCAGAGAGACCAGACCGTCCATGGACACTCACCTTCTGCTTTTTCTGCAGATTCTGTCCTTCATCCTGCACACAATCGTTCGGGGCTTCATCCACTCTGCCGTCGGGGGTCTCTATGCTGCTGTGTGAGTTGGTGCTTGCTGAGACTAAAGGGACAGAGGGTCAGGGTGAAGTCAAGAGTCCTTCAGGGCCAGCCTGTGACTTTCCCCCATAGATAGGCCTGGCTTCCTTTGAGATATGTTTGTTTTGCCCCAGAAAGCGGAGTGACCAGCAGTAAAATCGGTGGGAAAGGTGATTTGAAGGAGAGTTAGATGCTCCTGAGCCAGGCCTGCGAACAAGGTCATGACATCTGCCTAGGGCCCGTGACTGCAGCACGTTCCATGGCCATCCGCCTCAGGGCTGACCCAGAATGAGGAAGGGGAGGGTCACAGGAAGCCTCCTGGGAGCATGAGAGGGGAGGCCCAGTGCACCAGGCCTTCCCCACAAGCTGGGGGAGTTTTAAAGACTCAGCTTGGCTGCTGCAGTATGGATAATTGAATACAGAGTACATCCAGAAACCCTCTCCCAGGCTGCCCAGAGAGCTCAGCATCCTGGAGCCAGAAGCCATGTCAGGCCCCAGCTGGAAAAGGCCCCATAGCCCTCCAAGAAGTGACGCCATCCATTTGGAGCCCAGATTGACCCCCTGCTCTGTGGCCCGAGCCTTGCTTAGCCCCAGACTCTTAGGATCTTTATCTGCTTGTCATGGGCCCTGGCCTCTGGGGACTATGGTGGCTTACTCCCAGTTTGTCCTGTTCTTAGGGTATACATGTATGATGTGTGTCTGGTGGTGTGTGGGTGTGCGGATGATGTGGAGTGGTGTATGTTTATGTGTGTATGTGTTTGTATATGTGTGGGAGGGGTAGGTGGGGCACAGTATATGTGTATTTGGGGTGTGTGGATACTGTGGGTGGGTGGGTGGGGGTGGTATGTGGTGGGGTACTGGGGAGGATATATATGTATGTGTGGGCATGAGGGGGCCCCCTGAGACAGGACCGAGCCCAGGGCCGCCCATCACGGTGGCTGAGTCTTGGCGAGGCAGCTGCTGCCCGGGGCTCACATCTGAGCCTGGCAGTATCACCGTGGGTCTGTGATTACACAACCTTTCCTTGGACTCAGGCTCCGGGAACACTAGGCCACAGCTCAGACACGCTCCTCGGCTTGTTTTCCGGGAGCCTCGGTGTTATGAAATCCTTTTCAGCAGGATCTGCCAGTCCCCAGAGTCCCCCCCCCCCCCCCCCCCCCCCCCCCCCACACACACACCACATATACACTCACTGCTCAGCCTCTGGGCTGGCTGTTTATGTCCCCAGGGACCAAGGGCTGTGATGGGAGTATGCTGAGCAGGTGCTCAAGCAGGCGAGCGCGCTCGCACGCACACACACGCACGCGCGCGCGCGCACACACACACACACACACTCTCACACACTTATGCGCATGTACATACACATACTCTTGCATGTGCACACACGTGCAGACACACACACACGGGCACACACCCTGAATCCACCCCTGGCAGTGCCCAGTTTAGAACTCAAAGAGGCCAGACCTCGGAGACTCAGCAGGATGTGATGGGGGGGTGCTGCTCTCTGGGGACCCTTCCCCATCCCGTCAAGGAGGACAGGCCCCTCCTTTATTTGGTCCTGAGCCTTCTCTCAGAGGCTCCGAGGAGGGGACTGCATCTGATGGGACTAGGCTACAGAGCCTTTGCCTAAGAGTCTGCAAGGGGGTGAAATGAGGAGAGAGGGGTCTGGGAGTTAGAAAGACCTGAGTTCAAATCCCACCTGAGGCATTTAGTAGCTGTGACCTTGTTTGCCTCGGTTTCTTCTATAAAATGAGGGTGTTGAACTCACAGCCTTTGAGGGTCATGACCTCTGTCCTGAGGGGAGGCCAGCCCTCACTGACAGGATTCTGGTTTGCTTTGGGCAGGTACCCCTCCACCCAGTTTGGCAGCTTGACGGGCCTTCAGTCCCTGATCAGCGCGCTCTTTGCTCTCCTGCAGCAGCCTCTGTTTGTGGCAATGATGGGGCCCCTTCAGGGAGACCCGTTTTGGGTAAGTGGAGGCTGGACCAGGAAGGCTCATGTGGCCAGGGCGGGGCAGGGAGCTGCCACCTCCCAGGCCGACATGACATCAGCACTCTCCCTCGAAGCCATTTAGAAGGTGGGGGAGGCTAGCATTTTGAGACAGTGCGGGTGCCGGTGCAGGGTGGTCCAGTGAATAGGGCACTGGTTTTGGAACAAGAGGATCTGGAATCAAACCCTTCCTTGTTGCTTATTCCACAGGACCTTGGGCAAGTCATTTGTCCTCACTGAGCCCCCATTCCTCGTCCATAAAGATGGAGAGGCTCTGCTGGGCGGGATCTGAAGGTTTTTCCAGCTTGGAAGCAGGGGTGTGCTGGGGCTAGCTCAGCATGCAGGCTTGGGAGGGCCATTGTTAAATTTTCAGCTGGGGATTTACACCGTGGGATTTGATAGATGTCACAAAGCGGGGCTTGGTTTGTTTTGTGGATTATCTTGGTATAAGAAGGTGATGGAGAAGGTTCAAAGAATGCAGACAAAACGGATGAGGATTTTCTGGAGAACTGGGCGTTAAACATTTACCAGCAGCTTTGGGTTAGAAGGAACCACCAAGGCCTCCAGCCCGAGGTTCAGAACCATGTTGGTGCCATCTGGTGGGGCCTATTGGCCCCTGCTCAGAAACAACTTTTTTAATGCATTCAGTAACACACATAGGACCACAAAGGCAACCAGTTAGATTGGAATACAGTGATCACTGGGTCAAAAATGACGAGTTCACAGGACCCAGGTTAGAAACCTCTGCTAGTCCGAGGCCCAGTGACTTGACCAAGGTCACATGTAGCAAACGTCCGAGGTGGAATTTGAATCCAACTCTTTGGATTCCAGGGTCTGTGTTCTCTCCTCCTTGCTTGTCTGTTGAGCTTGGCTTTTTCTGCTGGGAGAGCAACTTCCTTTCTTGGCTTCTTCCTTCCCTTCTCTCTGCTTTCCAGAAGGGGAAGGGAGGAAGGCTTCAGGCAGCCTTAGGCCTAGGAAGTCCCTGGGTACCTGAGAACCCTCTCCCCTCCCCCCTCCACCCATCCCCTCCTTTGGGAGACTCACTCTCCCCCTCATTCCTCCCCAGGTCAACATGGGCCTCCTCGGGCTGAGCCTGCTGGGCTTCTGCTTGCCTCTTTACCTGATCTTCTACCGGCGACAGCTGCAGAGGCAGCTGGACCAGAAGAGGGAGGACGAGAAACTCTTCCTTAAGATCAATGGCACCCCCAATCAGGAAGCCTTTGTGTAGGCGGTGGCTGCCTGTGGCACCCCCCACGCTTCACTCTACAGCTCCTCCCCAACTCTGACCATGGCTGCCTTTGACCCCCCCACCCCCCGGCCTGGCCGGAGCATACATCCCACATCACCCTGCCTCTGCCCCTGTCCACCCTGACATTCTTGGGATTCAACAGCTGTGTTTGCAGCTCAGGCCCTTGGGCCCTCACCAGGAGCTGGGATGAGATGGGATGGATGCTGAGGGCCTGAGACAGCAGCCCCTGGTACTAGACTGACTGCCTCATCCTTGTTAGGGTGGGCCTTCCTGGTCTTTCTGGCCAGAGCTGCTTAGGAGCTACATCCCCATGAGGCTGGTACTACCCTCTGCCCACCTCCCAGCTCCATCTCTGTGCTCCCGGAGGACCGGTCTGGTGGCTCTCTGCTTTCTGCCACAACGGACTGACCAGGACGATACTGTGGGGTTGGCACCAAACTCGGATGCCTAGTGGGCCCCCTTTCCTGAGTTCTTGGGTAACGCCTCATTCACCAAATTTTAGGAAGGGGGCCATCCTCCATGCCCCCCCCCCCCCCGTGAGTCAGGCCAGCTGCTGCGTCTGCTGCATGCTGGCACACTGTCTACCCACGATGAGGCTTTTGAGGCCTGTCCGCTCCACATGGACCCAGATACACACCTCCTGGCCTGGTGGCACCCGGGATGGCCATCACCCACGAAAGCTGTCTGAGGAAGGAAGGGCCCTCTTGTCATTGTTGGTGCTAACTCCCTTGTGATTCTGCTCTTGTCCCACATCCCCGCCCTGCAGAGTCTCTGCTATCCTGTGCATGGGGGACCCCTGTCACCTGCATCTTGCTGTGTCCCTGCTGGCCAGGACAGAGGGAATGGCCTTGCTCTGAGACTGGGGCAAAGGTCAGGGGACACGAGGCAAGACCTCACAGGGAGCCCCGGAGCCTGACCCTTGGCCTTAGAGGGCAGTTGGGTGGGTGGGGCCTCACTGGGCAGCCCTGGGCAGGGTCCATTTGCAGAATGGGGGGCATTTGGGGGGGTAGGGGAAGAGAATGAAGGGAGGGGGCCTGTTGGACTCCCAGACTCTTTGGGGGAGGGGGGGAAGAATCGTGTGTTTGGATTTTGGAATTATGTGAGTGTGTGCCTGGGTGTGTGTGTTCAGGACCAGAGCCCCTGGGCTGGTTTGTGTGAGATGGAGTGATGCAGCTGCAGATCTACGGCGCCCCCTGGCGTTAGGCTTTCCAAAGTTGTCCTGGCCCTTTATGGAATGCAGGGGCCCCTCTTGGCCTAGCTGTTCCCTTCTATCCCTGCTCCAGCTGGGCAGTGGGAAACAGGTGCTGCCCTTGGGGCTCTGGCCCAGGATGTGGCTTCCGTGTGTGCGCCTGCCGCACCCGTCAGTTGCTACCTGTTTTTAAAAGGACTATTTCTTGAGGCTTCCTAGTAGGTCTAAAAGTGGTATGGGCTTGGGATTTTTTTTTTGTCTTATTTTAAAGTTTTCTCAAACTTTTTTTTTATTATAAAGCAATAAATCCATCTTCCTTGTAGTCAAGGAAATTTGTGTTTGCATATGCCAGTTTGGGACTTGGTACAGAAAATTTGAAATCTCAGATTGCTTGATTCCTTCTTGGATGACCACAGATTCCAGTGTCCCCTCTACCTCTTGGTGCTTATCCAGAGCACCTGCCAGGCATTGCCCCAGCCCTGCCTTCCCACCCCACACACCCCTGCCTCACTGGAAGGGGTGGAGGCCAGATACAGATAGTGGCTCCCTTGGCTACAGGCCCAAGCCTAGCCCAGCATGAAGCGAAGCCAATGGAGCAGGGTCAGAACTGGGCCATCCTAGGCTCACTTTTGGCAGCCCATGCAAGCCTGGGATCCCCTCAGGTCCTCGAGGACTGCAGGGAAGTAGTACACTTAGGTTTGTCTTTCTTCCCTGATGGGTTTCCATTGTTGATCAGAAGGACCGGGGATGACTTCTGAGTTAAATGCATCTTGGATCTATGGTCTAGGCCTAGAAACTTGAGAAACAGTGAGCAAGAGCAGACAGAAGCACCAGCCTGGGGAAGTCAGAAGAGCCAGGATCTAATCCCAGCTCTGTCTTTAATTAGCTGCGCCACTTCAATCACTCGGTTCTCCGGGCTGCATTCTTCTTTTTTTTCTTCCATCCGTAGGAAAAGAGGTAGTTGGACTAGATAAATTCCAGACTCCCTTCTGGATGTCTGACTACAGGAACAAGAATGCAGGTCTGGAATCAGAAGGTGAAGGGCTGGGGAGGAAGCCGAGCTAGGACTTGAGGAACTTTGTTGTGGTTAAGGGCAAGGGGGGAGGAAGGGGGCCTGGGGGGGGGGGCGGGGATAGGGGAGAAAAAAAAAGTAACCCAACAGTACATTTCAGAAAAACAGAGGGCCTCTCTAAGAGTCATGGGATTGTGGATTCAGGGAGCCAGAAGGGAGCTTAGGAACTGGGAAGGTCAACCCCTGCTTCTCATTTTACGGATGAGTAAACTGAGGAACAAAAGAGGTTTTTAAGTGACTTGTCCAGGGTCAAACAGCTAGAAAGGGTAAGAGGTAAAATTTGAACTCAGGCCAACCAGACTCCAAGTCCAGGTTTCTAACCACTGCACCATCCAAGTGTTTACAACAAGTGGGAATGTATTGCCCATCAGGGTGGAGGCGAGACCATGATGCCAACATTCACCCACTTGCTCTGAGATCCAATATAGATGAGTCACAGGATTTGACGTGCTCAGGACTTTACCCAAGATAGCAAGAGCCACCTACCACCTTAGACTGTTACCAGGGACCCTGTTCTTATGTCCTGGTATGGTGGAAATAGTGTTGGATTTGGACCTAGAGGAAGCGGGTTTGAATCCTGCCTTTGCTATTGATTAATGTGAATGTCATTGGTGAAATCAGTCATCTGAGCCTCCGGTCTTTTTGTGTGTTTTTTTTGGTCTTTGTCCCTACAGTGAGGGGTTAGACCAGATGGCTTTGAGGGTCCCTTCTGGCTCTGGGTTTCTGATTGTGTGCTCAGCCGCCTGCCTGGCCGTTAGCGTCTCACCATCTAACAATAATAAAAACCAATCCTAAGTGCTCATGTGTGGAGTCTGCTGGTGGCTACAGCTCGGCCAGCCATGACATTGGTTCAAGAAGGAGAAAGGATGGTCTCCCCTATAACAAAGTCAAATTGGATGTATTCATATGCCTTGTAATTACTGCATACACCCCCCTCCCATTTTCCAAAGCAGTTCCATTTATTTTTTAAATGAAACTTTATTCTGAATGAGGTCTTGCAAAAGGGAGAGCCTTTGTTAGGCTGTAGTATGGATTTTTGACTTGCAAAATATTGTTATGGAATTTCTAAGTTCCTGGGACCTTGTTGGCACCAAGTGCCTGCATATGCCTTGTGTGTTTTGTTGGCGTTTTATGGAATCTTTGTTTCTTTGGAGTGGGGAAGGCAGGGCAATTGGGGTTAAGTGACTTACCCAAGGTCACACAGCTAGTAAGTGTGTCAAGCGTCTGAGGTCGGATTTGAACTCAGGTCCTCCTGACTCTAGGGCCAGTGCTCTACTCACTGTGCCACATAGCTGCCCCATTTCATGGAATCTTTAAAGATTATGAGACCGAGGAACCAAATTCAACCCTTGAAATGCCTCCCTATTCTCCCAGTTCATCTAACCCTTGCAAAAAAAGCAAAAAACCCCAAAACCCAATGTTTTGTGGATGCTTTTTAAAAATAGGCCTCACTTTCATTTCCCAGGGATACCATATCCCTCAGTTGGATCCTTCCTTGTAGCAATTAAGTACAGTGTAGCAAAACAAATCAACACATTGGCCTTGTCAGAAAATGTATGTTTGGCTCTGCACCCATAGGCCCTCACCTCTCTACTACCTGCCAGCCTCCTAGAAAGTAAAGTCTCCAGGAGCCTTATTCTTCAGATCCTTATAATTCCCTTTCCATCCCCCCACCTGAACTAGTTGACTGCCAGATCCCTCATAACCTTATTTCTGTAGCCAAAGTCCTTTTTCCATCCTCATCCTTCTTGACCTCTGTGGCATCTGATACTGTGAACACCGTCTCCCCGTGATCGGCTTTCTGTGGTACTGCCTGCTCTCACGCTTCTCCCACTTCTCTGACCATTCCTCCCCCATCTTTTTGCTAAGTTCTCTCTGGACCCTTAAGGGTGAACGTTTCTCAAGGTTCTGTCCTAGGCCCTCCTGTGTTACCGTTTTCTTTCCCACTTGTGCCCCAACTCTGACTTCTGCACAAGTGTTTGGGAGATTTCTAGTCTTAGACTCTCCTTGGACCTTTGTGCTGGTATTTCCAGTTCCCTTATGGATATCTCCACTTGGGTGTTTCACCAGCACCTTAAAGTTACACGTCCAAGATCCAACTCATCCTCCTGAAAACAAACAAATCCTTTCCAGAACCTTGAGTTAACCTTACCTCTTTTTTCTCTCCCCTCACACCCAGTCTGTTCCTAAGCCCTATCACTCCTTCATTGTTGTCGTTCAGCTCTAGTGAGGGGGTAGGGTCTGCTAAACTGTTTTTGTTGTTCAGCCTTTTTTCAGCCATGTCCGACTCTTCGTGACCCCATCTGGGGTTTTCTTGGCAAAGATACTGGAGGGGTTTGCCATTTCCTTCTGTAGCTCGTTTTACAGATGAGGAAACTGAGGCAAACCGGGTGAAGTGACTTGCCTAGGGTCATACAGCTATTAAGTGTCTAAGGTCACATTTGAACTCAGGTCTTTCTGACTCCAGGCCTGGGTCTCTATCTACTGCATTCATTCATTCATACCTCCACAGTATCTCTTGAATCAGGCCCTTCCACTTCAAACTTCCCCTCCCCCCATCAGGCTCAAGTTGGTCTTTCTGGCTTCAGTCTATCCCTTTTCTAATCCAAGCTCCACACCATTTCCCAAGGAACCTCCCAAATGCACCATCATGACTCACTGCTGAGTAGAAGAATCTGAGGGTCTGGATTCAAATCCTAGCTGTCCCACATAGTACCTTCATGACCTTGGCCAGATCAACCAACCTCCTTGGGCCTTAGTTTCCTCAGGTGTAAAGCGAGGTGGTTAGACTCAGTGGACTCTGAAATCATTTCCAGATGCTGCTACTCAGAGAGAATCATGGATGGCTCCCTGTTGTCTACCAAATAAAATATAAACTGGTTGTGGCGTTCAAAGATCTCCACAATCTAACTTGTACCGACATAAATTTTTTTTCTTTTAAATTTTTTCTCAATTAAATGTAAAGACAATTTTTAACATTAATTTTTTAAAATTAACGAGTTCCAAGTTCTTTCCCTTACTCTCCTCACCCTTCTCTGAGACAGCAAGCAATTTGTTACAGGTTATGCATGTGCAATCATGCAAAACATATTTTCATATTAGTCATGTTGTGAAAGAAGACAGACAAAAACAGAAGAAACATGAAAAACAAAAGTGAAAAAAGTTATGCTTTGATCTGCATTCAGACTCCATCACTATTTAGCCACATTGAGAAAGAAAACCAACTAAACTACAACAACCCAAGAAAAATGAAATTTTAAAAAAGTATGTTTCAATCTGTATTCAAACTAATTCAGTTCTTTCTCTGGAGTTGGATAGCAATTTTCATCATGAGTCCTTTAGAATTGTCTTAGATCATTGCATTACTCAGAAGAGCTGAGTCTATCAAAGGCAGTCATCACACACTGTGGCTGTTACTGTGTACAGTGTTCTCCTGGTTCTGCTCATTTCACTCTGCATCAGTTCATATATGTCTTTCCAGGTTTTTCTGAAGTTGGTCTGCTCATTTTTTAAAAAAATAAATTATTTTTTTAGTTCACAACACTCTAAGTTTTTGGTTTCCAAATTTTCCTCCCTCTCCTTCCTCCTCACCACCAAGACTACATAATCCGATAAAGGTTCTACATATATCTTCAAATTAAACTTATTTACGTAATAGTCCAGTTGTAAAGAAGGATTATAACCAATGGAATGAATCATGAGAAAGAAGAAAGGAAACCAAAAAAGAAGGAAAAAAGAGAGCAAATAGTTTGCCTCAATCTGCATTCAGATTCCCTAATACTCTGGATGTGCATAGCTTTTTCCATCATGAGTCTTTTGGGTCTGTCTTTGAACCTTGCGTTGATGAGAGAGGCCAAGTCTATCAAAGTTAGTCCTTACAGGTACCGTGCGTCTGTAATTGTGTATAATGTTCTCCTGTTCTGCTCCCCTGACTCAGCATCAGTTCATATAAGACTTTTCAGGTTATAAGGAAGTCCATCTGCTCCGCATTTCTTATGGCACAATAGTATTCCATTACATTCATAACCACAATTTGTTTAGCCATTCCCCAATTGATGGGCATCCCCTTGATTTCCAATTCTTTGCCACCACAAATATAAATATATTCTATAAATATTTTTGTATGTACGGGTTCCTTTTCCCCTTGTATGATCTCTTTGGGATATATCCCTAGAAGTGGTATTGCTGAGTCAAAGGATATAACATTTTTATAGACCTTTGGGCATAGTTCCAAATTGTTCTCCAGAATGGCTGGATCAGTTTACAACTCCACCAACAATGTAACAGTGTTCCAATTTTCCCATATCCTCTCCAGCATTTATCATTTTCCTGTTTTGTTATGTTAGCCAGTCTGACAGGAGAGTAGTAACTTGGTTTCTTCTTTGCCTATCCTGATTCCCTGCTCATCATTTCTTATAGCACAATAGTATTTCATTACATTCATATACCACCACTCAGCCATTCCCCGATTGATGGGCATCCCCTGAATTTCCAATTCTCTGCCCCCACGAAAAGAGCTGCTGTAAATATTTTTGTACACATACATCCTTTTCCTTTGCTCTCTTTGGGATACCACCCTAGAAGTGGTATTGCTGGGTCAAAGGGTATGCATAGTTTTCCAGCCCTTTGGGCATAGTTCCAAATTGTTCTCCAGAATGGTTGAATCAGCTCACAACTCCACAAACAGTTGCATCTTTTTGAGCTTTATCTCATACATGTTTCTACCTGCCAGGCCTTTCCCTATTCCCAACTAACTGTCTCCCATCTCTGTTCTTTTGCTCATATCAACCCCCATACCTGAAATGAACCCTTGCCTTGCACTCCCCCCAATACTTTTATCTAACCATTGATGTCCTTCCTTCAAGGCCCAATTGAGATGCCACTTCTTCTATGAAACTTTCCCTGACATCATCTTCCCCCACCCCACTCCCTTACCCCTGCCCTGTGAAATTTATCTTTTCTCCCTCATGTTTCTAATTAACCTTTGCTTGGACCTGTCCTTTGTACTTATATTATTGCCCCTTGGTGTTGTGGGTGTTTATGTAGTCGTCCCCCAAATTAGATTAAATTGTATTTTTTGAGAGCAGAGTCTGTGTTCTCTCTGAGTATCCCCAGCACAGTGCCTATATGCTTAGTAGGTATTTACTGTTCTCTGTTGGTTTCAACTGTATAGTGATAGAGACCATGGGTTCATTGTATTAAAATTTAACTTAGAAGCTTCTTGCTCTCCTGCCAGCTGGTCGTTCTATACAGCCTTAAGGATTAGAAAGCATTTACTTTACCAGGGCCCTGTGAGGTAGGTCCTATGAGTACTGCCTTCCCTATTTTATAGATGTGCAAATTGAGGCTTAGAAGCTGCGGAGCTTGACCAGCACTTAGCACAGTGCCTGACACTTAGTAGGATGCTTACTAAGTGCATATTGACTGACTGACCAGAGGCACATAGTTCTTGAGTCTCCTTCAAGGTTAGGTGCTGCTGCTTTGATACTGAGGAGGGTATATGGGGTAGTATGAGTTCTTTGTGGGCCCAGTGCCTGCCTGGCACCTAATGGGCAGGCGCTGGTTAAATGCTTATTGATTGGTTTAAAAAATGATGGAAACCCAGCAGAGAACCATTAGTGTTTGAACTGGGAGTCAGGCCAGGGGCCGAGACTGCTGGGGGCCTTTGGGAGCTGGGTCAGAGAGGAGGCACTGACAGGGCCAAGCTTCAGGCAAGTGGACAGCTGGGGGTCAGGCCCTCACAGAGCAATGCAGGGAGCCTTTCAGAGGGTGGCAAAGGTGACTTCCACTCAACTGGTAACTATCCTCTGCCCCTCTGAAGGAACCAGGTCCAGCTCTGCACTGATCTTTCAGGTTGGACAGTCTGCATCGAGCTCCTCTCGGGGGTCTCCACCGAGCTTCCTTTGCTTCTCATATGCCCGGGAACAACTTCTCCCTTCACCCCAGGCCCTAGTTCCCCTACCCCTCCTCAGGGCAGTTCAGATCAACAGAGAATCAGTGAACATCTCCTAGGGCTTCCCTTCCTCTTTCTCTGAAGCCCAAGGTCAAGGCTTCTGGAACAGGAAGCTGCAGCAGCCTCAGGAAGGATGTAACCAGGACAGGGAGTGAAGTCCCTGTGATTCCTAATCCTGTTTGCCAGTGACTTGGGTTGTGCCCAAGCCAGCTCCCCCCCCCAACCCCCCCCCCACCATAGGGCTATTACACTGTGACCAGGGGCTCTTCCTCTTAGGTGGGGCAGGCCTGGCATCAATCCTGAAGCAGAGAGAAGGTCTGTGAAGGCGGGGGGGCCAGAGGGAACATCGATCTTCCTGGTCACCTGGGAGGTGGGAGGGACTGTAATTCTGGAAGAGAGAAAGTGGTCAGTGTCCTAGGGAGGCTGGGGGAAGCCACAGGAAACAGGCCCTGAGCAGTTAAGGCCCACTCTGGCCCTGACCTGCTACCCCATCATCAGGTTTCTGTGGGATAGAAAAAAAAGAAGCAAGCAGGTGGGTTTGTCCACAGCTGCACATTGGTTTTCTCCCTCCCAGTTACTTTTAAATTTGTTAAGCTGTGAGGCATGAGACTGGACTCCCAACTCTGATAACTGGAGGAAATACATAGCACCTTAAAGTTTACAAAGTGCTGTCCATTTGGGGGCCTGAAGAGGGGTCTCCCTGAACCCGGGCTGATCAGCACTCCTGAGTTCCCTAGTGTTAACAGATCACCAGGGCCCACTGAGATGTCGAAGGACCTGCCGAGGGTCAGTTTGTGTCAAAGGATGGCACTGGGGGCCAGATCTTTCAGGCTCTGAGGCCATTTCTTTATCTCCCCAGCTTCAAATTTTTCTCTCAGGAGCCTGAGCAACAACCCAGTGAGGTCACAAAAAGCATGATCTCCATCTTGCAGAAGCAGAAGAGATGGAGGCTTAGTGTTTCTCCCATGATCCCTCAACTAGTGTCCCAGGTGGGATTTAAACCCAGTCCTAACTGCCTCCGAGTCTGGGCCTCTCTCCACAAAACCCCGCTTCCTCTTCAAGCCTTTTCTTTTGTAGGGGCCTCCTTCTTGTGCCCATTATAATCAGGGTGGCCTTGATTTCCAGCCCACTATCCAGGATGTTGTCAGAACCTTTAAACAGTGGCAGGACAGTTCTAGGTACTCATGAAACAATTGCTTTCTCTCTCCTTTGCCTCTTCCTCACGGGCCTCCCTCTTTCCAGCATTAGCATCATCAAAAGCTCTTTGTGATTCATTGAGAAGCAATAGAATACAGTCCAAGGGGAATGGGAATGGAGAGAGTCCCTGGTTTTGATGCCTATTTTTGACATGAGGGGCAGCTAGGTGGCTCAGTGAGTAGAGCACTGGTCCTGGAGTGAGGAGGACCTGAGTTCAAATCTGGCCTCAGACACTTGATGCATGTACTAGCTGTGTGACCTTGGGCAAGTCACTTAACCCCAACTGCCCTGCCAAAAAAGCAAAAAAAAAAAAAAACAAAAAACAAACTATTTTTGACATGAGCTGTCAGCCAAAAAACATATTAAGCACCTACTCTGTGTCCGAGTTGTGCTAAGAGCCGGAAGTACAAAGAAAGGCAAAAGGCAGGCCCTGCTCCCCAGAACTCACTAATGGGGGAGACAATGTGCGAAATTGTGTACAAACAGGCTGTGTGCAGGAGGAGGCATGAAGGCCCTGGAAAGAGAAGGGGTGGGGAAAGGCTTCCACTACAAGGTGGGGTTGGATTTGGGGCCAGGGACATGTGTAGGCAGAGATGAGGAAGGAAGGCATGCCAGCAGTGAGGACAGCCAGAGAAAGTGCCTGGAGCTGGTCCTGAGTGGGTCACTTAGCCTCTGAACACTTTGTTTCCTTATCTGTGAAATAGCATTACCTGTAGTACCGGCTTCACAGGGTTGTTGTGAAATCTCTATGTGTTGTTATATATTATGCTTCTAGCAATGAGGGTGGCCCAGTGAGGATTCTGAAGGGAGCCCTAGGCCTGGCCCTGTCCTGCAGGAGGCACTTCAGCCAGGACAGACCCTGGCAGAGAAGCAGTGACTTTGGGTCTTTGTCCCAGGGTGTTCTGGGTACACTTAGACAGTGACTCAGATCCCCCTCCCCCTTAGCAGAGAGTCTTCAGGAATGGTTGTGGCCACAATGTCCTTGTTGAGTGGCTAATGGTTTGGTAATGAACCTCTCTGGGCTCAAGTCCATCAGGCTGTCCTTGGGCAGACCCTCACCCTGTCTAGCACTGGGTCTGTATTCAAAGCCATCTTTCCAGCCTAGTAGAACTGGTAAGGGCCAGGGCTCTACCGGCATAGCCTTGGCTTGCCCTGGGTCTCTGTCCCACCGTGATGAGACATTGGAGAAGGACCTGGGGAAGCATGAGAACAGGAAGACGAAAATTGTGGAAACCAGGAAAGAACCCACATCTGCAAGTCAGGATAGGATGCGGTAGAGGGCATGGGCAGATGTGCAGGCAGGTAGAGATGGGGGAGCACACCTGTCCCCAAAGGGGTGTCAGCTCTTGGAGAGACCAGCCAAGGCACTGGGGGGAGATGGGATGCCAGGAGCTGTCTGGTCGGTCTCATTCCCACTCCGGGGGAAGGTGAGCAAGTAGTGGGCTTGTGTATGTCATCCACATGTGAACATACATGTACGTGTCCACATGTGTATGCCTTAGGATAAGAGCTGAACTCAGAAGAGTGTCCTGTTTAACTTACTTCTTCAGATGGACAAGTGAGTGAGCAAGGCAAGACTGAGAAGGTCAGGGCCTAGAGATGGAGGTGTGGCAGTATATTGTGGAAGGAGACTGCCAGCAATAGTCTGCGAAGGCAGGTTTGGACTGGGCTGGGGTTCTGCCCATTGGGTCTCCAGAAGGCCAGCATTGCCCTCAGCCCTAGGGACACATAATTCTGGGCTGATTCCTAGAAACTGAACCCTCGGAGTGGGTGGCAGCTCTCCTGCATAAATGCCTGTGAAGACCTGCTGCTGCTCTCCCCAGGTACATAGTCTGACTCAGATCCCCTGTGGCCTGTGGCTCTGTCTCCCCATGGCATGCTGACACCCCACCCCCACCATGTGGCTAGATAATTGTCACCAATAAACCTGCCTCTGTGGCCTCTGGTACTAGTGTCTGCCTCTGTGTGGTACCTCTTGTGGCCAACTAGCTTGTCAGCTCCGTGAATCGGTGGCTCAGATTGCAATTGAAGGACTGAGCGAGGGCCGCTCTCCACTCCCCACCTCCCTGGCTCTTCCTAGGGCCACGTGGGCCTCCTCTCCAGCCCAAGAGGAGCTTCAGAAAGCACCGGAGAGACTTGATTCGATAAGGAGCTCCCATTCCCTTCTGGTCACAATCCCCACTCTGCTGTCCTCTGACCAAAGCCAGGTCATCACAAAATGGGGGAATGGGTGGGGGAAGACCACCCATCTCTCTTTTCTGCCTCTCCCCTCCTCATGCCTTTAGGTATTGTTGCCCTTGGTGTAGATCAGGGGTTCTTAACCTGGGGCCCACGCACCCCCAAGAGGTCTAAGAATAGATTTCAGGGGGATCTATGAAGTGGGATGGGGAAAATGCTTCATTTTCCCTAACTTTTGGTTTTTGTAATCATGTATTTAGGTAGCACAATGGAGAGAGTGTTGAGCCTGGAGTCAGGAAGACTGTCTTTCTGAGTGCAAATCCAGCCTCAGACTCTTTCTAGCTACGTGATGCTGGGCAGGTCACTTAACCCTGTTTGCCTCAGTTTCCTCATCTGTAAAATGAACTGGAGAAGGAAATGACAAACCCCTCTGGTATCTCTGCCAAGAAAATCCCAAATGGAGTCACGGAGAGTCAGACATGACTGAGAAATGACTCAACAACAAAAAAGAAGATGATTCTGAGAGGGGTCCACAGAATTTACCAGCCTGCGAACAGGGGGCCATGGCACACAAAAAGTTAAGCATCCCTGACTGAGATATCACAAGAACACACAAGAATACTGCCAATACAGACAATCTACTTGTAATTTAGAGGCCCCAGATGCCCAAGGACTTGCCCAGGGTCACGTAAGGATTAGCAATAGGACTGGAACCCAGGTCTTCCTGCCACCCAGTCCGATGCTTTATCCACTAGGCCACATTGCTTCATGCCTCTTGGTAGATATGCTTTGATGATAGCCGCCCTTTGGGTGGCCCTTTCTAGCTTTGCTTACGTGCTCTCCTTTGATCCTCCCAACCCTGTGAAGTAGGCACTTAGGGTGTAATTAGCTCCCTTTAGTAGATTAGAGAACTCTCAAGGGACATGGGAGGGGGCTGTGGTGGAAAGACCCAGGGGCCTGGAGACAGAATCCCTCCCCACCTGCTGGCTCCCTGTGTGACCTTGGACCCATCCCAACCTCCCTGGGCTCTTGCTTTTTTCATCTGTAAAATGAGAGCATTGAGCTGCTAAGGTCCCTTCTGGCCTTTAAATGTCTGTTCCTATGTCTTGGTCCTCATCACACAGTTCGGAGGGTCCATAGCAGGAATTGTATCCAGGTCCTCAGTTCCAAAGGAAGCAGTGTCCAATGTACCACACTGCCCCTCAAAGATGGGTAAGATGCCTGAGGGTTTTCTCCAGTCGCTCCCCAAGGCCTCCCCGAATAGGACACTTTGGAAACCTGAAAAGCTTCCCAAGCCAAAAGAATGGGTTTTAATAGACTTGAGACAACCTCACAACAATTTTTTAAGCAGAAATTTCCTTATCTGTCAAAATGAGGGGACTAGACTACATCCAATCTAATCTAACAAACATTCATTAAATGCCTACTGTGTGCAAGGCATTGTGCTAGATCTACCAAGACGATGTTCTGCTGGAGGTGCACCTCCCTAATACGTATGTAAATGGATAAAGAGGTAAATGGAGGTATCATTTGAGGCAGTAAGGTACTGGCCATTAAGTGATGCTGTGGATAGCATGCAGGGCCTAGAGTCAGGAAGACTCTTCTTCCTGAGTTCAAATTTGGTTTCAGACACTTACTAGCTGTGTGACCCTGGGCAAGTCACAGTACCCTGTTTGCCTCAGTTTCCTCTTCTGTAAAATACGCTGGAGAAGGAAATGGCAAACCACTCCAGTATCTTTGCCAAGAAAACCCCAAATGGGGTCACAAGGAGTTGGACATGACTGAAAGGACAGAACAGTAAATGTTGGCTGAACTTTGGAAGAGGCTCGGCTTTCCCAGAGGCAGAAGTAAATAAGGAGTGAATTCCAAGCATGGGAAAGTAGCTGCCCTGAGGGGGAAGGATGGGAAAGAGAGAGGGAGAGAGAGTTCATGCCAAGTTCAGGGAACACCTGTAGGCCAGTTTGCCTAGAGCCTAGATAGTAGGATCATAGGTTTAGACTCTGTAGTTACTTGAGAGATCATCTGTTCCAAGCCTCCCATTTTCCATAGGGGAATACTGAGGGTCAAAAGGGGAAGTGATTTGCTCAAGACCACGAAAGGAGTGAGCTTCCCTTATCCAAGCCTAGGGTGTGTGCTAGAGCCAAATTGGACTGGTTTGGGAGAGCTGGTTGTTAAATTTTCAATGTATTTGCATCTTGAAAATCTGCAGACTTCAAATGGGGCTTGATTTCTTGCTTCGTTGACAGTCTAGACTTCAGAAAGTAATGGAGAAAATGTTACTAATTCAGATTAAGTTTCAAAGGAGACCCTACCACTCTCTCCCCCAACCTGAATGTTAAACATTTACCAGTAGATCCCTGACCATAATCCTGGTTGTTAAACATTTACCAGCATAGCTCTGACCATAATCCTTTTGGGTCTTTCTTTGAATGGAGGGAGTTACAAATGGGAATACCTCCTATTATTCATTTCTTAACTTTGTACACTCCTTGCTCATAGTAGGGGGGAGGGGTAAATTAATAATCTACAAAGGCTGTTTTTGATCTTTCTGGATTCAATTCAAAAAAATCTTATTAAACCTCAACAATCCATCCCCTCTCCCCCCAACTGTGCCTTTTCCCTGGCTCTGTTCCATCCCTATCTCCCTGCCCCACCCCCACAATGCTCACCTTCCTCACTTCCACATCTTCAATGCTGGTGCCTCCTCTCAGAGATCATTTCCCATTATTGCTATATGTCTTGCGTCCACACACTTCTTTGCATGTACTCTTGCCTATTAGAATGTGAACTCAAGGCCAGGCGCCATATTTTTGACTTTCGGTGTATCTCCAACCTGGCACACAGTGATTGCTTAAAGAGTACTTGTTGACTGGTTGACTAAACCCCCTACTCATGAAAAGCCTAGAATATAAAGACAGAAACCAATCAGCGCCGGCCTTCAAGATTCTTCCATTCTTCTAGGTTTAGTCTCTTAATTGTAAAAGCCTACCATCTGCCCTAGGCCAGTTATGCTCTAAAGAAGATTGGGTGGCAGTCAGGGAGATTGCTGGGGAATTGGGTGTCTAACTTCAGGGACACCAGGGAGTCAGGAAGGGGACAATCCGAGACCTGAGAAGCTGTTCCTCAGCTATCCCTGTTCTTTTCTGAGCTATGGCTCTGTGGTGGAGATGACCCTAAGAATGCCCATGTGTAAAGAACCCACCAAATGGAAAGCTGGGAACTGGTCCAGCCATTGTGGAAAGCAATTTCCAGTGGAATGACACCAAGAAAGTGTGACGTGCTCAAGATACAGAATGAAACACATAGTTTTGGACATGGCCAGTGTGGGGATCTGTTTCTCCTGACTGTGTATATTTGCTGCAAGAGTCGGGTTTTATTTTTCAAAAAAATCTTATGAGGCAGCTGGGAAGACCAGGGGGGGATAAAATGGCAAAAAAAAAAAAAAAAAAAAAAGAGAGAGAGAAAGGAAAAAAAGGAAAAGAAAGGAAAGAGGCCGTTGGAACACTCGTTTAGATGAGTAGAAGGGAATAAAAGTAAGGTCAGAAAGAATCCCACCCAAGCAGGACAGCTTTGAAAGGAAAAGCAATCTCTACATGATGCTGACTTGTAGTATCGTGTACAATCCTCTTCTTCTGTCCCACTCGATAAATAAAAACATTCACTTTATTTGGTGTTTGTTAAATTCAAAATTAAAAAATAAAGTGTTTTGCAAACCTTAAAAAGATTCCACTAAGAAAATGACCACAATGTCCACATCCTTTGACTCAGTGATCTCATTGTCAGCCATATGCCCAAAGGAGGGCAAAGACAGAAAGAAAGGTCCCCTATTACCTGAAATAGGGCACCTTTTGTAATCGCAAAGCACTGAAAATAAAGCAGATGCCCATCAAATATGGAATGGTGAAAGAAATTGTGGGATATGAATGTCATAGACTGTGCTGTAAGAAAAAAATGAATCCAATGAATGCAAAGAAGCCTAAGACTTCTATGGATGGATGCAAATGAAGTCAGCAGAACAGGGAACCCATATGCCCAATGATGAGGAAATGGGAAGAAGACCACCACCCAGAATGAATGCCAAGATTGGAATGGCCAAGGCTGGGTGTGAAAAAGTGATATGAGAATGGGGGTGGGGAGGACTGTGTGGATGAAACATGGAGCACGCTGCTGGCATTGGTCAGCGTGGGGGCTGGATTTGCTCAATGGCTCACCCCTCTCCCCCTTTTGGGGGGATCTTTGCTTTAGGATGGAGGCAGAATTTATTAGGAAATGGAGGTTAGGTAAAAACCAGAAGATATCCAGAGAAAGAACAAAAACTCAAACTCAAACATGTCCTTCAGTCTTTAGTGAGAGGAGAAGTTGGGGTCTGGGTCAGAGCAGGATTAAGTGAAAGAAACTCAGAGAAAGAAAACTCCTCTTCCCCTGCAGATTTCCCTGCTCCTCAGCTCAGCCCATCATCAGAACTGGAACTTTGGGCTCTTTATCAACCCAGATAAGCAGCCAATCAGAAAAAAAAAGGGAGATGTGAGGAAGCAATACAATGACCCAGCCTGACCCAGACACAGTTCCTCAAAGGGAACAGTGATATGAAGATTACTTGGAGGGAAATAAGAGGCCTTGTCCCCTCCTCCTTTACACCCCATGACAAATCCTACCTTAGGTAGGTGATTACCTATTTCATCTACATATAAAGCCAAACCAGCCTCTCAATCTGGGCACACATACTTATGGCTGTATGGGTGAGAGTTTTGGCCTTTGAGTCAGAAGATTTGTGTTCAATTCCTGACTTATATACATCCAAGCTGTGTGACCCTGGGCAAGTCAACTAACCTCTCTGAGACTCAGTTTCCTCATCGGGAAGAAGGGGGATGATAATTTTGTACTACTTTGTATCCTCCAGAGTGGTTGTGAGGAAAGAGCTTTGTAAACCTTAAAGCCTTTGAAACCGAGGGTCATTGTTTTGGGGTGAGTGTAATACATGCTTTTGTCATTCATTCTTTAAATGTGTTGCTTGGAAGGATATGCCTCGGTAATGTGCGTGTGTGCATTTGTGTGTGGGGGGGAAGTGGGGGGGGAAGGGGATGAATGTATGTGAATGTGGGTATATATGCATCTGGGCATTCCATTACACACACACACACAGGGTCATCCCCTCGATATGTTGGGACTCAAGAATGGGGAAGGGTTGACACTTATGGCCTTGGGTAATAAGTATTTGACCTTGAGTAAGTCCCTGAGTCTGTTTCCTCATCTATCAAATGAAGGAGTCGGGCTAGATGGCCTCTCAGGGCCCTCCCGACTCTAGAGTTAGGATCCCATGTGATGTGGTCTGGGCCTCCTCAGAGAATCAAGCCTCAGGACTCATGAGCAGTGCTTTAAGGGTTAACACAGTTTAGCACAGTGGATAGCTCAACAGCCCTGAAATCGGGAAAACTCATCTTCCTTAGTTCAAATCTGGCCTCAATTCTTACTGGCTGTGTGACCCTGGGCGAGTCACTTTACCCTGTTTGCCTCTGTTTCCTCATCTGTCAAATGAGCTGAAAAGGAAATGGTAAACCACTCTAGTATCTCTGCCAAGAAAACCCCAAATGGGGCTGTGGGGAGTTGGACACGACTGAAACAACTGAACAACAATACCAAAAGCAGTTTAGCAGACTTACTAGAGGTGATTGGGAAGACTTCCTTTCCCTGATTGGACTATTCCCATTGCTACTTCCAAGGCTGTGCCCAATGCCCTACCTACTCCAAGCCTATTTATAATCTGGTGGCAAGATCATGGGATTTTGATCTGAAGCCCCATTCCATTTCTCAGTACTATCATTTCTCTTCTCTTTATTCATTTGTATGAATTAGGGGTTGGACTAATTGGCTTCTAGGATCCTTGCCAGCTCTACATCTAAGTGACTGTATGTGACCTGTGCCCTGCCCAGGGCTCCAGACATCCCCCTGTCTTCCCAGTCCTGGCTCTTTGGATTCTTGCCTCTGCCAAAGTCCCAGCAGCTCTTTGGGGCTGAGAAGGCTGAGGCAGTAGCTTAGGCTAGCAAGAGGCAGGGCAGTGTAATGGAAAGAGCTCTACGGGTTGGTTAGCAAAAGACCCGGATTCGATTTGGACTTTGCCACCGATCAACTGTTTGACTTTAGATTGGTCACTTCCTTTTCTGGGCTTGAGTTTCCTCAATAAAATGACCGGGGTGGAGAGTAGATGGTTCCTAAGGCTCTGTCCAGCACCAGTGTTATTAGTCTGAGTATCTTGCCTTTCTTTGGCTACTTCTCAACTTCCATGCCAGACAACGGGCAGACTAAACATGGGGCGGGGATGACTGGTAATTTTACTGTAGGTGAGAAGTGAGAGTGTAAGAGAGGCCAGGCTGGCAGCAGGAGGGAAGGGAGCATGACCTCTCTAATGAAGAAGCAGAGGGAGAGAAGTTAGGGGCCAGGCAGAGCTGAGGCTTCCTAAGAACACAGCTCCATAAACTAGGTCACTGAGAGAGAACTAGTGAAAAAATAAAAAAAAAAAACACTGAGAGAGAGAGAGAGACAGAGAGAGAGAGAGAGAGAGAGAGAGAGAGAGAGAGAGAGAGAGAGAGAGAGAGACAGAGAGAGAGAGAGAGAGAGAGAGAGAGAGAGAGAGAAAAGAGCAGAGTCAGCGTCTGAGAGACACACTAGGAGACAAACCTTAACAGGGAGAGGGAGCCTGAGAGTGAAACAGTAACAAATGGCAGGGGCAATCTCACAAGAAAACTACAAAGTACATACCACTGTAGCTATTATCACACCCATTTTATAGATGAGAAAACAGTTTCAGAGCAAAAGATAAATAGAAAAGATTTAGAAAGAATGAAATAAAGAAACAAGTAACTTGAATTAATTGCCAATGGCCAGTTGGGTCATTGTAGAAGTGAGGGACTGTGGGTATAGACTATGAGGATTATTCAATGACACAATCATTGAATTTTTCTTTGTTACAAGGGAGATTTTTATGGTAGGGGAGTATATCGGGAAATGATTTCTGAGATTTAAAAAGAGAAATAAAAGTTATTAATTGGTAATTTTTTTAAAAATAAAGGAAGGTAGATGGAAAAAGAAACATGGATTTAAAGATAGAAATAAGCAGACAGAGAGAAAAAGGGAAAAAAGAATGGTGGAACATAGACAGGTGTAAACAGCATCAAAAGAGACAGCTAGCTAGGTGAGTGTGCTGGGCCTGGAGTCAGAAGACCTGAGTTCAAATGTGGTCTCAGACACTAACTAGCTGTGTGACCCTGGGCAAGTCACTTAATTTCTGTCTACCTCAATTTTCTCAAATGTAAAATGAGCATAATAATCACATATATCTCCCACAGTTGTTTGTGAAGATTAAATGAAAGATTTTTAAAACACTTAGTACAACTTCAGAAAAACCTGGGAAGATGTATATGAACTGATGCTGAGTGAAGTAAGCAGAACCAGGAGAACATTGTACACAGTAACAGCCACAGTGTGTGATGACCAGCTTTGATAGACTTGGCTCTTCTCAGCAATACAATGATCTAAGACAACTCCAAAAGACTCATGATGGAAAATGCTATCCACATCCAGAGAAAGAACTATGGAGTCTGAATGCAGATCGAAGCAGACTATTTGCTCTCTTTTTTTGTTTTGTTTTGTTTCTTCTTTCTCGTGGTTCCTCCCATTGGTTCTAATTCTTCTTTACAACATGACTAATGTGAAAATATGTTTAATATGAATGTGTATGTAGAGCCTATAGCAGATTGCATGCTGTCTTGGGGAGGGGGAAGGGGAGGAAGGGGGAGAAAATTTAAAACTCAAAATCTTGTGGAAGTGAATGTTGAAAACTAAAAATAAATAAATTTAATTTAAAAAATCACTTAGCACAGTATCTGGCACATGATAGGTGTTCAACAAATGTTTGTTCCTCTTCCCCTTGAAAAATAAACCAAGGAGATCAGTGGGAGGTTGGGAAAATAAAAGAGAAAGAGAACTCAGCTAAGCCACTGCTAACTGTCTTTGAGTTGAATTAATCGACAAGCCTTTATTACTCACCTACCATATACCAGGCCCTGTGCCAGGAGCTAAGGAAATAAAGGCCAATGAAACAGCCCCTGCCCTCGAGGAGTTTACATTCTATCAGAGGGAACAACATGTAGACAAATATATTATAAGGCATTTACAAATATACAAAAAAGACACAAAGTAATTGGGAGGAGGGACCTGGCAGTTGGGGGAGGAGACAAGAAAGGCATCACAGAGAAAGTGGATCTTGGCCTGTGTTGAAGAAAAATAGAAATTCTAAGAGGCAAAGCTGAAAAGGGAATGCATCCTAGGCATCTGGAACAGTTAGTGTAAAGACAAGGAGGTGGGAAATGTGGGGATTAGATATAGGGAGCAGTAAGAAGGACAGTTTCATCAAACTGTAGAGGCACAAAGGGGATAATGTATAATAATGCTTGAATGGTAGGTTGAGGCCAAGTTAGAAGGGCTTTAAAGCCCCAAACTGGTGTTTACATTTGCTCCTAGAGGTGATAGGGAACAAGGAAGTGGCATGAACAGGCCAGCACTTTGGTGACCATGTGAGGATGGTTGAAAGCAGGGCAAGTCTTCTGGCAGAGAGACCAATAAGGGAGCTATTTCAGTCATCTGAGGTGAGAAGGGATGAGGGCCTGAACTGGGGGAGTGATCGTGCACTTTGGGAGTAATCCTGTGAGTGGGGTGAAGGGGAGAGATGTAGGAGATTTGTGGATGTAGGCTATGCTCAGCCTTTCCTACTTTTCATAACAATTCCCTTAAGAATAATTGCACATTTCTAGGGAAAAGAACAAAATTAACTGGCCCCTGCAGGGCTTGTACTTATGATTTTGGCCTCATTAACATCCCAAGATGATGAAATCTCAGAGAAAGAAAAAGATTGGAACAGAAAGTAAGACACAATGAATCTGGGGAAATGGTTGAGTAAGAGGCATAGAAACATTTGCTCAATAAACATTTGTTAAGCTCCAACTGCCTGCCAAGGCCCGTGCTGGGGAAGATACAAAATGTAGATAAAACTTTAGGCCTGCCCTCAGGAAGCTTAGTTTGCTAATGAGAAAAGATGCCAACACAGATAATCAGGACACACAATTTTACTTGCTCAGTCACTAAACATTTATTATGTCCCTACCATCCACTGTGCTAAGGGGCTGGGGATACAAAGAAAGGCAAAAGATAGTCTCTGCTCTCAAGGAGCTCATGGAGGAGATGAAATACAAACCACTAAGCATAAACAAACTTGTTGTTCTGTCATTTTCAGTTGTGTCTGACTCTGTGAACCTATTTGGGGTTTTCTTGGCAAAGATACTAGAGTGGTATGCCATTTCCTTCTCCAGCTTATTTTACAAATGAGCAAACTGAGCAAACAAGATTAAGTGACTTGCCCAGGGTCACACAGCTAATAAGTGTCCGAGGCTAGATTTGAACTCAGGAAGATGAGTCTTTCTGACTTCAGGCCTGGCACTCTATCCACTGTGCCACCTAGCTGCCCAAAAAACAAGCTACATGCAGAATCAATTGTGATTAAGAATGATTGGGAAAGGTTTCCCAATCTAGAAGGTGGGATTTTGGCTGGGACTGGAAGGAAGCCAGGGGAGCCAGGAGATGGAGATGAGGAGGGAGAGCATTGTAGCCATGGGGTAGTTCACACCAGGAGTCCAGAGATGGAGTGTCTTTGGAGGCCAGTGTCAACAAATGATGTGCTAGAGTGATGAAAACCAAAGTCCTCTGAGAGATCCGGGGAGGAAGCATGTTCAAGGTAATTAATAACAAACAAATAAAACAATAAAAATGCCAACGATAACAAGGGAATAATGATAACTGACACTCACGTCGCTATGGGGCCTAGTACCATCTCCCACAAGGGCTCTGCTCTGGACTCCAGTGATCTGAGTGCATCCCGCGGGGGCCTGACCACCTCAGGAGGGTTCAGGCTTTACTTAAATGTCTGCTCATTGTCTTCCCACTGGAGTAATTCTAGGGACATCTCTGAAACAAAATTTGGCTCACATCCAGGCTCTCTCTACCATGTGGATAACAGAGTCCTTCAAAAAGGTCCTCAGTCTACAATAGAGATGTCAGTTACAAGACAGTCAGTTTATTTCTTCCACCACTAAAAATGCTCAGGACACAAAAGAACCCAAAGGCATGAGTTAACAAATGCAGAAATCCACAAAGCAACAAGTCATCACCCTCATTATATTCTCCAGGGAGTTAAAGACAACTTTGTGGGACCCACTGAACAGATACCAAGGGCACCTGATATTCCCTTCAGGAACACAGTGTCACAGTTCACAAGGGCCATATCTCCTGGCCATCATGGGCACAGGCTTTCTTAGCTGAAGCATTCTTCTGGGGTGTGTGTGTGTGTGTGCTGGGCAGCTAACACCTGAGCCAACCACTCCAACATGAAGTTATGCCAGAGCAGGAAATGATTGCTGGTCTGTGGTCAGGGAATGATGACTTCCTTAGGGCAAGTATGTGTCTGGCCATCATTGCTACTGGGGGAAAGGGAGAGAAATTCCCTCCTCTCCCCTTACTGGAAGTTCAAAGGACAGAAAGCACTGGATACATTCCAAATGAGATGTTTTTCCTCTTAGATTCTCTTTTCACCCCCAATGAATGGGCAGCTCTTACTAAATCTATAGCCAGTCATCTTTGATCCAAGTCAATCAAGAATTGTGGCTGGCGGCCATAGTAAATGCCCCACAGAAAGACACCAGGTTCTCCAGATCACTCCCATTATGAAGGATTTTGGGGAGGGGAAGGCAGGGCAATTGGGGTTAGGTGACTTGCCCAAGGATACCCAACTAGTAAGTGTGTCAAGTGTCTGAGGTCAGATTTGAACTCAGGTCCTCCTAACACCAGGGCTGGTACTCTACTCACTGCGCCACCTAGCAGCCCCGTATAGAGTAGATTTTTGGTTTTGATTTTGTTTTGTTTTAAGACTGTGTCTCCCTATTTCATGCAGACTAAAAGTGTAAATGCTACTCATAGGCTAAATCCTACCACTGTCTAGTACAGGATCTGTTCTGTTTCCAATATAGGAAGTTTATTCCTAGTACCAACCAACCCCCCAGCTCCTCTCCCTGGTGTGGAGGGCTTAACATATTAACTTGAGACTTAGTGAGGATACCTGACTGCCATAGATCACTGCAGTTCAGAATTCCTAAACTCAAAAGATGTGCCAGGCTCAACCTCTCTGGTAGCTGGGATCATAGGCATGCTTGGCCACCCACAACTGGGCACTTGGTGTTAAAGTTTGCAAACAGTAGGCACCAGATGGGCTGGAGTATGTTCTGTAGGGCGAGTTTTTACCAAGACTTGGTAACTCATAAGAGCTGAGGGAGATAGTAAAGTTGGGGCAAGGCCATTAACATGGGAGACTGACTAGTGCCAGTAATAAGTAGGGAGGTCAGGCAGAGCAGCAGTTTTAGTGGGAAAGAAGCTAAGTTTTGGCCATGGGGAGTCTGAGCTGCTGGTGACACTGAGATCTTTTAGGTCACTGGAGATGTGGGACCATGGTGCTCAGAAGAGAAGCTGATCTGTGATGTGGTTTGGGGAAGCATCTGTAGGGCAGTGATAATTGGGAAGAGGGGTTGGGGCAAGGGGAAAGGAAGAAATAAGATCACCAAGGGAGAAAGAGCAGAGAGAAGCAGAGAGAACCTTGGGAGGACTCAAGGAACTATGTATCTGTGGTAGACTTCGTAGAAAGGGAAGGAAGGGAGGCTGAGGCTGAAAGGCAGAGACAGAGCCATGAAGAGAGATACACTTAGAGAGAGGAGTAAAACAGGAAAACAAGGAGAGACACACAGTGAAACAGAGACCAAGACAAAAGGGGAAGGAGCTGACCCCAGAAAAAAATGCCCGGGATGAGTGCAACAATGAAAATGAAAAGGACCAGAAAAAATGAAACCAAATTCTCTGTGATTCTGCTGGCTGAGTTTGGCTTGGGAGAAGAAGTGAGCATGTGCGCCTCCTTCCGGTCTTCTCTGAGGTGGAAGGTGTGGACTATTTACACGTACTGTCAAATAGCTCGGCACCCCTTGTTAAAGGGAGCATGGTGCATTGTAGAATACTGGACTGGGAAACAGGTGCTAGGTTTAAATATTGGCTAAGCTACTTACTACTCATGTGGCCTTCTTCCCATGGTAAAAAAAAGAAAAACGAATGAGTGAATGGATAGATGGATGGACAGATAAGTGATTAAATAGAGAAGCAAGCAAGCAAATAAATGAATGGATGGATGGATAGATAAATGATTAAATAGATAAGCAAGCAAATGAATGAATGGATGAATAAATAAACAGATAAATCAATGAACACATGAATGAATGAATAAAAAATAGAAATTTTTTAAAATTAAAAAATAAAAAAAGAGAGGGTTGGACTACATGAGCTCTAAGGTCCCTTTCAACTCAGAGTTGGTTGATGTCTTGGTTGGTTTACCCAAAAGCTCTCCCCTGCCTTTCTATTTTTTTTTCTTTATTAAAAGGAGTGGCTTTCTAAGTAGGAGAGGAGAAGGATATATTTGGACATAAAGGTGATGTAAAAGTAAGAGCAATTAATAAGTTTTTAAGAGAAAGAGGGGAGGAGGAAACAAAAGAAGCCAGAACAGACAAACCAAAAGAAAGACAAAAGACAGAGGGGAGAAAGGCCAAAACAGAAACAGATAGAAATATGGAAAGAGATAGATATGAAGAATGTGGACAAAGAAAAACAGTGAGAAAGAAGACTGAAATAAAATGAGAAAATGGCAAGAAAAATGAGGCCAGAGAGTGAGATGAGAAGAGCCAAGAAAGGAGATGCTTCGAGAAAGGATGAGTAACAAAGATCAAGCTGAGAGGAAGGCAGAGACAGCATCAGTGCCTGAAGCTACTCTGTTCTCGTTTGTTCTCTCTCTCGTTTTCTCTCTCTCTCTCTCTGCTGCCTATCTTCTCAGAGCAAGGAAAATCAAAACAGCTCTCCCTGCCAACCACAAAAATGCACATGCGTGTATACTCACATACATGCACATGCCCATGCCCACACACATGCACATGCATACACTCATTCATGATTAGGCAGTGGGGCTATTTCAGCACATCCTCCAGAAAAATGTCAGCTGTGTGAAGCACAGGTATTCTGTAGCTACTGGACAGGTTAGAGGCAGTCACCTTTTTATCTAAAGGATGAAGGGAGCATCACTGAAGAAGTAACCCAGATAATAACAACAAACGATGAAAAAGAGGACACTGTCCAAGGCTCTCAGGTGACAAAATATGCTAGTAAGGACATTCGGCTTCAAGTCAGTGACCCTGAGTTCAAATTCTGACATTTACTATCTGGGTAGCCTTGGGCAAATCACTTCACATGGGGCCCCACTTCCTCAACTATAAAGTGCAAGGGTTTTATGGTAGAAAGCATGTTGGATTTGATGTCAGACCAGAGACCAAATCCACCCTCAGACACTCGCTTTCTGATCATGGACAAGTCATTTAAGCTCTGTATTCTTCAGTTTCCTTATCTGTAAAGTGGAGATAATTAATAGCACCTGCCCCCCCCCAGGTTGTTGTGAGAATAAAGAGCATATCTAGAAAACCCTTTGCAAACCTTAAAGTATTATATAAATGTTAGCTATTATTATTAGGGGATGCCTTTGCCCTGGTCACTGTTTGTACCCAGGTCTCAAGGTATAGTCATTTGTGCTTCAGGCCAAAGGGAGATGATTGAGTATGAGAGCATGGCTGAGTCAATGTGACCCAACCCCATTGCAGGAGGAATGTGTCAGAGCACACCCTCCTTCAACTGGACTAGCTTGATTGCAAGAACCCCAGGGAAGGAGGCTTTTTGGCTGCCCCCTGTTGGGGAGCATTTAATCAGGAAGACACTTTGAATGGGGTAAGCAGGCTAGAAAGGTGCTCTCAACATCTGCCACCTCCTCCAACCAGCCTTGCCAGGATGCCTCCTTTGGTGAGGCTTATTTCTGCAAAGGGTCATGCCTTATTCTTTCCTGGCTGCTCACGAAGAAAGCGGAGAGAGAAGCCATGAGCCAGACTTCCTCATCTGTCATGATATGTGCTGGGGGCGGCCACCCAGATGGGATGGGGGAGGGGACACTTGTACGTGTGTATCCAAGGAGCATATGTGGAGTGCAGGCGAGCACATCACTGCCTTATTGATGCTGATTCAGCTGGCCCTGACTACGTAGGTTTCAGCAGTTCCTACAGCCGCCTCCTCCCTTGGCTCAGGACCTATAATTTCATGAATGTAGGAAACTCCCTCCACCCAGAGAGAGGCAGCTTGTCTGTAATCTGTGATCCTAGAGATCTGCCTGGGGCACTGACAGGTTGACTTGCCCAAGGTCACCTAGTCAGTCTGTAACAGAGGCAGGGCTTGAATTCAGGGCTTTCTGACTCAGATATAAATTCTCTCTCTCTGTCCCTCTGTTTCTGTTTATCCATCTGTCTGTCTGTCTCTCTGTCTCTGTTTATCCATCTGTCCGTCTGTCTGTCTCTGTCTCTCCGCAATTGCCTCTTATCGTCGATATATAAAAATATCAGTTCCCATATCAGGAGAATGTCAGCTCCTTGAGGACAGGGACTAGTTCATTTTTGTCTTTGTACCTTCATTGCCTAGTAGATGGCCTAGCACACAGTAGGTGTTTAATGAATGCTTATTAAATTGAATTGAATAGAATTTCATTTTCAATAATGCTTTAAAGGATAATAAAGTGGGGCAGCTAGGTGGCACAGTGAGTAGAGCACCGGCCCTGGAGTCAGGAGGACCTGAGGTCAAATCCAGCCTCAGACACTTGATACATGTACCACCTGTGTGACCTTGGGCAAGTCACTTAACCCCAATTGCCCTGCCTTCCTGTTTTAACAATCTGGCTAGCAGCTTCTGTGGGGGTATAAAATTCACCCACAGCCAGCACCCAGAAAGCTGCCAACAGCACAGGTTCTTTTGATCTGCTTAATTAAGGAAAGCAAGGTGAAGGGGTTGACAAGCTTACTTTTAATTCAGCATACCAATATCATTCCCTTAGTTCAGGGGAAAAATCCAGCACCCTGAACTTCAAAACAAAATGCAAACAAATTACAAACATCAACAGACAGACTTTGTCTGATTCAAATCCCAACACATAGTTACCAGAGTTCAACAAAGTCTCAACATCTGGGTTTACAAGCTGGAGGGCTCCTTAGCTACAGCTGCCCAGAGTCTCTGCATCAACACCATCTCGAGAACCCCGCACAAATGGCTCTGTCCTCCCTTCTTATAGGGCTTCAGACATCATGAAACATCATCTGAATCACCAGAGCTCAGGCTCTGGTGATTGGTTCTTGAGTTGGCCCCTCCCCTTAGGACCCTGGGAGGTTCACATCCACATAGATTAGGTTAACACCTGATGGGGTTTGGGCCTGGGGCTTAGCACCTAGTAAGGCTCACTGATTTACTCAAAGAAAACAAAGGCCATTTTGCTTATCAACATACTTCCCCCCTGCAAAAAAAAATTTAGAAAAAAAGGATAACAAAGCACTTTCCTCACAACAACCTTGGGAAGTAGAACATGGAAGAGGGAGAAATAATGTGAAGTTAATCTGGAAAGATCATGGTTGGTTGTTGTCCTTCATTCTCAAAGAGAACTAAATGATATCACTATGTTGGAATCAAGGTACAGTGTGTCTGACTGTGACTGATTAGACCAATGAGAGCTTGAAAGGCTCTACCACAGGTTGGGCACAAATAGTCCACATGAACAATGATCTGGAAAGATAGGTGGGAATCAGATTAGGATAGGCTTTAATTGCCAAGCAAAAAAGTTTAGGTGATAGGGAGCTATTGAAGCTTCTTGAGTAGAGGAGTGACATGGTTAGACCTCTGCTAAGAGAATATCATTTTGGCAGCTTTTTGAGGATGGATTAGAAAGAAGAGACTGGAGGCAAGAGGACTAATTAGGAGGCTCAATAGTCCTGGTGAGGAGTGATAAGGACCTGACTCAGGGTAGTGGCCATATGAATGAAAAGAAGGAAAGGGCCAGATACAAGAGATGTTTTGAAGGGAGAATTGACAAGATTTGGCAACTGATTGAATATGGGGAGTGCAGTAAAGGAGAATGAATAATTGATGATGGTTCTGAGGTTGAAAACCTGGGTATTGGAAAAATGGTGGCTCCCTTGCCAGAAACAGGGAAATTAGCAAGAGGGAAGGGTTTGGGAGTAAAGGTAGTAAATTCTGTTTGGGGCCTGCTGAATTTGAGATGCCTACAGGATATTTGGGTGGAACTATCTCATAGGTAATTGGGGGTATGGGACTATTACTCAGGAGAGAAACAAGAACTGGTTTTGTAGATTTGGGAGTTACCAACATAAGAGTAATCATTGAACCTATGGGAACTGAGGAAATCACCAAGAGAGTATATATAGAGAGGAGAACTCAGAAGAGAATCATGGGGTTTACCTCCAAGGGACAGATGGGACAAAGAGGACAGAAGGAGTATTAAGGCAGGCAGGAAGCCAAGGCAGCCATGTGGTGCAGTAGATAGAGCACTGAGCTTGGAATCAGGAAGACTTGAGTCCAAATCCAGGACACTTACTAGTTGTGGGCAAGTCATTTAACTTCTGTTTGACTCAGTCTCCTGAGTGTAAGATGAAGGTGATAATAACACCTATCTCCCAGGGTTGTTCTGAGGATCAAACATCTGGCATATAGGCACTTGATAAGTGTACTTGGGTGGGTCAAGAGAGTAAGTGTTTCTGAGAATTCAAGGATGCGAACTGAGAAGAGGTCATTGGATATAGTCATGAAAAGGTCGTTGGTAACTTTGGAGAGGGCAGGGTTGGCCAAGTGGTCCAGGTGGAAACCAGACTGCAAGAGGTTGAGAAGTGAGTGGGATGTGAAGTCTTAGAGGAAGAGGTGGTTGCCAACTCCTCCTCCAGTTGTAACAATAATATTATTATAACTAGGATGTAGATAGTACTTTTAGATCTGCCCAGGGCTTTACAAGTATTATTTCACTTTATTCTCACAGGTAGGTGCTATTATGATCCCCATTTTACAGTTGAGGAAACTGAGGCTGAGAGATGGTAAGTGATATGCCCAGGATCACACAGCTTAGAACTGCCTGAAGCTGGATCTGAACTCAGATCTTCTTAACTCTAGCTCCAGTGTTCTATCCGTGACACTACCTGGTTGCCAGTGACCTTGATGCCATCCTTCCCTTCATCTCTTTCCTGAGCTTGCCCTGCCTCCTTCCCCACCCTCCTCTCTAATCTTCAGTTTTCCTTTATCCATTGGCTTGTTTTAGGATTTTGCCTGTAAAGGCGAAAAGAAATACCCCAATAGCTTAAGGAGATGGTGGGGTAAAATGAAGATTTTTTTTTTAAGGCTGGAGGAGATCTAGGTACATTTACAGGCATTAGGGAAGGAGACAGTAGATAAAGAAAGATTGAAAATTAGAAGAAGGGGTGGGGGAGGCTTGAGGGGTATGCTCCTGGAAGAGACAGAGAGAAGGATTGGATTGAGGGTACAAGTCCTCCCTAATAAGTGATTTGCTATTCCATTCATCACAGCAGCAGTTCCAAACCTTCTTATCTCTCCTCAAGCTTCCCATGGCACCTTCTCCAGCCACCTTCTCACCTGGACTTCTACATCACTGAAAAAATTCAGACAATTCACCAAGAGCTCCCCCTTCTCCCCTCTCCCTCATGTCCCATCATGTTCCTTCACTACCTCCTCCTTCATCCTATCTCACTTGAAGAAGTGGCCCTTCTCCTTGCCAAAGCAAACCCTTCAACATGCACCCTTGGTTTCCTATCCCCTTCTGTCTTCTGCAGATTGCCCCCCTCTATCACCCACACTTTCTCTCATCTTCAGCCTCCCTCTACCCATGGTTCCTTCCCTGATGTCTATAAATACTCCTGGGTCTAGCCCAGCCTTAAAAACCCTCACTGGATCCAACTACTGCTGATAGTTAGCCTATATCTCTTCTTCTTTTCATGGCTAAACTCCTTGAGAAAGCCATTTACATTCAGGGTCTCCATTTCCTCACCTCTTACTTTCTTCTAAGCCCTCAGCAATTTGACTTCTAATCTCTTCATTCAACTGAAATTGCCCTCTCCAATGTTACCAGTAATATCTTAGCTGTCAAATCTCACCGCCTTTTCTCAATTCTGAACCTATTTGACTTTTGTGGCAATCACTCCTTTCTTTTGTATACTCTTTATGTTTTCAGGATACTGCTCTCTCCTGGTTCTCTTCTTAACTGACTCACCCCTCCTTCTTAGTTTCCTTTGCTCATACTTCATACAAGTCATGCCAACCAATCCTAGGTGTGCTCCAAGGCTTTGTCCTGGGACCATTTCTCTTTTCACTCTATATTATATCACTTGATGATCTTACCAGCTCCTATTTCATTCATTTATCATCTCTTGCAGATAATTTTCTAATCGGTATACCCAGCCAGTCCTAGTCTCCATGCTGAGAATCCTGCCCTGAAACTCCAATTGCCTCCTGGACATATTAAATGAGATGTCCCCTTGTTCAGTTGTTTTAGTTGTGTTCAACTCTGCATGACCCCATTTGGGATTTTCTTGTCAGAGATACTGGAGTGATTTGCCATTTCATTCTCTAGGTCATTTTACAGATGAGAAAACCCAGGCAAAGAGAGTTAAGTGCCTTACCCAGGGTCACCCAGCTAGGAAGTGTCTGAGGCTGGATTCTAACTCTGGTCTCACTGATGCTAGGCCCACTGCTCTACCCACTATGCCACCTCGCTGCCCTTAGATGTCCTCTAGATATCTTGAACTCAGCTTGTTCAAAACAGGACTCAATATCTTTCCCCTCCAAACCTTCCCCTCTTCTGAATGTCCTTCTTACTATCGAGGGGGCACCATCCTCTCAAACACCCAGCTCGGCAATCTCAGCATCATCCGCCACTTCTCATTCTTACTTGTCCCACATGTCAGATCTATTAACAATGCTTGTCTTTTCTACCTTCATAGCATCACTCATATAGACCTCATTTCATACATATATACATACAAATAGGCACACATATGCATATGTATATATATGTATATGTTTGTACATAAAATCATGTATATATAAATACGTGTATATATGTGTATATATGTATGTGTGTGTGTACCCTTGGTTCAGGTCCTCCTTATCTCTCATCTTCCTGTCTTATCTCTCCCCACACCAATCCATCCTCCACTCAACTGCCAAGCTGATTTTTTCTAAAGTGTACGTCTGACCACGTCACCCCTCCCCACTGTTCAGTGAGTTGCAATGGCTCCCTATTATCTCCAGGATACAATCTAAAGTCTTCTGCTTGCATTATAAAGTTCTTCCTAACCTGGCCCTTTCTTACCTTTGCTGCCTTCTTAGCCCTCTGTGATCCAGCCCCACAGGCTGATTTTCAGGTCCCCAAACACCCCACCTTCTGAGCACTGTGTGTCCCTTCTCCCCATACCCCGCCCCCCATGCTGCCCTCTTAACACAGCTCTTTGAGAAGGAAGGACAAATGACACAAACGACAAATCTTACCTACCACAGGAAGCCCTGGGCAGCTAGTTAGCAATGGATAGAGAACCATCTTCCTGATTTCAAATTCAGCCTCAAGCACTTATTAGCTGTGTGACCCTCGTCAAATCACTTCACTTTGCTTCAGTTTCATCTTCTGTCAAATGAGCTGGAGAAGGAAATGGAAAACCCTTCCAGTATTTTTGCCAAGAAATCTGCTCCCCCCCCCCCAAAAGGTCATGAAGAGCTGGACAAGAGGGAACAACAACAAACAGGAAGCCCTTCCCAGTCCTCATAGCTGCTCCTGTCTTTCCCGCTGAGATTCTCTCCTCTTCACCCTCTCTACATCCTGTATGTCTCATGTTATTATGTATGTGTTGTCTCCCCCATCTGAATGTAAGCTTCTTGAGGCCAAGGACTGTTTTTGGCCTCTCTTTCTGCCCCAGAGCCTAGTATGGTGCTTGGCACACTGGATGTGGTTAAATCAAAGCTTCTTGATGGAGCATGACAAACTTACATTCGCCTGAGTAGAAACAAAATGCATACCGCTAAATAAATATACTAGAGATACAAAGTAAATGCAAAGCTTAAGAAACAACAAGCACATACACGAATAAATGCAAAAGAGATACAAAGTGAATCTGAGGCTTAGGAATCTATCAGAGGAAACAACATGTGCTCAGACAGTTAGATACAAACTAGCACCAGAGACCCAGAGCTGGAATGGGCCAGTAGGAACTATTTTGCAGATGAGGAAACAAATGGAGACCAAGAGAGATTAAGGCACTTGTCCAAGGTTACACTGCTCTTGAGAGATGGGACAGTTCCTCTGATTCCAAAGCCAGTGCCCTCTGCAGGACACAACAAATACAAGGCGCTTTGGTGAAGAAGACACTGGTAGATGAAGCGATCAGGTAAGGTCTCATCATGCTGGAGGCGAACTGAGCTCTGAAGGAAAAAATAGCCATTCTAAAAAGGTAGAGAGCAAGAAAGCATACATTCGCTCCCTAGGTGGCATAGTGCACAGAATGCTGGGCCTGCGATTAGGAAGACCCGAGGTCAAATCTGGCTATTATGATTACGATTTCAGACATGGAGGTGGGGGGCTGGAATCCGAGCAAAGACACAGAGATAGAAGATGCGACACAGTGGGTAAGGAAATGCAAGGACATTTTGGCTTGGCTGGACCCTAGAGTACAGTCTGGGAAGGTAGGTTGGAGACGCGTTGTGGATGGAGATCCTAGGGGGAATAGGAAGCCACGGGAGTTTACTGAGTAGGAGAGTGACCCAAGAGCCGACGTGCGAGTCTAGAGCGGGCAAACTCTTCGGCATCTCTAACGAGTCCAGTCCTTTCATTTTACAGCTGAGAAGAAACTTCGAGCCAGGGAGATGAAGTGTTCTGCTCAGGGTCACAGGGTGAGTCCAGACCAGAGGGTGATCTGAACCCACGTCCCGGGATTGCAGAGGCAGAGCTTTGGTTTATGCCACCTCCCCAGAGGCATGGGCAGCACAGGAGGCTGTTTGGGGGACGGCTTAGAGAGGGGAGAGGGCTGACACCACTTAGGAGGCTGCTTCCACCTCGGTCCAGGGAAGAAGAAGGCGCAAGCTAGGCCCCCATTCCGGGACGCGGCGCTCCGCCTCTCACGAAGGATGCCCAGCGGGGACAGTGGACCGGTCCAATGACACCTCCCGAGAGCGCGCGCCGGGCACGTGCGACCCGGGGTAGGCGCACCGCGCGTGCACTCATGCTGCGGCCTGGGGAAGGGGTGGGGGTAGGAGTGGCTTCGGGGCAAGCGCTGGGCTGCGGCCCCTTTAAGGCTCCGAAGGCCCCGCCTCCGCGGTGAGGTCAGCGCGCTCGCGTGCGTGTGACGCGCTGGTTGCCGCAGAGACGCCCCGCCCCCCGCGCGGTGCTGCGGAACCAGGAGCCCCGGGCGGCGGCAGCCGAGGCTGGACAGGCGGCCAGGGGCGAGGGAAGGACGACGACGTCGACGACGAGCGCAGCCCGGCCGAGCTGAGGCGAGAGCGGCCGCCGCGAAGCGGGCCAGCTGCACTGACGCCGGGCCCAGACATGGTGCTGATCAAGGAGTAGTGAGTGTCCGGGGCAGGCGGCCGGCCGGCGCTGGGACCTCCCGGGGCGAGGGCGGGGGCGCGCGCCGGGAGCCGGGAGCGCGCGTGAGGGGGGGGGCGGGAGCCCGGAGCGCGCGCGTGCCAGGGCAGCCGGGTGGAGGGGGGCCTGGGGAGGGGAACGTACTGAATGGGCCGGGACCCGGGCCGGGGGGCTGGGCCAGGGGCAGGGTCTGGTGCCCAGGGGTCAGGAGGCCCTCTCAGAAGGGGAGAGGAAGGGGGACATTGGGGAGGAAGGAGGCACCGCAAGGGTAGGGGGTGCTAATGAGAGGGATAGGAACGTTGGGGAGGAAGGGGGTGCTGAGGGCCAGGAGGACCGATGGGGGCACTGAAGGAGGGAAGGGATGGGGGAAGCGGGGTGGGGACTTTGGAAGGGAGAGCCAGGAAAGCCATGGTGGGGGGGGGGCCGTCCTGTGGGAGTGGGGAAGGGGTGCTGAAGGGGAGTAAAGGGGACTGTCTCAGATGGGATGTTGAGAGGCAAGGGTTGGCTGGGGTGCGATTGGGATGGAGAACAGGGCCTGATTGGTTGGAGAACCAAAGAGGAATAAAGGGGGAGATAGAAAGGTGCCCTGGCAGGAGGGTTCTGAGGTGACCTGGCAGGGATTGGGAGGGAGAGAAGGGAGGCTGATTGAGGTGAACCAGGGGAGGCTCTGGGTTGACAGGAACGGCTTGTGGGGTCGTTTGGGGTTGGGCAGACTAGAAGACGTTTGGTGGGGAGGTGCCCCAGAGGCACAGGGGAGATTGGGGTCACAGGGAAGGATGGGTGGGAGGAGTTTATGGAAGAACTGACATGATAGGGCAGGATTTGGGGGGGGGGTCATGGGAGATAAGGATAGATGATAGTTTGAGGGGCTGGAGGGGTGACAAAGAAAGATATCGGGAATATTGGAAGACAATCAGGAGTGTAATGGAATTTAAGGTGGGGGGAGGGAATTGGCAGAGGTTTGAAGGTATGTGGAGATTTCTAAGCCCAGTGTTGTAAAGGGATTGGGGTGAGGGATTGATCTGATGGGCAGAAATACAGTTCCCAAGACTGGGAGGGGCTTCATTGGCCCAAGTGATATAGAGACAAGTCATCCAAGGGGATAAGAAGGGGGAATCCTTGTATGGGAGGGAGTAACTAGGTAGCACATAATTCTTCATGCTTGTGGCTACTTTAGGGAAGGGAAGTGAGTCTTCATGTCTGGAACCCATGATGGGTGAGGATGTTAAAATTCTCAGATCTCCTGCACATTAGGAATAGTATTTCTACTTCTTGTTCTGAGTAAATGTCACAGAGCCATCTTCAAAGACGGTGGATGGGGAAATTGGGTACAATGTTAAGAGATCTCTGCGTCTTTGGTTGGGGAGAGCAAGGAAGGCTGTGGGGGATGAGTAAGTGTCTCCAAGGAGTACAGAAATGACTGACAAGAAGAAGCGGGGAGCTGGTGCAGCTTCTTTTAGGACCTTACTAGATAGATGCAAGTGGATGTGAGAATCTTTGGGTGTTTCCTCTCCTTGCAGGAGGGACACTTGGTTCTCATTCTTTAGAGGGTACAGTACAAAGGGGAGACTCTGGTGCTGTGGATATTAAGAGATCAGGGATCTAAGAGCTGTCCAAGAAAGTTTCTCACTGCACAGTAAGACTTTGAAATTGACCAAAGTACAGTCAGCCTGGTTAAGGCATTCTCCAGCCTCAGGACCTCGAAGGTGTTGGGATTGGGCTCCTTTAGGGTCTGCAGGGGGCAGAATCCAGTATGATCTTAGGGATATATATTGTTTGTGGAAAGGAGGAAAAGGTGGGAAATGTTTCCTTGGTTATTTTTTTCAGGAGAGAGGGAGTTGTAAGAAGGCTCTGGTAACTTTGGAATTTTAACTCTTCGTGCCCAAGTTAACAGCTTTTGCCTCTGTCCTCCTTCTCATAACAAAGTGCTGCAGGAATCTGCAGTCAGCTGCAGTTGGGAATTTTGTAGGGAGGGTGAGCCTGGAAGAGATCTAAACACTTTCCGAAGAGGAGTTCTCTCTGTTTGTTCTTTGATCTCCTCTGGTTCAGAGGCCAGTGGTGCAGCAGCAGCAGGCATCCATCTCCATTTCCTTTCAGAAGTGTGCTCTGCATGTGGGCATGTGTGTGCATGTGCCACGCACTGGGGCATGTGCACTCCTGTGCTCAGAGGAGGAGGGTCTGGGATACTTTGCCATAACTGCAGTGCTGCAGCTCCAGAGAAGGGGCAGAGTGAAGGTCACACTAACATGACACCGATTTGAGTCTTCAGACCAGGAGGTGGATGTTCAGTTGCCTTTGTCCTGCTCTCCAGGGCTGTTTCTAGGTGGTGGTGGAGAGAATGCATGGCTTTAGAGCCGTAACAGAAGCAGCTCTGGATAGTCCTGGCGGGAATTAACTCAGACAAGCCCACCTGCCTCTGGCTGGACTCAGGGGCCTGATGCTCTCCAAGTTGCTGTTGATTTTTCTGCTGATTCCTCAAAAGGAAGTCCTCACAGTCTAATTTCATCAAAATTCTGAATATGATTTTCCCTACTGTACTTGAATTTAAAAGGCTTGTTGTTTTCTAGGAAGTTTCTTTTGAGGGTGTAGGAATTCTTGCCCCAGAATTAAGAATATTTCTATGGTGTTTGCTTTCTCTAAAGAGAGAGAGGTGTCAGCAGCAATATCCAATAAACTGGATTATTTATATTATTTCCAGTTGTTCTGATTTCTTTATCTCCCTAGCAGCAGCTGCTCTGAGCCTATCAGATTTAGTCTGCCACTTTCACTTGGTGCTGGGGTCTTAGTTCACTGCCCTCCCCACCATATATGCTTCCACTTTCTCTGGGAGGCCTCATGGGCCTGTACTGTAACAGTTAATTGGTTTGAGGAGAGGGGCAGGATTTGAGGAACTGCACAGGAAGAAGGCCACTGCTCTTGCTTTCATTGATAGAACTTAACTAGACACTTGCAAGGTGCAGAAGGTTTCAGTGGCTGTCTCTGAGCCCTAGAAAATGAAATCAGGGGGCTCTGTAACTGGTTCACCAGGTCTAAGTGTGTGTTGCCCATTACTAAGTCATTGGTCTCCAACTGCCTTTCCCCTGAAGTAGACATTGGGCTTCTCTGCATCACCAAGGAGACTCTGCTTGTAAAGAACTTGATAAACCTCAAGAAGTCTGACAAATGTGAGCCTGACAGGCTGCATAGGAGAGCATAGTCAGCCTCTGGTTCCTGGTTACTTAGCTGGTGTGTGAATTTTCTCCAGGCCTCTGGCTTCCTTTTGCTCACTCATTGCCATCCTCACTAGCAGGGTGGGAGAAGAAGTGGTTGGTTTGGTTGCTTCTGAATTGCCCTTGAAAGGTGGATCCCACGGGCTGGGTACAACTACTAGTGAGACTTGGCCTCAGCTGTACTGTGCTCTTCTGTCAGGTCGACTGATTGATTGGTAGAGGACTTTGGTGGATGTTTGAGAATGAAGAGTCCACCAAAACATTTGGTTTGTCTTCATTCCAGTGCTTTGAGAACCAGCAGGCTGCTGAGCTTGGGTGGGGTGGGGGATGAGTGGAATGTCCAGGAGTAGAGGGGCTGCATGCAGTTGATGTCAGAGCTGCTGCTCTGGGGCATCAGGTGTAGAAGGCTAATTATCTAACAGGTGGGACCTGCAGGTGGTGGGGGGGGGAGTCAGCCAAGCTCTTCACCCCGGAGTCTGCATCACACATCAGTCAGCCTCTTCTGTTTCGACCAAACTTATCGATGGTTCCCCAGGGAGGCACCTCCCAATGTGGGAGCAGGAGGGGTTCTGAGTGAGTCATAGAGGAGGCTCCGGGTGCTCCAGATGAGTGTGCTGGGAGGTCACAGTGTATCTAGATTGTAATCTGCTCGAGGGCAGAGCCACCTTTCTTCCATGGAGTTCTCTATGTACTGTGCCACCTAAATTAGGACTTAATGAATCCTTCTAATGATGATCTAAGAGTCTTGCATGGGTTCCAGGGCCTGAAGCTGATACCTTGTTTTCCCTCTCTTACAGTCGAGTTATCCTGCCTGTGTCTGTAGATGAGGTAAGTCCTTTTTCCTGATCTCCTCTGTGGCTTTTTTTGTAAGTGTTTCTCTCTGGTCAGCTAAGTTGGAACTTATACTGCTCAGATTGCTTCCCTTGATTTTCACTTTGTCCACAAGTAGGAATGAGCTGTGCTTGTTTTCACCATCACTAGACCAGCTTCAGTTTGAAAGAAAAGGTCACTTTGCACCTCTTTTTCTCAACACTAAGGACCTGGCCTGGGTGCTCTCTTGGCTTGGCCCCAAGCTAGTGAGGTACCTGGGTGGCTTTTTACTGTATTACAGGCTTTGGGGTAATAGAGGGACACCTCCTTAGGTATGGTACTGGTCGTGTGGAACAGTGTGGATCTCCCTGAGGTGTCAGTCACTTAGGGAGTCTGTGGGAACTCTTTGTCCTTGCATGACAAACCAAGGCAGCCTATTGAGAAAAGAAAGAATGTACAAGGACCCTCCACACTCCCCCCCACCCCAGGCCCCTGATGGTGAAACAGAGTGTAAAAGTCTATTTCCAAGGGAAGAGAATGAAAACCAAAATGATTGGTTTACCCACTTGGCTTCTGGTTATGGGATGCTCTGGCCAAGTCAGCCTGAGGAGATTTCAGTCAGAGTACTGACTCAGCATTTGTCCTCTGGAAAGAGAAATGTCCCCCGGGGCTGCCTCACCTGCCCTTTTTCTCCCTTCCCTCCTCACTCTCTGCATTGTGGTCAGCCCCCTCCCCCCCAGATTTGAGCATCTGTGCACAGAGCTTCCTGGTAGGTCCCTGCTTTAAATACCCCCTGAATCTGTAAGCCTAGGAGCCCCAAAGGGGGTGGGGGCAGTGACACAAGCTTGTTTTCTGGTGCTCTCATCTCTGGAACCCCACCCATCCTTACCTTTGGATGATAGTTATCATTAGGGTTTCTGACTGATAACAAACTGCCTTATGCAAATAAATAGTACTTAAAAAAAAAACTCAGGTGAGCAAAAAAAAAAAAAAGAGGAGGAAGACACTTTTTATCTGTGGCAAGTGTCCTGTCTCATTTGCGGTCGCCATCCTCCATGAAAGAGGTAAGGAATACTAATGTGACCCTCCCAGAGGACTGTGCTCACTCTCAGACTACACATGTGAGAAGCATTGTAGGAAACTTAGAGATAGGCTCAAGGGGAGCAATGCGGCCAGTCACAGAGATTGAGGTCTGTGGAGGCCGAGGGCAAAGCAGGGATTCTTGGGAAGGATCTATGGAGAGATTTTAGGTGTTCTGTGAACTTGAGCAGGAATAAAAATGACTTCTTGATTTCACTAGAATTGGTTTCCTTTGTAATCCTGTGTAGTTTATATTATGATTCTGAGAAGGGGTCCACAGGCCTCCCCAGACTGTTGCCAAAGGAGCCCAGGACACACAAAAAGGTTAAGATAATGGTGGGGAGGGGTGCTAAGCCTGGAGGAGAGATCATCTTCAGCTATATTCACATTTTTTCCATCAGAGTTACAGTGAGTAGCTGTTTTCTAATTCTACAAGAAGAATTGTGTCTCCTTAGTTTAGGATATAAGAATTTTGGTTAGGACATAAAAGTACATGTCTTACTCACAAATTTTTAGGCACTGGACAAGTGACAGAGAGTGCCTGTGAAATGTCCTCTCTATTTGAGGGCAGCAATATCCTGGAGGGGCTCTGATTTGTCTGGGGGTGGCAGTGGCTGAGCCTTAGACCTTGAACACTCAACTCAGGGTGTCCAGTGATGTTCCCATGGCCTGGCATGGCTCTGGCTAGAAGCTGTCCCTGAAGGAGCCCCAAATACCCGAGTTCTTGAGTCCTTTTATCAGGTGATGGAGGCCCTCCTTCCAGGTGGAAGGTGCAGAATCACATCCAGCTCCTTGATGCCGAAGCCTGGAGAAGGTCTGAATCTGCCCTAGAGCGTCTGATCCCTGTGAAGAGGAGCCCAGGAGCCAGGTGGGGAGGCCACAGTGAGATTACTGGCGGCCAGGAGGCCAGCTCTGTCACTTTACATGAGGACAGTGAGGCCCAAAGCAGTGACTTGCCCAAGGTCACCCAGAGCCAGGATTTGAACCTGAGTCTTTGACTCCAAGCGCAGTGCTCCTTCTGCTACCATGCTGCTGTCCAATGGCTAATTGCTTATTATAGGGCCTGATGTTGGCAAATTGAAGAAATCCCTCTGCTCCTCAAGATTGGTTATGAAAGCATTTGGTTTTATCTGCTGGAGTAAGAAAGGGTTAATTTTTTTTGAAAGTCAGGGTTGGGGTGAGAGGGCATCGTCAGCTTGAGGCTGAGCTTGTTGGGTTTCACTCTGGTTTGGGGGAGGCTTAGCTGGCTAGGTCAGAGGAGTGTGTGGGTAACAAGCTACAGAACTGAGAGCAGTGCCTGGCCCAGGTCCTGGACAGAGAAAGTGGGGGAGGGGAGGATCTCCTTTTTGCCCACCCGTTCTAGTTATGAACTTCTCTTAGAGAACCTGAGAAAGTCCTGAATGGAGAGGATAAGGGTGCATAGGTGGGACTGGCCTTGAAGAAAGCTAGAACCAAGATGGGCCAAAGTCCATTGCCCCATCCTGATGATAAGTGGGTGTATCCCATGAATTCAGCTGAGCGCCCCATGGTCACTCAGACCTGCTTTGTGAGAGGCTGTCCTGAGTCATGGGGTGGGAACTCTTGAATTTGTAAGTTTGAGGAAGAATGATAGGAAGTGATGCTTTTGTAATGCCTTCTTTCCTAGGGGCCTACTTTAGCTCCTTGCCAGTTGTATGTCTGAGGGTTTCATTTTCCCTGAGGAGTTTGGCATTTCCTAGGAAGAGTTGCTTCATGTGCTGTGACACAAATCTCATACTGTCAGGATCTTTTCCTTCCTGTTTCAGTTGTTTGTTTCATTTTTTTTTTATTTAATTTTTTTTCAATGAACAAAAATCTGTTTTCCCTCCCTCTCACCTCCCTCTTCCATTGAAAAAACAAAAACAAAACCCTTGTAATAAATATGCACAGTTAGGCAAAACGAATTCTCACGTTGGCTGCGTCCAGAAATGTCTGTCTCCTTCCACACCCTGAATCCACAGGCTTCGTTCATCATGAGTCCTCCAGACTCAGTCAGTCATTGCATCGATCAGAATTCTTCAGTTGTTTCTTTACAGTGTTATTGTTGCTATAGAAATGGTTCTCCTGGTTCTGCTCATTTCACTCTGTATCAGGTCATTAAAATCTTCCCAGGTTTCTCTGAGGCTGTCTTTTTTGTCATTCCTTACAGCCCTGGAGTATGGCACGGCCATCATCTGGCCTGGTTCCATTTCAAAGTGCACAGTACTGGGGCTCCTCCTCACTGGGTGTGTCTGCCATGCCCTCCTATCTGGGGGAAGACCTGCCCATTGCTCTTTCGGGTAGTGCAGTTTCACTTCTCCTTTCCCAAGACGTCTCCAAGGCTTCATCTCTTTTTGGGTGCCCAGGCTCACACTGTTGTGTGGGTGGAAGTAGCAGCTGTGCTGTGTTTTTTGTGTGCCTTGGAGTTCTGTGTTCACCCTTGTCCCCCACCCTCCCCCTGTAATAGGATTGCCAAATATGGCAGAGTTCCTGTTTTTCTCAGCTGAATTTTGAAGCCCTTCTTTGGGATAAGGGGACAGAACTCAAAGGATGTGGATTCCCCTTAGGCCTCGGGGACTTCATGGATTAGAAACCCTCTCTCTGTGAGCTTAGCCGATGTTATGGCCCCTTGTTTAAAGGCTCTCCCATCTGAGTCTGGCTATCTTAACAGAGTTGCTTCTTCCCCAAGGACTCCTCAGGTGAAGTTTCCCTCCCTCCCTCTCCCCTGCTGCCTGCCCCTGTGCGTCCCCCCAACTGGAGTTGGTGGAAGCTGAGTCTTACTTACCAGTCTGCCTTAGCAGAACTGCCTTGCCTTGTCTCGTTGGGATTATAGGATCAGAATATCAAGGGAGATTAAAGGGCGAAGATGCCAGCCCAACAGGCTGATCCTCTTAGAGCCTGACCTTTGACTCCTGCCACCGAAGAGGAACTGAATGAATGAAACACTGTTACTAAAGGGGATTAGTCTGTGCCTGGGGAACCCTGTCCCCAGCTTGTCCCATCAGGCCAGTCACACAGTTCTCCTGGCTTTCGGAGGGAACCAACCCAGGCAAAAGTTCTCACAGCTCTTTTCCAACTGACGTTCCTGGGACACCTGCTCAGCCAGACTCTCCTCTATTCAGTGTGCATCCCAAGTAGGCCCTCTAGGATATCATAAGGCATGCTGGCAGTGCTGATGTTGCTTGGGATTGGCAAAGCTGGGAGGGCTGGCCATTAACCAGGGTGAGCAGAGGAAGGGACTCTGGGAGATTAACAGGTCTCATGATCCTACTGGAGCCACTCTTGGCTTTTTGTACAGTTTTCACCTGAAACTTTGGAGGTCAGGGGTCAAGGAGGGGTGCTAGGGGTCTCCCCCTGCTCTGCTGAGAAGCCGCTTCCCGGTTGCTGCCCTCCTGGTAGCTTAGCTCAGGGTAAAGTGATCAGTCACTATTTCAGCTGCTGTGTTCTTTGCTGTTGTGGACATTAGTGCTCTGAGAAGAGAAGGAAATCCTAAGCCCTTATTTTCCTGTAGGGAATAAGATGGAGAAGAGTCTCTTGTTTGATTTTTTTTCCCCCATACACTATAAGCAAATGACTGACCTTTGTTCCTTCCCTCTTCTCCTTGTGGCAGTTTATTACTGGTTTAGCTAAGGCTGAGATCATTAAATGTAGGAAATGAGTGCTTGCTGTTGTGCATCCATTCTTCCTCATTCTCCCATCTACCCCCTTTCCAGGTTCCAGGTTTAGGGAGGAAGATGGAAGGCCTGAGGTCTAACTAATCACTGCCTCGGACCTGAGCACTGAAGTCAAGCTTCACAACAGCAAGAGAAAGCAAATGACCTTACCCAGTGTAGCCTGTGACCTCAGGAAAGGGACATTCAGCATTTGCCAGCTCCTCAGTGCCAACCAAAAGGATGTTATGTATGCCCAGAGTACAGCCTGCAGGTCCTAGTTCATGGGGCTATGCTATTACAGGAAGCCGAGAGAGTCACTTTAGTGCCAACTAGCAAGACCTCAGGACTTTGGAAAAGGGCTAGGAGACATATTTGCTGCTGAGAATATTCTTTGGGCACCTTCCAGGATGAGGAGGAGCCTGACAGTGGAGACCAGAGAGAGGTGTGTCAGGTGGGAAGGAGCTTGTCACCTTCCCAGAGCACTTTGGTAAGAGGTGAGGCCTTGGGGTTCTGTGTAAGTGGATGGAGTGAAGCCCTTCTAGGGAAAGCCCCCAGGGCAGATTACTGCCCTGAGCGCCAGTAATCCATTCACCGGGTGGTGGTTCAGTAAGATCCCAGTCCTTGTCATTCCCTGGTCAGCCCTGGTGGATTGTTGGAGAAATAGGAAGGATGAAAACAAACAGGTGTTCTGCTGGGATACATAACTGTTCCATGCGTGCCTCTGTGCCAACTTGAGAGTCTTTGGGGCAACTCGTCTGTTTGGAAGAATTCTTGGCAAGGTTCTTGTTGAGCTCTTGAATGACTTGAATGCAACGTTCCACAGCCTTGTGGGCACAGTGATCTGGTTAGATAGTCTTCTGCATTTGTGGACACAAGGAACTAGATTATGTTTAACTACCGAGAAGCCATTAGTCCTTGGGTAATTCCTGTTTCTCTATTCCTTCAGTACCAGGTAGGACAGCTGTATTCGGTGGCAGAGGCCAGTAAGAATGAAACTGGTGGTGGTGAAGGTGTGGAGGTCCTGGTGAATGAGCCCTATGAGAAGGATGGAGAGAGAGGCCAGTATACCCACAAGATCTACCATTTACAGAGGTATGTGGAAGTGAGCGCTGGCTCCGTGAACCCAGGGGCTTGGAAGGACTCTGCTTGGTCTGATGAGAAGAGCCTTCCAAGGAAGCTGAGAGCTGGCCTCAGGCAAGAGTAGAAATCCTGGGGTGGCCACGGTCATCTGGGGCGCCTTCTGCTTGGGATGCTTGAGCGGAGGGGTGCTGGATCAAAAACATAAAGCCCCACAAATTCACTGAACTCCAAATCCTTTTCCTTCCTGAATTATGGACAGTGCCTTGCACGTAGTTGGTACTGAATAAATGTTTGTTGAATTGGAATTGGATTTGTTGAACCAGGATTCTTTTAAGAAATGTCTGTTGATCCAATCTGAACTGGACCTGGCTCTTAAACTGGAATAAAACCAATGCTGAATCAGTAGTTTCCAGGCTGAATCTAAATTTGTTTCATTTGGTTCACTTCCTGATTCGAAGTGGTCTAACTGCCAGGACAGTGATAAGAAAACATTTGGCACATGTGTCGGTGAGATGATTCTGAGGGGCAGAGAGAGCCAGGACTAGTTAGTCCTGGGCAAGATTCATGAGGCAGGCCCTCCCACTTTCCTGTTCAATGCACTGCCCCCTTAGGCATTTCTCCCCACCCTCTGACCCCCAGGTGCCTGTCAGCATGGTGTAGAATAGAAGGACCAATGGACTTGCAGTCAGAAGACATAGGTTCCATCACTGACTGGCCATATGACCATGGGAAGTCACTAACCTCAGCTTTCCCTTCTGTAAAATGGGCACAGTAATACTTCTATTACCTCACAGGATTGTTGTGAAGAAAGTGCTGAACAGACTGTAAAATGCTTTATAAAAATGTAAGCCATGATTGAGCTCTTACCTCCATTACCAATCTCATGACTGACTACAAGGGGTGCTACTTCCATCTCGTCCTTCTCCCTATCCTGCACCATTTGCATTTTTATAGGGACTTCTAAAGCCAAACAGTGGGGTTGATATTGGGAGTTGACAGTGATTTGGGGCCTCTACTGGGATTGTTTATAGTATTTGCTCAGTCCTCAGGTGGATGCCACTACTTTCTCCCCTTTGCATGATCCCACTCCAACAGCACACACTTCCAAAGGAGAGACTCCAGTGTATTCAGTCACTTCTCTTATCCGTGAGGATGTGAATAAAGAAATATTTGGCATTTTGGCATACTACCTCCAGAAGGTTGCCGACCCTCATTACCTCTGAGGTCTTGTTTCAGACCTGAGGCTCTCAAGCTGTGGTGGCCAGCCTCCTGAAGCCTGGATGAGCTGTCATATCCACTAAAGATCCAAGGCAGAAGATACATGCCCTGCTTGGCCATTCCTAGGAGTAGGATGGGAAGAACTGAATAGGATGGGATGTTTTATGCTGGGAGGCACACAATCCTTCACTTCCCAGGAGCACCACAGCGTCATCTCCAAAATGGTGGAAAGAATTGGCCACATCGGAAGGACAAGGGCACAGGAGCATGTTGGGGCCCACTTCCCTTGGGCGATCGTCAGCCACCCTGGCACACTGCTGGGCTGGAAGATCCTGAGGATTAGGTTCTATTTGCTTGGGATTTGCGCCTCCAGTTTCTTTCTAAAGTATAATTCTGGTCACGATGCTTCCTTGGCTTTTTCAGTGTTGGGTGGTTTTTTTTCCCCTACTGCCTGCTGAATTAATTCCAAACTCGTTAGAATAACATTGAAGCTCCTGCATGGGCTGACTCTCTCTACACTCTAACTAAACTCTCCTGTTTCCTGCCCATGTCCCCTGCTGAACCGTTTCTGTGCCTTCCATCCCCTCCTTTCTCATCTCTCCCTGAGGAAATCCTATCCTTCCTTCAAGGCCAGAACAAGTATCCCTTCTGGGAAGCCTTCCCCAATGCTCCTCTAAGCATAAGTGCACTCCATCTACTCTGTGCTGCACACATGATACCTCTGCTCATACCACTGGCCCATTCTGGGTTGCACTTTGTTGGGCTGGCTTGCATGCCTTAGAGTTTCTTCTAGATTGTAGTTCCCTTGATGGCATAAACTGTGTGTTTCTTCCTTGGGTGTATAGTGCCTCACACACAGTAGGAGCTCAACACTTGATAAATGTTTGTTGAATTGAATCCCAACCCCCGAAGTACCTACAACCATGCTCTGGAACCAAGGAGCACAAACTGGGTCAAGTTAATGCTAATTTCCTAATGGAGGTGGCCCAGAGGCCCACTCTGCTTTTGATGGTTTTGGCAGAGAAGCAGTGCCTAGACAGTCATTATCTTCGTCACTTCGTGATGCGTTAGGTATTGGGTATTGATCTGGGGAATCAGACTCGGTTGAGGCACAGCTGTTATGTCCTAAGGCCAAGTAATCTGGGGTCTCGACGTAACTTGCTCTCCAGGACTTATCACAGGAAGTTGAAGCTGTGGTCTGAAGAATCTGCTGTAAAAAGTCCGCTGTCTTCTTCCTCTCTCCTTCCTTTTCCCCATCCCCCACTACAGCAAAGTACCAACATTTGTTCGAATGCTGGCCCCAGAGGGAGCCCTGAATATCCATGAAAAAGCGTGGAATGCCTACCCCTACTGTAGAACAGGTGAGTATAGGAAGGACCAGTGGCTAAGGACAGAAGGTTAGAGAAGGGGAGGCAGAGGGCTTGGGGGTGGAGTTAGGCTTCTTTAGGTCAAGAAAAGGTTGGGGCCAGAGGCTGACTTCCAGCTGTTGTGTGCCATTATTGGTTGGTTAACATTGAGTAGACAACTAGGTGGGTAGAAACTACCAAAGTAGTTGTGCCCAGTAATTTTCCCTTTGGGCTTGGTATATCCTGATTGTGGGTGAACTTGAGATGTTTTTGTTTTGAGAAGAAGCTATAGGTGAGATAGACTCTGAGAGGTTATTTAAAATCCCTCATCAGAAGATAATTTCTTGTCTCTAGATTTGTATTGTGGATTAAAGAGAGAGGCAGAGGAAGAAGTGATACTGATTTATATCTCATCTTTTAAGAACAGACGATGTAGTGACCTGTTAGTATGAGGAAGCTATTGTAGAGACAGATAGATATACATGTCCCTGCCCAGTGGAGAGTGCCCTACATCGGGGTCTGGACCTTTGTGGCTGGCTGTACACCATGGATCTAAATTAGGAGATAAAACCGTAATGATTAAAGAGGAGTGTGACCTTGACCTTGGTCAGCTCTGTGTTCAGCATATTCCTGGGAGGGACAAGACCCTCTTTAAGAGGGCTTTTGGACATGTGGTCAGGGTGGCAGTTTGGTTTAGGTCTTCTGGTATCTTCCTTGTGTGGTTCAGGATCTTCTGGAACTTGCCTGTTTTTCTACACTGCTGGCCTGGCCCATGGTCACTATATACGAGCCCTTATCCACAGCCCTGAGCAATAATTCCTCATTGGCCTTCAGACACTTATACTGGTGTGGACGAGGGCAAGCATTGTCACTAAAAATGTTTTCTTGGTCTTAGACACTGGCTGCTTGGTGCCTTGTACTGTTTTGTACCTTCTAGGATCACACTCATAGATTTGTATATAGCTTCTGTGCTGTAGGCATGCAAAGTCTGATGCCATGAATTTGGGGAGTAAAAGGGCCATAGAACTATGTGCTCTTTGTCCTCCGCAGTCCTTGGCCCCAGGCTCTGTGGGCAGGGTGGAACATGGCTATTACTTGAGGAGCCATGGATCTCCAGATGGCCTCTTAGTTGGGTGAGGTCTCCAGAGGAAACATCCAACTCTGGAGTTTACTACTATGAACAAAAACATACTCATGAGTCAGAGTATATCATCACTTCAGCCTGAGCAATGGGCACATAGTGACTGTATTCCTGGAAATAAGACACGTGCCCTTTCTTAAAAGATGACGTGCAGTGCAGTGTAACTGGGTGTGTCTGGGCTTAGGCCAAAGGTGAATTTTCCCTGCATCCAAGAATGTTGTGCTAGGCATATTCGGTAGTTAACTTTAAGTTTCTTAAGTTTCAATTTGGCATGGAACAGTCCACGTTCTCTGCTTGGAATGAACGTCGTAGGCTGTTGCTCCACGTCTGGAGGTAGGGTTCTGGGCATGGTACACTGTTAGCCCCAGCAGAGAAGGGCCCCTGTGCCCTGTGTCTGCTTATTTCCTAAGGGTGGGTGGGTGGGGGAAGCCGCCATGAATTAGCTCATGTATTGATTTGCTCCTTGGAGAAAATGTTGGTGCCTCCCAATAGCTCAGGCAGGGCATGAAGGGCCAAGGATGCAGGTGGAGGAGGGAGAGATGATCTTTAGGGACACTGACCATACATGTGGAGAGACTGACGGTCTTTGTGAAATTAAGTATTAGACCTAAGTGGGTCGGAAGCATCCTCTCTGGAAAGAAGAGATATAAACAAATAGAGCTCTGGGGATTGGTGACAGATGGATTTTCGATCCAAATCCTTACCTAAATATTGAACTCTAGTTTGCAAAGGAAGGTGTTTAAGGTAGTGTGGACCAATATTTTACTTACCTTCTGAAGGCCTTTCATTTCATGAGAGGAGTAAAAACATAATTCAATTCAACAAACATTAAATGCCTACTATGTGTAATGCACTGTGCTAGGCTGTGAGGTGACAAAGATAGGCCATAAACCCTGCCGTCAAGGACAAGTCACTTGGACAAATAATTATGATGCAGAAGGTAGCAAGAGGGGAGGGGAGGAATGAGGATGAAGATGGCCTTTTTCCTCTTGGGTAGGGTCAGGGAAGACTTCACGAAGGAGGTGTCACCTGAAGCAGGCCTTTAGTAAGTAAAGGTCAGGGAGAAGCATTCCTTCCAGGTAGTGCACCTCAACCTTCAGCAGAGGTCTAGAGACTAGAGATCACAGGACAGCAAAAAGGATGGATGGAGAAGAGATTGGTCCAGTGTAACTGGAAAGTAGTATACATGAAGAGGATAATAAATGTTTATTAAGCACCTACTGTGTAAGGTACTGTGTTAGGTCCTGAGAATATAAAAAGAATATAAATAGAGAATAAAAAAAAATATAAATGGTAAAGTCCATGCCCATGAAGAGCTTCCATTGTGTTTGGGAGGCACAACACATGCACAAATATACATATATATTATGTGTGTATATATACATATCTCTCACAAGGAAAATGGAGGGATAGAAAGAGTATAGACAATTGAGGAATGAGGAGGTTCTTCATGAAGTGCCTGAACGGAGCCTTGAAGAAGTAGGATTCTGAGAGTTGAGGAGGGAAGGCATTACAAGAAGGGAGAGTGGCCCAGACGAGTTTGTGGAGGCCAGAAATGGGAGCGTTGAATGTGAGTGGTCCCTGCGGTAGCATGAAATAAGGAAAGGCAGCTTCCAGACTGGGGAGTGCCTTAAATGTTGTGTCTGTTGAGCATGTATGTTCAAGTCCCAAAGTATGAGGGCTTGGATTGGAAAAAGAAAGCCTAGGAGCTGAAATTGCTTAAAGAAGGAAGGAAGGAGGGTGACCTAGAGGCCAGAGGACATTGGTAACGAGGATCCAGCCTAGCTGATAGCAACAGGTGGAGTGAACCAAGGAAGAAAGCTTGCTGAGTAATGATGGCAGAGGGGTGGTATGGCAGTGGCAGGGAAGAGTCAGGAGCACACCAGCTCTTCCTGGCCCATTGTGTTGGGGCACAGGAGAGAAGGAGCTGCTGGTCCTGGAGACAATGGTTTTTGGAGACAGACTGGTTTCTGTAACTGCATCAAGTTAGAAAGAGTATGAAGAGGGACTTTATGAGATAAGGCTGCAGAAATGACTTGGAGCTGGACTGTGGAGGCTCTAGAATACTGGGCACAGGATTTGTACCCTGTAGGAAATGAGGAACTGATAGAGATTTCGGAGGAGAGCCTGGGTGTTATCAGGACATTGCATCAGGAAAATTACTTGGATGGTGGTGCCTAGTATAAATTGAAAGCAAGATAATTTAGAGGGCTGTTACAACATTGTGGGCAAGAAAAGGGGAGGGCTTGAGGCAGGATAGCATTATGAGGTACAGATATGAAAGCTGCTGGAGGAAGAGGAGCAATAGGACTTGCAACAAAGTACAGATGTTGGGAAGGGAACATCAGAGATGACCCTGGGTGACCTGGAAGCTGGTAGTGCCACCCAAAGAAATAGAGAGATTATTGGGAAGGGGTTGGTTTGAGGAAATAGAGGTGAAATTCCAGTTTGGAAAGGATGAACTGAAGGCCGTTCAGAAAGAGCTATAAGCCCAGGCCCTTGGAAGTAGAGCTCGGGGTGGGGCAGACTTTGTTGGGGGAGAGAGTGAGAGCAATCTGTGATTCGTCTGAATAGAAGTCAGAAATGGAGCCATGGGAATGGGTATGTAGAGAAAAGAGGATCATCAAGGACAGAAAAGGGGAGATCCACATTTAGGGGATGAGCCACAGAGGAACTCATGAGGGCCCAGTCACAGAAGCCATAGGGAAGGAGAGGGCATCATGAAGAAGCTATGGTTCTCAGTGCCCTATGGTACCCATCATGTCACAAGGGTCAAGAAGCAAAAGGAAGAGAAAAGACCTTTGGATTTAGCAGTAAAGTAGTTAATGGAGACATCAGAGAGAGTTGTTTCAGTAGGATGCTGGGGGTTGGAGTTGCTTTGCAAGGAGAACTGAATAGTGAGTAGGTGGTAAGGAAGTAGGGGGAGTGAGTGTATAGACTGCTCTTTCTAGGAGTTGACAGTGGAGGAGTGAAAAGATGTGTCGAGAGGGTGAAGCGAAGGTTTCTGTTTTGTTTTTTAGGGCAGGGGATACCTGAGAATATTTGTAGGCTGAGAAAAGGAGCCACTAGAGGAGAGACTGAGTGTGTGTGACCAGAGGGAATGATTAATGGAGCAAGGCCTAAAGGAGATGAGAGGGTGTGAGAATGTGAGGAGGGGGTATACAGCTGGGAGGCTCCGCTTGGCTCTGTATGAAGCTGGAGCAGTGAGGGGGAGAATTACTGAAGACACAAGGCGCTTTCACAAGGAGAAGTGGAGGGAATTCACCCAGGGCCCCATGTTGGAGCTGGAGGGCGTCAGTATCACCATGAAGGAGGGGGTGAAGTCATCTGCTGGGAGTGAATTAGAGACAAAGCGGGAGAGGAAAGAAGGCTGGAAATAGATGAGAATAGGAGCATTGATAAAAAGATGAATAAAAGGATGATCCTGAGGCTTCGAGGCCCTCCTTGAGGTTAAAAAGCTTAAGTTTATAGTGGATTCACGATGATTTCATGCTCTTGATTACATGGAGCTTCTCCCACACTCACTCTAGCTTCCTACTCTCTTCTTAGCTTCCAAAGTGATTGGTTGTCAAGGTTGGTCTTGGGGAAGATGGGGAGAAGCAATACCATTCTTTTGGTCCAAAAGAATCGGTTTAAAATTAGCTTAAGCTATCCTCACTTCTGTAGTATCCTTTGTTCTCTAACCAAAAGCCAGTTTCTGAGCCTTCCAACTCCACAAAAGCATGGTGTCCATCAGAAATACAGGCAGCTTCTGCACTTCAAGGACACAAGGTGAAGGCTTTTGTTGGGAGATTGTCCGCTCTCCAGTGACATAGGATCTTGCAGCCATTTTTCTCTGATGAATAATTGAGCCTTGCTTTCCGAAAGAGTCTAATTACAATGAGCAGGGGTACAGAGGGGATGGGATCTGGTTACAGCGAATGGAAGGGATGCAGAGGCTGAGTGGGCAGTGGTTGGATGCCTTCCTGCCTAGCCTCAAATCCCCAAGCCATTGATGATCTTGTCCTGCAGGGTGATGGGGGCTGCATGGGTCAGCTGACCAGGCTCTGTTCCCTTTCCCTGTCCGCTTGGAAAGGATCCAGAGAACAGATAGTGGCATGTCTTTAATTAAGTGCACAATTTGTTCCTCTGGGCTTCTGCTTGGCTAGCAAAACTCAAGGGGATGGAGGAAGCCTAGTTATTCCTGACTGGCCGGAGGGCCTGGTGGGACAACGTTGGGAAATGAGGCTGGGAGCTGAGAGCCACCTTGCTGCTGCTGGCCCCTGGGGGAGAGCAATTGTTCATTTGTCCTTATTAATCTTTTGTCTTTCTTCCTTCCATGGCCTAACCTTGGAGCAGTTATTACAGTAAGTATCTTTAAGAGGTCTGTCACGTGCGTGTTGTGTGTGTATGTGTGAGATCTGTGAAGAAAAGGGAAAGGGCAATCTAAGGTGCAAAAGGCTGCTGGGCTGCAGAGTTAGAGGAGGGAGGCTCTATCCTCCTGTAACCCTCCCAATGGTTAATGTGTTCATTGGCACAATTGCTCCTCGGTTAAGCTGCACTGGCATTCGGATTTACCAATTCAAGCCATTCTCAGTATGTGGGCACAGGAGACTGGGGCCAGGTGGCATCATCAGAGAACCTGGTTTCCTCTGAAAGGGATGGTCAAGTGGAACCTTTCCTTCCCTTGGGGTTGGGCCCTCACAGTGTTGGTCTCAAGTCTAGCTGACTTCTCTTCCCCCTTCTATGCTGAAGAGTTGGTGGCTCCAGGTCAGGGCTGCCTTTGGCAGAATTGTCAGACAGTCAAGGTCTGTTTTGTGTAGCCTGAGCTCTGCCCTCCCAGGTACCTCATCCTCCTGTGGGCAGTCAGGTACAAGCAATGCCCACTCAGATCTTAGCAACTTAATGTATTCCCCCCCACAGCAAGTCTTTGTCATGCCCTTCCCCATAGCTCTCAAATCTTACTGGCCTGGGTACCTCCAGAGTCCCACATAGCAGTGTTCTGCTCCAGGAGTGGCCTTGGGATTTTTGGAGGATGGTCAGTTGGCCTCATTACCTGGGCCTGGTAACTAAAAGATCATCTTATGTTGTTCTTCCTCCCCTACGTTGGCAGAATGAATATATGAAAGATGACTTCCTCATTAAAATTGAAACCTGGCACAAACCTGACCTTGGAACACTGGAAAATGTAAGTAGAGCTGTGGAAGACACCACTGGACCACCAGGCCCCACCTGGACTTGCCCACTGAGGCCTTGCCATTTGGCTCTAGGTGCCAGAAAAGGGATTGGCTCCCTCTCTTGGGGCCTGGTCCTCAGCGTTGCAGAAAGTGACTCCCCCCCCAGGGGACTTGCCCAACTTCCTTGGGCTGGTCTAGAGCACAATTTACACTGAATTGTAGTGATCCTGGGGAATAATATGACAAAGTGACACTTCAGACAGATAACCTACATATTGCTTGCCTTCTCAATGAGTGGGGGAGGGGCTGGAGGTTGGGAGAGAATATGGAACTAAAAATTCTACAATGAACATTAAAAATAAATAAGTGAAAATAAAAGATTTTTTAAAATAGAGAATTTTTTAAAGCCCAGATGCCCAGGCAAAGGCTTGAGGCACAAAGGTTTCATCTCTCTGCAGTGGGGAATGGGGTGATAGTCCTAAGGACTAAAGGGCTCTGCAGACTAAAAGGTTGACAACCACTGCTTTAATTATGTCAAGGTAAACATCTGTCCCCTGTTTATTTTGGTTGGTTTTGCAAGGACAGCTTCCCCCAGAGGGAATCCCTCTCTTGGCCTCCTTGGCTTTGGGAACCCTTCTTCCTACGCCTCCATTGTAGGGTGAGGGCTACCGTGTATCTTGTGGAAATCCTGGACTGAATCGTCTCCATCTTGCAGGTACACAAACTGGAGCCAGATGTATGGAAACACGTGGAAACCGTTTTCATAGATATTGCAGATCGGAGCCAGGTGCTGAGCAAGGTAGGAATTGTTTTCAAGGTGAGACCTGGTAGTTGGCCAGTGTAACCTCTGACAGGCTGGGGTGGTGTGAAGCCTTTTAGAAACAGGAGAACCATGTGTCTTTCAACTAAGTTGCAGAAGTTCCCTTTTCTTGGTTTGGGACGCTACTAGAGGAATCATGTGGTCAAATGATCTATCTCCCTGACCTGAAAGACTTCACCCTGGGAAATGATAACTGGTCTGGATTTCCCCAGATCAGCTAACAATGCATAGTACAGGTCTGCTCCATGTGGAATGCTGGATAAAGCCCCAGGAGCCCAGGAAGTGGGGAATGGTGATTTCTAAGATGCGGAAGAGAAGACAAGGTGTTTGATTTTGGGACCAGAGCCCTAGACGTGAGCAGCAAGACTCTGACAGATTTCTGTCTTCCTGTGGCTCTGTTTGGATAAGGGAGGATGGGCTATGGCCATCTCCCCCCACTCTCAGGCAGCAGCATGCATGCCCCTGCCTCATGAGTCATGCCCAGGGTGGCAGGCCTTCTATTTCAGCAGTCGTTCATTGCATGTTCTTCAGACAGATCTATTTGCGTGTCGATGAAAAGATCTGAATTCTACTTCTGTCCTCGCTTCCTCAAGTCCCCTCCAAGAAGGGAGTAGGGGTTTCTAGGAGAGCTCATTGTTTAAATGCACAGTAGATCCTCAGTTATTCCACATTAATGGGGGTGATTTAACAGATCCAAGAGAGCAGAGAACACAAACCACCTATAATTGGCTTTGGAAGACATTCTGTGTCCCCCTTCTTTTTCTGCAGAAGACTCACCCTCATAATAGATGATTAAAGTGAATTTGCATTTCCTGAGTCTCAGTCAGGTAAAAGATGGCGTGGTGAGCCAGAATTAAAAATTTACTGTGGCTAATTCACTCAGATGCTGAGGAATCGACTGTTTACAAACCAGGGAAGTGAGGCTGACTGTTAATGCACAAGCAATACATAGTCTGCACTTTGAATTCTTTCCATACTGCACCATTAAAAACAAGTTACGGAAAAAGCAAGGCAGTGAGATCATGCCCAAAGATGTTTAACATATGGGCCCTTGGCATAGGCAGTGGAAACATTGTGTCTTTTTGAGCTCTTTGGTCATGGGTATATATAGGGGAAAGTCTAAAGCAAACCACGGCAGATGAAATAACATTGAGTCCTCTCTGAGGCAACCCTCAATATTTACATAGCTCCTCGGTGACTCGCCATCTGCCCACTTCTGCTGGGGGCCATCTAATGGACTTAGATACTCTTAGCCTTCTCTGTTCTTTAGACAGTTACTGGGCAGCATGAATGGATGGCGGGCTCCTTTACTCTGCTGGTGTGGTTATCAGTTAGATGAGGCTGTTTGTACCCCCGTCCTTACTCACCACTTTTCATTCACAGGATTACAAGCAAGAAGAAGATCCAGCAAAATTTAAATCGATCAAGACAGGACGGGGACCACTGGGTCCCAATTGGAAGGTGCAGTTCATACTCTTACCACCAGGGGGCTGAGATCAGGGACTGGGTGGACCGAGGGGTCCAGCTTCCTGAGGGGGTGCACCAGGGAAAGAAGATGGATTTGGAGGAGCTGAGTCTGGGCTAAAGGGAGCCCCTTGGCTGCCTCCTCAGTTATGTGCTTGCCCATGGGTGTTTTCTCTGTGCAGAAAGAATTGGCAAATCAGAAAGACTTACCGTACATGTGCGCCTACAAACTGGTAACTGTCAAGTTCAAGTGGTGGGGCCTTCAGAACAAAGTTGAAAACTTTATACAGAAGGTGAGTGGCTGGAGGGAGGCGGTGAGTGGAGCAGCCAGCCACGCATCGGGGACTTGTATGTGCATTGCCTGAAAAAAAGCAGCTTAGGCGTGGCTGCCTTAGATCCATCTACTTGGATTTGGAGGCCAGCAGGGTCATCCGCCCCTCCCTGACACCCGACTCCCTGACACTCTTACCTCTTAGGGTCAGGAAGATACCCCATGTCATCGAGAGGGGACACTGAGGGACAGAAATGGGAAGGAAGTGACTTGCTGTGATTCAGCTCAGACATTTGTTCCCTTTCTTTGAAACCCAAAAGCGGGAAGTTTTGTAGTCTGAATTCCTCAGGGTCCTGAATAGCTGGGCTGGAACTGTGCAATTGAGCACGTGCCCTTAATCCAGACTTCCTCTTTCTGAGAGGTTGGAGACCCACACCAAGTTTACTGTCCTCCCCTTCAGCTTCTTGTGGCTCCTGGAGAAGAAGGAAACACCTTTGAGTGCTCTGTACCTTGGCTGCATTCTAGTGTTTGTCCTGCATGCCCCTGCTTCATGTCCTGGCAAGGCTCACCAGGAATCCTCTGCCCTTTGGTGCTGCTTAGTCAGGCCTGGCCAGGGAACCAGGCCCTTCTTCCTCTAGTATCCAAGTGACACACCCATCTGTGAAGGGCTTGTCTTCCCTCCCATCCCCCACCATCCTGATGTACCTTTTCTCTGGCCTTGTGGATTTTGAGGCCCACTAAGAAGCTGATGTAAAGGACCCGAGGTGAGACATCCTCACTTCCCACCCTCTAGCCAATAAAGAAAATAAATAGATGTGGCCAGGCATCCCCTGCTCTATAAATGGAAGTATTGGCATCAGTTCTTTGACTGTAGGAAGGAACAGGACAGTAGAGTCCTTCACCTACTGAATTGTCAACTTGTCTCCTCCATTTTTTAGCAAGAGAAGCGTCTATTTACAAATTTTCATCGGCAGCTGTTCTGTTGGCTTGATAAGTGGGTTGAGCTGACTATGGATGACATTCGCAGGATGGAAGATGAGACCAAGAGACAGCTGGATGAGGTAAGTGGGAGCTTAGGGGGAGGCTCTGAAACTCCAGGTTAATCCATAGGCTAAATCCATAGCAGCTGATTATCAGAGGCGCATCAGTCAGGATCCTGGCTTGGATGGACCAACATGACCCAGGCTGCATGGCACTGATTCTGTTCTGACAAAACTCTGGCCAGGTGGGACAAGTGGGGCAGCAATTTTCAGAGGGAAAATACACTGAGAGCTTTGTCCTGAAATTCTGGGAAGTTTTCTTGTTTCTCACCAATCAGCAAAACTGACTAGTTATGGAATATCTGCTCTGGGGCACTAGGCCCAACTGTAGACATGATATCTTACTTCAAGGACCTCTGAGAGACCCAGAAAGTGTTGACCAAAGGAATAGAGGCCGAAACAGGGCACACTAACTGCCAAGGAAGGGGTACAGACAACACCTGCCAGAGGAGTCCACAGGAAGGGTGGGCACCAGGCCTGGAGCAGTCAGGAGGCAGGGTGGGCGCTGAGGAATGAAGGAGGCCTAGAACAAACCTGTGGAAGGCCTTCCTCAGGCACCACACAGTACCCAAACTGCACCAACAGACCACTTTCCAAGGTGGCTTTTAGCTATAGTTAGTTTTACTGGGTTCTCTTGAGAATTTCAGCTTCCGGGCTTGCTGAGCCTTGAAGTGGGGCCCAGGGAGGCTTGTGTCCCCCAAAAGTGCTCCTGGCCCTCAGCTGGAAGGACTGCCTGCAGCAGTGAGCTCAGCTGTGGGGATGAGGGCACAGCCATGGTGGGTATTTAGTTTCAGACCCTCCTGGGCACCTCAGAGCATAATCACTTCACAGTCATGTAGCCATGCTGGGGAGAGAAAAGCTTTTTCTATTCCCAACCCTTTTGCCCTCCCAGATGTCTCTTCCTTTACCTCCTGGGCCTCTGTGAGCGCCTCCCCTTGGAGCTTAGGGCAGGGTTGGGGAGGGGTTCCTGTCTCTGCTGTGCTTTTCCTGGGCTGGGTGACTCTCATGGGTGAATCGTGCACCAGTGAGTTCCTGTGTAAGGCCAGCTATCTTGGTTAGAATTTGACTGCATCGGGCTGGCTCCTCACCAGGCCCTGGGCCAGAACCCCTGTTTTGTTTGCTAAAGGTCTACCAAAAGTTGTGTGTTTATGACCATAGTTTTAGGCCTTGTGAGCTCCTAGCCAGGAAAAAAAGTATCCCAAAATGGGGATTTACTTTCTCCTTTCATCAGTCAGCCAGTAAGTATTTATTAAGCATTTGTATGTGCCAAGTACTGTGGTTACAAATAAGCAAAAACAGTCTCTGCCCTCAGGGTGCTTACATTTCTAAATGAGGGCCCCTTAGATTTGTCACTTGAGGTCACTGGAGAGAGCCTATATTTCTAACATGTGTGTATGTATGTATATATGTGATATATACAAAGTATATACATGGTAGCTTGAGCAAGGAACCTTCTAGCATTTGGGTAGAATGGTTCAGGCCTCTTAGAGAAAATTCTCTTAAACTGAGTCCCGAAGGAAGTCAGGGTCAAAGGGACCAGGGTGAAAAGGGAGCCCGTAGCCTGTTTCAGACACAGGGGAACGTTACAGAGTGCAGGCACAAGAGATCCCAGAGTGTGAAGAGCAGTGAGCAGGCAGGGGCGGCCTCACTGCAGAGTGCATGGAGGGGCAATGGAGGTGTAAAGATGAGAAGGAGAGGGACCAGGGACCAGGGACCAGGCTGTGCAGGGATCGAAATGCCAAAGGTAGGAGTTTCCGTTAGTCCCCAAGAAATAGGGGGCTTAGGGAGTTTGTTGGGAATGTTGAGACGTGGTTAGACCTGGCTTGAGGAAGGTCATTTCAGTGACCTTGTGGAAGCCACATAGACTGGTGTGGGGAGAGACTGGAGGTAGGGAGCCCCATCAGAAGGCTAGAAGGCCATTGCAGTCAGCCAGGCAGGAGGTGGGGAGGCCCTGAACCATAGAAGTGGCTATATGTTTAGAGAGATGGATGTGTAGGAGAGTCATAGAAACAAGATGTCAGTGCTGATTGGGCAGATGAGAGTGAGGAGCTGAGATTGCCAACCTGAAGGACTGGAGAGTGGAGAGCACCCTTGACAGATATGGGGAAGCCTGGAGGAAGGGTGGTGTGGAGGCCAAAGGTGACAAGTTGTTTCGGACAGGTTGAATTGGAGATGCCCATAGGACAGCCAGTTCACAGCTTGGTGATGGAGCCCTGGAGCTCAGGAAAAAGACTAGGCTTGGCTCCATAGATTTGGGAGTCATCTGCAGAGAGATCATTGACTCCGTGGGAGCTGATGAAATCATCAGAGAGAGAGAGAGAGAATGGAGGGGAAGGGAAAAGAGAGCAGAGCCCGGGGGCAGGCGGTGGGGAGGAATGATAGCCATAGGTGGAAGGTTGAACCAAGAGAGAGCAGTATCCAGGAGGAGAAAGGATAGTCACCTGTGCCAAGTGCTAGAGAGGTCCAGGGGAAGATTGAGAAAAGCCCACTAGACTGGCAACTGAAAGATCCTTTCAAAGAGCCATTTCAGTTAAGTGGAGGGGTTAGAAGTAGATAGCAGAGGGTTTAGAAGAGTGACAGGAGACAAAGGAGCCACCCTATGTGTAGATGGCCTTTTCTGGGTGTTTAGCTGAGAAGGGGAGGAAGGAGAGATACTGGAGGAGAGTGTCCAGAAAAAGATCTAATGAGGATTTTTCAGAGAATGGGAGGGGAGGGATTTGGGTGTGGTTGTAGGTAGCAAAGAAGGAACTGGTGGTAGAAATTGAAGATGATAGTGGGGGCAGTCTGCTGGAGAAGATGAGAAGGGCAAATGAAGAGGAGTTGGCATGGGCAAGGAGGAGAGTGAGCCATTATAGGGGATGATGTGAGAGGAGGAGAGTCACTGAGAATGGTCTTAATCTTTTTTGGTCATATGAGAGATGAAGTTCTCCATTGAAGATGTGAATAAAGTGAGGTGCTAAGGGAGGCTTGCGAGAAGAGATTTGGAAGAGCCAATGTAGTGGGTAGGATGGACATGTGGTTAGGGAGGAATAGAAGAATGAACTTGCTGCAGTTGAGACTAGATGACAGATTTGTAGTGGATCTGGTCAGAGTTTTGTGACTTCCAGCACTATTCAACAGGATGTGAGTAGGAGCAAAGGAGTCACATTTTGGGAGTAATCCCAGGTTGGATTTCAACAAGGAATAATTGTTGATAGAACAATGAATCAAGTTGAAGCTCATCAAGGAGTCAAGGTTGGGAAGGAAGGTGAGTGGAGCCAGAGCCAGGGTGCGGGAAGGCCTAGAAGAGGCCTAAAAGGGGCCTGGATCGGAGGGCATGATGAGGTCAAACGGGAGTATTGGAAGCATAGAATGACGGGGAATAATGAAAGGTCATGACTAGTTAAAGGAATTGCAGAGGTCTTGAACATGAACATTGAACACTTGTGGGTGGTAATGAAGGCCATGGTCATCTCTGTGTGAAACTGATGTGGGAGGAACTAGGAAGTTGGGGGGTGTTTGAAGGAACATGAGGATGTACGTTGAAGTCCCCTGGTATGATAGCAAGAGTGTAGCCAAGAGAGGGAGACTGTGAGCCAGGCCCTGAGCCCTGGTGGTCAGTAGATAATGACTACCAGGTGAGAGGAGAGATTACTGAGTGATGGCCCCTGGGAGTGGCAGATGAGTGTTAGGAACACTGACCCCCGTTGGAATCAGGGAGTCCTCAGGGAGTAGGCCAGATAGTGCAGCCAGGCCTGGAGAGGACAGCCAAGGAAGTAGGGTCATTTTGGGGAGTGCCAGATGATGGCAGGAGCAAGAGGAAGAGGAAGTCTGAAAGGAAAGCGAGTGGGTTAGGTGCTGAGCAGGAACTTCAGCGGGCTAGAAGATCTGGCCTGGAGCGATGGGATAGGGAGGAGAAGGAGAGGAATGAGCATTTATTGAACACCTACTTTGTGCCAAGCGCTGAGCTAAGTGCTTTCTAATCATTACCTTAGTTCATCCTCACAATAACCTGGGAGGCAGGTGCTATCATTATATCATTATTTTATAGGTGAGGAAACTGAGACAGACAGAATTTAAGTGACTTGCCTAAGATCACACAGCTAGTTAGCTGAATTTGAACTCAGGTCTTCCTGACTCCAGGTCCAGCACTCTATCCACTGTATACCAAGCTGCCTCCGATGAGGATGTGGAAGCAGACAGCTGGGGTTGGGGGTTCTTCGGCAGTTTAGGGATGAATGTGAGAGGGGACAGGAGGATGCAGACCACTTGGGGACAAGTCAAGGCAGAGGATCAGTGGATGGCAGGGGGGTTTTCTGGCCAAGGAGGTGGTCAAAGGTCTCTGAAGTGTTGCCTTGTGGTAGCTGTGGTCTGTGCCCTGGGACTCCTTCTCACAGGGACTGTAATCCCTCCAGATGAAATTCACGACAGCAACCCCAGCAAGGTGAGACCCCAGACCCCCTGCTTGAGGCCTTGCGCAGGTCACATGATGAGAATCACAATGTGGTTTCCTGTGACTGCTGAGGTGTTTGCCTAGTAACCTGCAGGAAGCTCGTGGCTGCTGGAGCTGATGGGACTTTCCAGAGCTTCTCATTGATCCTGCCACCTTCAGGCAGAACCCATCAAAAATGTCCCAAACAGATGAGAATTCATCCTTTGTAATGACTGCCAGAGAATCCAGTTTGCCCGGTTTCCTCTGCTCTCGTTCTAGTGGGTGTAACTACCATAGTTATGAAGATGCTCTTCCCTTAACTCATCTGGCTGCATCTTCTGCCCGTCTCTGTGTGCTCCCTCTGTAGTGTAGGGCTCATAACCATACCATGCATGTCAGCCACTGGAAACTCAAGCAAAGGCCTAGTGTGGCATTCATGCTGCTTCCCGAGGTGAGCCCTGGTGCTGTGCCAGCGAGGCTTTAAGAAGCCCGGCCCAAAGCTGGAAAGACTGGAACCAGTGGCAAAGGCCTGGTGTGCTACTTGAACCTCCAGCACTAGGCCTGACATGCAACCCAGTCCATGCTCTCCACACATGGGTTGGACATCATGCTCCGCCATCTTGGGCTGTAGCTGCTGCGCTGTGTCATTTCAGTCCAGTCCCTGAGGACCCAGACCTTCCAAGCCTCCCTGGTGTTTGGAGAAAATGCATGAATCTGCCCTCTTTCTTTATGAGGCCTTAGAAATTAGAGGCTCCAACCCACTGGTACTCATGGCCTACAGATTTACATCTCCTACGTCCCTGATCATAGCAATTCAGAATCAATATCCCTTGCTGCCAAAGCCACCTTTCCCTATACATACTCTCATCTCTGTACAGCTGAATGCTCCCATTCCCAAGTCCCTTTCCCTGATGGCATCTGGAGCCCCCTGTTCCATTAGTAACAAACTTCCTTTCATCTCTGATCTCTTAGCAGCCTTTCCACTTCATGGCACTCATAGAGACTTAGTTCCCCAGAAGAAATTGCATCCCTGGCCACTCTCTCTGGAGGCTGTTGCTTTTTCTCTTGTGACCCCTAAAACATCGGACCAGGAGGAGGAGTGAGAATACTTCTCACTTCTTGCTGCCCCTTGCAAATGCCTTCTCTGCCGCCATTTCTCGGAGCCCTTTTTCAATATCCAGCTCCATTGGCGAGGCCAGATCCTGGTGGTCCTGATCTTTGGCTTTCAGATGCCTCCGCATGCTCACCTGTAATGGGAGTGGCCTGATTTCACTTTTGTCTCTTTCAAGTCTTCACCGAGGTCATGGGTTCTTTCTTTCTCTCCATTTCATTCTGCCTTTATCATCAGACCTCTGTAGCTGATTTTGCTTACGACTATTTCCTTCCCAAATCTATCCTCTCTCTATCCTCTTGCTTATAAAGTATTCTGGCACTAAATTCTCTCTCTCTCCCCTTCCCCCTCCCTCTCCCCCTCTCTCTCTTTCTCTCTCTCCCTCTCCCCCTTCCCCGCCTCCATCTCTTCCCCTCTCCCTCTCCCCCTCTCTCCCTCTCTCTCTCCCTCTCTCCCTCTCCCTCCCTCTCTCCATCTCCCTCTCTCCCTCTCCCTCTCTCCATCTCTCACTGTCTCGCTCTCCATTCCCTTTCTCTCTCTTCACCTTTTACCAGGTTCAGATAAGCCTGAGGTTCTGAAATGTTAAGTGCCTTCCTTTGTCTGTTCTTTTGATTTCACCCTAATTCTGAGAGGTCGTAAATACCACCTTCTTTCTCATTTCTCCCCTAATATATTCTTTCCCCCTCCTTTCTTTACTCTCATAAAGCAAACAAGATTGCGTTGACTCTTTCCTCTCTGTTACCTACCATCTCCAGGCAATTGCCAACTCTTGTCTCTTCTATTTTTACAACCTTTCTTACATCTGTCTCCTTTTCTCTCCTACTTCAGAAACTCATTACCTCTTGGCTGGACTACTATAATAGCCTCTTAATTAGTCTGCTGGCTTTGTCTCTCCCTTCCCCAATCCATCCTCCACACATTCTTCTACATTACAGGTCTCATTGTATCATTTCTCTACTTAGAACTGGTTACTGGCTCCCCATGGCCTGTAGGATAAGATACAAATTAATAACACCACCACCACTTTACTGCTTAGCCATCATCAGGGCTACTATCAGGTACACCCCCACCCCATTGTCTCATGTCATTAAAAGCAGCTTACCTCCAGAAGGAGCCAATGAAACAGTGAAGATCCCAGCACGGACCGTGGGCACGTCCACATGAAACTCAGCCAAAACCATGTCTGCAAAGAAGTACTGGACAAAGGTTTTAATCATGCAAATTCCCTTGTGGAGACAGGATTATGAGGGAAATTCAAGTCACTGCCGACAGATATCACAGAAGGGCTATCTGTAAGGAGCCCAGACTTAGTGATCAATGCAGATTGTGCAAAGAAATGGGAGGAACTACAATATGTGACTTCAGGCTGTAAACACTGAGCACCTAGTGAATACCGAGCAACTAGAATTCTTTATCAGAAGCTTGATAGCTTTGCACTATAAACACAGACCTCAAAACATCCTGGAGAACCCAACCTATAAGCTGAAACCAGACCATTTTTACCAACCCGACTTGCCACCGGTCGTCCAGAAGCAACGTTGATCCATTCCCAAAGTGACTACACAGGGAGTGATCTCCGTGTTACGTCAAACGCCTGGCACTGGATGAGGATGAGGATCCTCCCCGTTGTCGTCTCACAGCCGGCATCATCTCAAGGTCATTTTCCGCTACAAAAAACATCTATTTTCTCTGCTGCTCAAGAGTTCAGAGAACATTAAATAAAAGGAATAGGAGAGTGGCTCGTTCCAGGGCTATTTCTGTCTGTACACCATTGAAGAAGAGGAACAAAATAAGGTCATAACTGCCACAAGGCTTTCAAGTTTGCAAAATAATTCACACGCATCATCTCATTTGAGTCTCACAGCAACCCTGAACACAGCTGCCACATATATTATTGTCTTCATTTTACAGCTGAAGAAACTGAGGCTAAGTGATTTGCCCATGGTCACACAGCTAGCAAGTATTCAAGGTAGGATTTGAACTCAGGTCCTCCGGCCTTTTTTGTAAAGCCTTCCATAGTCTAGCTCCTCTTGAATTTTCCAGCCTTATCTCATACTGGAGAGTGTTTTGGTTATTATTTCTTTGGGCTGAGTTCCAAAAATGGAGCAAATTCAGGATACTTTAAGGAGATGATCAGTTAGCAAAGGTATGCTTACTTCCCCCATTCGTGGTTATCTCTAGGATGTATCTCCTATGAATGTAAAAAGTAACCTATACTTCCAAAACATTATTCAGTTTCTCTTCAGTCTTATCTTTTCCATTGTCATTAATCTAAATTTCTTGTCTTTTGTCTTACTTCTCCAATCCTCGGGTGCTAGTTAGTGTTTAAATGGTGCTTTAAGGATTGCAAATCTCTGCATGCATTATCTCCCTCCTGCCCTACAAATAACCTTGTGAGTGTTATTATCATCCCCATTATACAGATTTTATAGCAAACCTGGGGGAAGTGACTTGGCTAAGGTCACAGGGCTGGTTAGTGTCTGAGGCAGGATTCTATCACAAGTCTTCCTGATTCCAAGCCCAGCATTTCATCTGCTGTATCACCTAATAATCTTGTTTCCTCTTCCAGTCCCTCTCCATGAAGCTTTTGGTTGGTTCTTGGTTGTAGAGCTCAGCCCTTTAGTAATGGAGCCCTGGATGTGCAGTTGAGGACGAGTGTCAGGACTCACCTCTACCTTTTTGGTGAACTTGGGTTGGGACTCTCCCTGAACCTCTCTCTTATTAGGAGATGAGAAGATTAGCCTCTCTTCTGTAGCCCAGGAGTTCCTTGGGGCCTCGGGGCCTTTAGTTGCCCTGGCTTCCTTTTTATTGTTGGGTACATCACCTGTTGTAGACTTTAGATTATAAAATCCTGCCTCGTTCTGGGCCTCATGCATATAGAAAGTGACATTTCCTCTGGGCGGTGAAGTGCTAGGCAAAGCCCTCCTGGGTTTCCAGGCTGGAATTAAGGGGGCTGTAAAACCATTTTGTTGGTTTAATTCCTTTCCTTTCTGGTCAGCACAGCCCCAGTATGACTTCTAATCCTGCTTTGATATCCCCTAGCTTCTGCATGTTAGCCTACCTGGGCCCTAGGAACAACTTTTAGCACATCCTACACAAGACTCAGAGCCCAGAAGTTTGTAGGGATGGGCACACGCAGAGGGTGACACTGGTTCCTTTTCTTTTGTTCCTGTGACTCTTGCTGGCTTGGACCAAACTTGTCAGACAGTGGTATTTGGCTAGTGATAGCTCAGAATCTTGAATTTTACTGAACCGGAGGCTCTGGCCAATGTTTTTCTAATCTGTCTCCTCCATTTCATGTTCCTCATAGTCTGGTTCAAAATTCACTTCCCTCCAGAAAGTCTTCTCTAACTGAGTTCACTCAGCACTCATGGCTCTCTGACTGTTTCCCTTTAGCACTCAGTTGGTAGTATGTTCATTGACCTTCACATATGACCTTCCCATCTACAAAATAATAGTATCTTCTATTTCTTCTGTTAATTATCTCCCGTATATGATACCTAGTGGATGCTAAACAAATATATACAACTGACTTGGCATTCAAATGAATTTCCAGCATTTGGGACATCTTGGAATTGGCCTTGTGGGTTCCTTGACCTTCAATCAGAGCTTAATACATGATCATTCAGAGTCTTGTTTTAATTTTATTTATGAAAAGCCAGTTACAATTTTGCTAATGCTTCAATTGAAGTACAACTTCTTAATTGTGAACACAAAATTAGGCTTGTATCAAAGATATCAGAAAGGGCCCTCTGTAATTCAGAAAGTTAGGGTGATGGGTGATTACTTTTCTTACGCAGTGTTCTGAGAGTGTTCACATCCTGGTCTGTTTCCTGGTTCCTGTTTGACATACTAGATTTGTTTGAGCTTTAAAAAGGTGCTTTAAGAAAAAGGCCCCTCCTCAGCATCCTGCTTTCATCGAAGGACCATTTATTAAGAAAAGCCCAGAGAAAGAGATGGAGATTTGTGAAACAAGCTCCTTGTCCTCATGAAATTTATACTCTTATGTTAGGAGAAGCAATACAAAACATATATAAATATATAAAAACTCTGATAAAGACTAGTGTAGGAGATGACCAAAGGCCAGGAATGTAAAGATCAGTTCTGGCTTAGTGTAGCGAGGAATCAGAAGTGTCGTGGGGAAGCTGGGACCTTGCACCACGGATAGGTTTTGTAAAAGGCATTTGGATCAGAAAGGCCTTAAAGCCAAGGCTGAGCGTTTTGTGGTGTGAGGGATCTCTAGAAATGTTAGAAATAATAGTAACTAGGGGCAGCTAGGTGGCTCAGTGAGTAGAGCACTGGCCCTGGAGTCAGGAGGACCTGAGTTCAAATCCAGCCTCAGATGCTTGACACTCTTACTAGCTGTGTGACCTTGGGCAAGTCACTTAACCCCAATTGCCCTGCCCTTCCCCTCCAAAAAAGAAAAATAAAGGAAATAATAGTAACAACTACTCAGTTCTATGACACTTTGAGGTTTGCAAAGCCCTTTTGTGACAGCTCTGTAAAATAAATATGACAGATATTGTGACTGCCATCTTATAAATCAGGAGACTGAAGCCCCGAATAGTGGAGTAGGATGGTGCTTGCCAGGATCCTCCATCCAACACACAGTGGCTAAAGGAAATGAAAGAACTGGGAGAGAGAATTGTGCCTTCAGAGATCTGAATCAGGAAATCTTAGGACAGCTTAACTTGAGGCCCATAAATTTGTTTTTAAAACTACTTTGATAACTGCATTTCAGTATAATTGGTGTCCTTTGTAATCCTATGTTTTTTATTTTGTCCATTTCAAAACATGATTCTGAGAAGGGGTCCACAGGCTTCACCAGACTGTCTACCCAAGGGGTCCATGACACACAAAAGTTGTTTGAGTGAAGGGTCCAAGGCATGTGTGTGTGGTATGTGGCTCAGTAATGTGGATGTGGCTGAGCTGGAGGGTCTAAGCAGAACTCAAGAGAGCTCCCAAGGCAGGAGCTTAGAGACCTCACCTCACCCCTGGGACCCTTGTAAGGATACACATAGCATGGCTCAGGGGATGAGCATTGGTGAGCAGCCTAACAGGAGAGACAGGAGCCTCTGGGCAGAGGGGCTCTGATAGATGTCTTTGGTAAATGCGCCATCCCATTCCTGATTTCTCCACTTGTCTGCAAAACCATTCGGCCTGGGCTGTTTGACATGACTGTGCCTTTATTGAGGAGCCTGGAGAGGGTGGAGGAGTTGGTATTCGTGGCAAATTTTTACCAATTTTTTTTTTGTGCCTCTCTTTTCCAGATGAGAGAAAAAGACCCTGTGAAAGGAATGACAGCTGATGACTAATGCCATCCCTTCCCCTCAGCACTGTACGTACCAGGTTTTTTCACTGTGCACATCATAGAAGCTAAGGTTCAAACCTGAGGTTTTAAAGGCCTGCCAACTCTTTGGGGAGTCATAACCTGGGAGCCCCAGATTTCATTAAAAATGTTTATGAATTTGGGGACTTTTTTTTTGGAGGGGGAAAGGCAGGGCAGTTGGGGTTAAGTGACTTGCCCGAGGTCACACAGCTACTAAGTGTGTCAAGTGTCTGAGGCTGGATTTGAACTTGGGTCCTCCTGACTTGAGGGCCGGTGCTCTACTCACTGCGCCACTTAGCTGCCCTGGGGACTTTTTTTTTCTCTGAGAATCACACAGAAATAGTTAAATACTGGGTGGTTGGTACATGCTAGAGAATGGACCAAAAAAGCAACATTCATTCCAGCCTGGGAAAAACCATTCCCACTTCCATGCCTCCTTCCCCAGATCACCTCAACTGCTGGTTCCCTTTTGGGGTCAGCCTGTTTTTAGGTTCTTATCATGAATGCCCTCTACTGACTTCCCTGAGCAAGGTAAGAGCTGTGATGTTCAATCAACAAAGGGTGTCATGTCTGGGCCACTTCCAGTCCCTAAACACCCACCCTTTGTCTTGGAAATTATCTTTAGGAGCCTTCTGTGCCATTTCCTCGTGATAGGCCTGACACCTGTCATTTCACTCCTGTTTCTGAGCCTTGGATTCAGCTCTAAGTAGATCCTTCCATCAGTCCAGATCTTTTAGCCTTTTGAAAGTAATCTGTTATTAGGGTTGGCAGCCTGAAGTAATGGGTAGAGAAATGGCCAGGAGGACCTGGGAAATCCCTCCTCTTACCTGTCTTGGCTGGGTGACCCCGGCAGCTTCCTAAGACTGCAAGTTCAGGGGATGGTACTGGTCTACATTCAGAGAAGTTCCCCACAGAAAGCCTCCTGCGCTGATCAAATTAGAGGTCTGGTTAAAAAATAAAATGAAAAAAAAAACTGACTTGAATTCCATAGAGCCATGAAAAGATTTCTCCATAGTTTCTGCCCTTGTTCTGTGACTTCCCAAAGCCCCCTCTGGCTTTCCCCCATGTGAGTGGCTCTGACCCTGGTAGATGCCCCTTTCTCAGAGTTGTAGTCTCTGCTGAGAATCTTCCTTTGTTCCATGGTCTTGTTTAGCACTGCTAGAAAATGATAAGCAAGAGATGCCGTCGTCTCTCCCTTGGAAAGCTAGGGGCCTAAGAGAGGAGGCTACCTGCCTCTCCCTGCCTCCATCTCATAGAAGTGGCTTTTCTGGGGGTGTAATGGCTGGGATCTTAAGTGTATGGTGTAGGGTAGTAGTTGTGGCCCCTGCATGCAAGTTAGCTTGGCAGCCCTTCCTCCATAAGCTGGAGCGTCCACTAATGATGCTTACGGTGTACTTGTATTTTCACCTGTTGCTTCCATAGTAATTGTATTTTTTTCCTCTAGTTTTGCAAGACAGTGGTCAGCAGGAAGGCCCAGCAGCTCCACCCTCCTGAGTGACAGGCCATCTTCGGACCCAGCCTTTCTGTGCCCATCCGACAGGCGATTTCCAATCCCTCGTAGCTAACTCTAGATGCCCTTTAATATTGTGAACAAATAGACCGTCTGGTATTATTAAGCACATGTGTGCGGGAGCTGGCACCTCTGAGACATGTGGCGTGTAGGTCGCTGGATTGACAGCTCCTCCCTCTTCTTTCCATTGTGTTCTGACCCATTTCCATGTGGCCCCTATTTCCAAGTGACATTTTTAGCTGAAATAGCTGTCTTTTGTGATGTGATTTAAATGATTTAAGTTTGTCTGTTTTAAACCTGGGATAAACTGAGGCCTCTTGTGTCCTGGCCAGACCCTCATGATTTGGAGTGCTAACCTGGGGAGAAAGAAGCTATTGGGTGGATTGATCGATTTTTCTCCTCCTCCTCCCCCGTCCCTCCCCCTCCCCCTGTCCCTCACCCCACCCTCGGTCCCTGGAATGGCAGTGCAGCTTCAAGACTCTTAACATTTGCTTCTGGCATCTCAGTATTCTGGTGCTTCATACTAAGGGTAGCCAAGGCTTAGCCAGTCAGAGTTTAGGAATAAAAACAAGCCCAGCCCTAGGCACCAGCACTTGGAATCCCTATCTTTGGAGATGCCTAATAGCTTCTTAAACCATCCTGTAGGTCACTTTGTCTGCATCCGTGTGCAGAGCCCATAATGTCACTGTCAAGTCTTTATAGCTAGAGGGTCTCTGTCCTGTTTGGCCCTTGTAACATCACCTATGGTAAGTGACCCCTTGGGGTGCTATCTCTGCCTGTGCCCTGCCTCTCAGTCAGGCTGGTGCTTCTGTTGAGCAATAATCCCATGTTCTCTTGGAGCCCTCTTCCCTGGCTTTGAGACTGGCTAGGATGCAAAGTCCCAGTCTTTTCATGCTGCATGCAAGAAGCCCCCTTTGCCCAAAGGCAAAGTCCTCTCCTCCTCCAGTGCTGCTGGACAGGGATTAGGAAAAGGCCCTGTCCTTGATTTGTCCACAGTGAGCTTGACTCTAGACAATCCCAGAGGGTCAGAGGGTTGCTTCCATCCAACACTCCACCTGGGTGGGCCAGGGGAAGAGCTGGAGCCTCCTAGCGAAGCTGGCCTTGCAGGCAGGGCCCTGACTCTCAAGTTAGCCAGCTGCTGGAGGCCCCTCCTCTTCTTCCTCCTCCTCCTCAGCAGAACCCGAGAGGACTCTTAAGCCAGCCAAGGGTGAGTACCCGAAGCGGCTGAGGTGCCACCGTTTCTCCAAAGCTGCTTGAATCATCAGTGTTCTAGGCCCTTGCTGCCCCATGCTCGCACTGCCCAAGAGAGGCGAGTTCCCCGGCAGGGAGGAGGTCGTTTGTCTGTGGGTCTCTGGTAGTTTGCTTTGCCTTACTCATTTCTAAGTGCAATAAAAGGAGTATAGGACTTCACCTGAGACTCTGGCGGACCCTTCTCTGGGACCCTTTTGGGGGAATGGGGTAGGCAAGACCCAGAGCCAATTGAATTGAAGCATGGACCCTGGGTTTCCAAAAGAGAGTTACTTCTGGCCATTACCAAGCCTCGTTTGGCTCCAGCAAATGTCCCATTGCAAACACTTGGCCTCTTGGTAATCACCCAATTCCTGTAGCCTCCTCATTGTGGGTCCCCTGGATAGACCACTGGGGCATTGCAATTGGTCCTTTGTGTGCTGACTACATGGGGAAAATGTCAGTGTTGCCCTTATCGTTTCTTGTGATTAGCCATATTTGTATTTAAACAACAGTTTTCTTCTCCTGCCTTCATCTGGAAGGTGGAATCTAGACATCTGTCCTCTCTGGGAAAAGACTGACATTCAAAGCTAATGAATGTTTACACAGTTGCAGTCAGGAAAGGCACAAAGGAGAAAGTCCTTCAAATACCAGTCTTGCCAGCTTCTAAGTAAGATCAATGCACAAAACTTGAGATCCTCCTGGGATTTTTGTTTTCTTCCTACCTCCTCCTTGTCTGCACACCCTCCCCCGTTTCAACCCAGAGTGAAAGCGTCCCGAAGACCTGGGCTGGAGAATCCCTTCAGGATCCACCCCTGTCTTGTGGTTCTGAGCATCAAGGGAGGCCAGGGCTCATCCTCCAGATGATGGTGCTGCTGATTGGCGTTGGCTTGTCTAAGACACTCCTGCCCCTCACCTCTCTCTGCCCAGCCTGCCCATCCCCCTGGCCCCACATCCAACCCTGCTAGCTAGCTCTTAGAGGGGCCCATCATCATCATGGGAGGCTCAGCACCAGTGGTGTTACACCCGAGAATGCACTCTTTGGAACCAGGATGTGCTGCTGCTATTAGATTTCCAGCACTGCAGTCCTATAAGACCATCCTTGGTAGCATAGCTCCAGGACTGGGTTCTGGGGTCTGGCATTTCAGTGGAAGGAAGGTGTCCGGTGATCGTTTTTATCTCCGGCACCTGTGCACCTTCCTGGTTTCTTAACTGTCCCTGCTGGGACCCCCCCGAAACGTGTTTTGGTTGGTTCCTAGTGCTATTCCTTTTACGAAAAACACTTTGTAGAATTAACTAGATCACCCTGTTATCTCTTCAATGTGAGTTTGTGCCTTTTTGTCTCCAAATCTTCCAATACAGGTATATTGGGGAAAAAAGTCTAATAAAATCATAGACACAGCTCTCTGGAGTCCAGATTGTTGGTGTCCTCACACGAAGTTTCCTGTAAATGTTTTGCAAATGAAATACATTCAGAAACATGCAGCTATTATATTTTAATTCCTAACATGCAAAGGTTCCTGATAAAATGTGTAATGCATTGATTTTTTTTCCAAACAAAATCCTATTTTTCCATTAATTTATATGATGATTCAAATGTTTATTTTTGATTCTGACCCCACTTCAGGTAGTGGTGGCTTCTATGATTTTTTTAGCTTGGCAAAGTAGTCGATGATGTGAAAACACTCCATTTGTAGTGGAAATAACTCATTTTTAAGGAACCCTGCTGTGAGTCCTTCATGAAACAGCTCCTAATTGATTTGGTTAATTGTGATCTTTGTAATATTTTGGGATAGGTAGGGTATGAAGGTAAGGCATAGGCTAGGATCATTTCAGTTTATTTGCTGCTTAGTTTCTGTGATGCCCAGGTTTCTAATTTGCAGGGCAGGAGAGGTGAGGGCTCCCAGTGGACAGGAAGACTGGGGTATCAGGGGCAGCTGGGTGGACTTTGAGGGGACGTGCGCCCTGGGCCGGGGGGAGGGGGGAAAATGCTGCCACGGCCTGGAGCTACCTGGCAGTACCGCCCCCAGGCTCGCAGGGGCGCCCCAGGCCGAGGCTGGGCAGCCGGAAGCTGCCTCTCCCGCCGCGCCCCGCCCCCGACTCCTCCTCCTACGCTTAATCGCGGGGCTCGGGAGGCATGCTGGGAACTGTAGTCAGGAGCGGGGGAGAGAAGCTCTACGTTCTGGGCCTGGGGGAGTCGGACCTCGTGCCGGGAGAACGCTAGCGGCGACTGTGTTGCGTGGTATCTAGGTGACAAGGATAGGTCCGCCCCTTTTCCCCGTCCCCTCCCTCCCCCTCCCCGCCCCAGTCCCCCTCCCTTTTCCCCAAGTCCCGCCTCAGGCCCTGGTTTTGCGCTCTCCTGGAAGCTCCGCCCCTTTCCTCATCCGCACCCACCCAGGAGTCTCTGTACGCCCAAGGCCCGCCTCTTACGGAAGCCGAGCAGGAAGAGAAACAAACAACAGGCGAGAGAGATAGAGACGCCCTCAGGGACCCGCAGCCCACCCGCCTGCCTGCGGGCCTGCGAGGCCCGGCCGGCTGGGCCCAGCGAGGGGAGGGGGGCGTGGGAGTAACGGCCCGGCCCGGGCTCGGGGAGGCTCCGGCTTCGGCTCATCGTGGGCTCCCTCCGCTGTCACAGAGCCCTGGGCCGCCGTGGCCATGGAACGGCCCGTCAAAAAGATGAGGCACCTCAAGCAGCTCAGGTGAGGGGCGGGGGCGGGGGCGGGGCGGTCTTCCCTCCCCCTTCTCTCCCCCACTCTTGGTTGGCGAGCAGCGTAATTAATCCTAACTAATCCTCGCTAGCACAGGTGGGGGGACGGGGTGGTGCAGCGTGCGCCTTCCTCCCCTCTCTCCTCTCCCCCCTCTCCTTCCTCCCTACTCACTCTTCTCCTCCCCCTCATTTCTCACCACCACCTTCCATGTAGGTACTGGGTAGGCACCAAGATCCCATTTTACAGATGGGGAAACTGAGGGACTCGGCCACCGCCCACAGCTGGCGAGGGTCCAAGGCTGGATTGGCCGTTGTCCTTGCTTCTTTCCCGACCACCCCTGTGCCTGCCCTGGGAGGTCCGCGAGATCCCTCCCTTCCACCCCTGGGGTTTTTCTCAAAAGCTCCGAGTATTAGCGGGTTCTAGAAGGCTCCTTGTCAGCCCCAAGGTGGAACGTCGGGGGAAAGGGCTTCCCGGCTTTTGGGGCCCGGGCACCCCCGATCCCGCGGGAGTCCATCCCGGAGGACCGTTGTGAGTGAGCCGAGCCGGGTTCGAAAGCTCCCGTGTAGAGGGAGAGTGGCCCTGACCCCGCCGGTCCGGCAAATCGAGGCACGAAGCCGGCCTGGGTCCCCCCCGGGAGAACGGGGCCAGAAAAAGAGGCGAAGCCTGGTGGCCCTGCCCCTGGGGTGGACGCCAGGGGGAGATCTTCAACCAGCGACCCAAGCTCAGCCTCGGATGACCACGTAGGGAAGCTTCTTTACGGGCACTAGGAGGAGGTAAGGAGGGTGCGCATTTGTCGACAGGTGCCATCGGGTGAAACTTTCATAAAATGTGGAATTCCAGAGAGCTGATATCTGGGGGGCAACCAGGCGGGCTATGTCTTTTCTTCCCATTCCCTCCAAAAAAACCTCACCAAAGTACCCTGCAGCTTGAAAACAGGTGCCTTCCTGGGCCCACGGACCCTCTTGTCCCTTCTGCTTCTGCATTTGCAATGCCTCAGCCAGGCTGTTGTTTCTGAGCCTGCTGGTGACGATTCATCTTACAGTATGAAGACCTTTTTCTAACATCAAAATAGTTTGAACACTCCTAGGTGGTAGTAATTATGCTGTTGGTAGCCATTGGTTAAGAAAATACATAATGACAAAAAGCCACTATGAATTCAGCAGTAGTTTTTAATGAATTTTTATTTTATTAATCCCAGCAGCATTGACAAGCATTTGAAAAAGTAGTACATGTATGTGCAGTACATTTATTCAGTCTGTAGAAGGCACATTATGGATTTGCAGGTGAATTCAGGGACCCTTTATGATAACTTTACGAGCCTAGCCTCCCTCCCCCTCCAAGGGTCTTTGGCCAGTGGATTGGACTTGGAATCAGAAAATGAACTTGATACAAGTCCCTCTTCTGCCCTCCTGGCTACTTGACTCTGGGGCAAGGTAGTTAACCTCTTGCTGTCCCCATTTTGCCTTTGCTGTAAAATGTCAATAACCTAGGCCCATGAGGAAAAACTTTTATAAACTGGGAAGCACCAACATATGTGAGCTGCTGTTATCCCTCCCAGAGACGTTTGTCCTGGCTGCCTTGTGGCACAGCTAGCCTAGGATGGGGCTCAGTCCCATGTCCCATGACAGCTTGGTGGTGTGCTTCTCCTGATGTCCTCCTTTCCTTGTCCCAGGTTTCTTCTGAGCATCAGTGGAGGGAACCTCAAAATCCCCTAGGATGGAGGGCATATTCCATTTCCCTCCATAGGATATGTGGGGGATGGGGTAGGACTCAACAGGTGACTTTGCCTGGAGGAGGGGAGGAGTAGAAAGTTCTTTCATTTGATTCATAGAAAAAATTCCAGTTATACCAATAAGTGGTCACATGTTTCTCCTTAGAGTTTTCAAAGACTTAGAAGGATTGACTATTAAGTCTCTTAAGAGAATGAATGCCCTGTTCTTTATTATTTTCAGTCTCTCTGGTCTTTCCCTGAGGAGTTAGGAAAGTCCAAGGCTTTACCCCACCAAGTGGAAGCTGGCCCTCAGGATATTCCTGGGGATCTTGGTTCCTGCTGGGCCTCGGGGGCTTGTGGTGGTCTGTCAGTGACTGCTGTGTGGCCAAGTGGTTGATTAGGCTTATGGAGAGAGAAGACAACCCATCTTCTTTGCCTGACTCTGAGACCTCACCGTTGTCCCGGGAGCGTTCCGCCAGTGTGAGCAGCACCAGCTCTGTGGGTCACATAGCCCTCCGGCAGCGAGTGGTGCAGCTTCTGGCCTGCGTGGAGGACATCAGCTCAGATGAGGAGACCCAGGAGCAGATGGCTCGTACGCTGGATGAGGCTTTCCTGCTCTGGGGGAAAAAGCTGAAGGCCAAATCTCTGCGGTTTAGGTCTCATTTTTCTCCCAGTCAGTTGTAAAATCTTCCCATTTCTTATTCTATCTCCATAACAGCTTCGTTCACCTTGAAAGACAGTCCCTTGGAGGCCAGGACCTCCTCCCGTTCCCTGACCTCTCACTCTCCATAGCCTCACTGTGCATTCATCCACAGGTTGCAGGTCATGACCTGGAACGTGGCGTGTGCATCACCCCCGACCAACATCGCTGATTTGCTCCTGCTAGACAGCCAACCTTTGAGCACAGACATGTATGTCATTGGGTAAGTTTCCGTTGGGGATCACTCACTTGATTCATCCTGAAATTGCTTAAACCAAACTGATGTATTGGGAGTTGGGGTGGGGTGAGGTGATAGAGGACAGCGAAAGAGAGTGAGCCTCCATGGCCCCTCTGCCCCGTTTGTCCATACGTTCCACCTTCATCTGAAAGCAGGAGCCTTCAGCCTCATTTGTGTTCCAACTGCATGACCCTTGCCCTGGGTCAGCTACAGCAGGGGGGAGAATTTATAGTGAGCAGAATCAGGGTTCTTGGCTGGCACTGAGTTTTGGCAAGGATAGGGTGAAGTTTCATTGGCAAAGACAGTGACCACTGGAATGGTCAGTTTACAGGAAGTAAAGTCCGGCATCATCAATTACATTTCTGAGTTGGCGTTTGAAGATCCATGGAGCAAGCTCTTCATGGATGTGCTTTCCCCTCTGGGTTATATAAAGGTAACTGCTGACTGATCCTTGGATTTGGCTTTGGGTAGGAGGGAAATGGACTTGGAGGGTTAATATTCTTCCCTGGCTTTTCACCTGAGGACTCCCCGCCTCCCCTCCAAGCCCTTCAGGTTTTGGCTTGCCTGTTTCCCAGCTAGTTCTGAGATAGGAAGCCAGGAAGATCTGTTCCTAGGAAAGGCCCCAGGAAACTTGGTCATATACCCCCCACTTCGCTTTGCTCCCTTAGGTAGAAAAGTAGCTCAGTGGGTGCTTCAGGCCCCTGTTTTTTACCTCCTAGCTCCCCTGTTCCTCTTTTGTCTGGCCCAGACTAAGTCTCCCTGTTGGCTGCCACAGAAATAGCATGCCAGCAGCACCAGCCCCAGACTTCTCCTTTTCCTTCCAAGAATGGGGACCATTCCATCTACCTCTGCCCAAGCAGCCTTAGGGCCTGGGGCTGGGCCATGCTCCTGACAGCAAAACTAGGGCCCCCGATCCCTGCCCCACCCTCATCCTATTGCAAGAGGGGTGAAGCCTGTGGGCTGTACTTTGTGGACTCTCTCCCTCTCCGTGTGGGGTATTGTCCAGGGTCATCAGCTATTTCTGTCTCTTCAGCTTGAAAAGCACTTCCCTTTCCTCTGGGCATCCTCTGGAAGCTTTTGTCCTCAATAGTGGCCGGAGGAGGCCATGGCTCTGTCAGGATTACTCCTGATGTGCACCCTAAAGGGGTCTCTGTGTCTCTGGGAGCTGAGTGGGTGGGGAAACAGATGCAGGAAGGGCTAGGCTTGCTGTGGTTGCCTGGTTTTATCTTTATTGGGCATCAAAGAGCTGCTGTTTGGGCAGGGCTTGGCACTCCAAGGAACCGGCAGGGGTAGGGGCGGCACCCCCCCCCCCCCCCCCCCCCCCGCTTGGTGCCTTTCCTCCCCTTCTCTGGCCTACATCTCTCCTGTTATCTCCTGTTTACTTAAAACTCTAAACTTAGACTTCCCTCACCACATTGGTGCTGGTCCTGGTCCTCCCTGCTATGTAAAGCTCTTCAAGGTTGCCAAGGCTTATTTCAGTAGGTACCGGCCAAGTCCGAAGGTCATTTTGACCCTTTGATTTTAGGAGGATTGGGAGAGTTCCAGGATTAGGCATGAGATCCCCTTGGCCCACTTGGTCTTTCTGCCCCCCAGAGATTCCTTCTCTGACACCATCCCTCCCAGTTCTCCTGGCTTGTGCACCAATGGGCAGCACATCAAGCTGGGGGAGAAAATATGCCAAGACCATCACACTGGTGCTACAGGGTGCATAGATCTCATGCTCTAGGAGATGGAGCAGCCCTGAGCAGGACTTAGGATCTAGGTGAGGCCTTAGCAGGCCCTGAGAGAGGCAGAGGGCAGTATAGGGCTCCTTTTGCTAGAAAGGGAAATTCTCTTCGTGATTTCCTAAGACCATACAGACCTCCCACCCCCCAGCTCTTCCACTCATTTGACCTGAGGGTTCCTCTGATCCACGTCAGAACCTCTTTATTCTCCTCGTTAGGAAGGAAATATTTCTCCAGAAAAGAATCTGGAACTGTGACCTGCTGGCCTGAGAGTGGGGTGGGATTTGAAATGTCAAGCCTGGTCCTGCTGTCTGTGCTGCCAGATTGTTCTCTGGATCCCTCCCGTTCCATGCCAGTTCCCTAAGAATTGCTAACCCCTTTTCAGTGAAGCCTATACATTCTACCATCTACTAGCCACAGGGTGGAGGTGCTTCCTGCCCTCTCATACCTCTCCTCCCTACTCCTGTCCCCACCCCCCAAAAAATAGTTGGGGCTACTCGGCCTTTCCCATCCCTAAGTTGGTGGTACCTTCGTAAAAGAGCCCATTGCATTTTGAGCGCTGACCCCTGAAGGAAATAGAGAGTCAGCCTGGGTGGGCCAGGTGCCAATGAGGAACCTATGGGAGACACCCACCTTCAGGTTACCTTGGCTAAGAGGTGGGAAAGAGCCAGACGTGGAGCCTCAGACAGAATTAGGCCCCACATGCCATGGGAAGGTCAGGGCTCCTCCTGAATGATGGGGCCTACTACTGCCAGACCTCCTTATTTACTTTGCTCATTTCTTTCTCCCAAAATTTAAAATTCCCCTTGATGTCTCCCTATGATAATCACTGCCCTGCCCATTTTCAACGTGTCTGTCTCTGCCTCGCTCTGGGTACCTGCAAGGAAGCCTTTGTCCTAGGACACCCACCCATGTCTGCACTTAGCCAGGAAGGAGTGGCTGCCATTGGGATGAAGCCAGGGTACAAACCTGCCAGGCAGTTTAGGATTAAGCTGGAAACATCCTGAACCAGAATGTATTGTTAACTGGCTTCCATTCCATCCTTGAGTTCAGTCTGTGATACATGCCACCCACCAAGGCCGTTGGAGGTTCTTCTGAAATGTCAGCTTATGCCGTGTCCGGCCTCCTTCCCTTAGGACCCCCTCCCATTCTTAGGGTTTCCCTACTTTGGTTTGTCTTCTCCCTTGGAGCTCCCTGAGCCCAGGGATCAGGTTTCATAATTCCTGGAAGGCCCCAGGACACATTCCTGCCTAGGGGATTTCCTCCTCCAGCTACCAGCTGAGTGCTCCAGAAATGGTCACTCAGAGAGTGAGTTTGGGGCCTCTGCTTCAACATAGCCTTTTCTTTGGAGGGGGAGTAGGAAACCTGCCCTCAGGCTCCCCCAGATTGGCATATTTTAGCTGTACCCACCCCTCCTTCCCTGTCCCTTTCCCCATCCTAGTTTGTTGCTCTTTCCCAGTTTATGTTAGGTGTCTCCTCTGCTTTCAGCAGTCACCCACCCCCAGCCTTCTGGGCCACCTCATATTTCCTTCACACACACCCAGCCACCTCCAGACCGTACATTTGAGGAGTCCTAAGTAAAAGTTTCCTTCTATGCCCCCCCTCCCATGACCCTGTTCTCCCACTTCCCCCACAACCGGGGTCTTAGGGAACATCAGAGTTTCTTAGCAACCTTGGTATGCATTTTAAGGGTGGGGAGAGGCAGCCCTGAACAAGTTTCGGGGATCCTCCAAGAGAAGTGGCAGCTAGGACCAACGGTTCTCTAGCTGGGCTTGGGGGAGGTGGAACAGAGTCGTTCTCCATTGTTCCTCAGGATGGGCACTGTCTTGAATGGGTTTCTTAAACTATTCGCTGTCCCCAGAGAGTGGGGTCATAGACTCAGAGCAGGAAGTCAAATCAAACCAGACTCACCCAGAGATGAGGCATCACAGTCTTTACCCCAGAGCTGGTGGGTGGAAGAGAGGTCATAAGTCTGAGGGTGAAGCTGGAGGCATTGGAAGATCTGGGGTATTTTATTAGCTCTGAAATAACCGGAGGCCCCCACCCTTCCTCTGTCCCATAGGTGACCGCTGTAAGAATGCAAGGACTCCTCCTACTGGTCCTTGTCAAGCGCCAGCATGTGCCCTTCATTTCTGGCATCAACACCAACTATACCCGTACTGGCCTTGGTGGCTACTGGGTAAGGCTGGGCTGGGATTTGGTATGCATCACTGAGTAAAAATGGACAGGAGATTTTGTAGTAGGACAGATAAACTTAGTTGAAGTGAATTTGCCAGGTGCTTCCCTGTGCCTAGCCCTGTGTTGTAGAGCCTCTTCACTTTGAGCCTCAGAGGATTTGTCGAGATAGTTGACTGCCCCGTGTGTGGTTTGAGAACTCTCCTGTGGGTTGAGGGATGTGGCTTGGCCTCCCTCTGCCGTCTTTCCCTGGGAGAGGGTTAGGGCGGAGCACAGGGGAGCAGGCAGGCAGCTACTCTTGCCCATCTGCCCTGACAGGGGAACAAAGGGGGTGTCGCCATCTGCTTTCGGATGTATGGCTATGCCATCTGCTTCCTCAACTGCCACCTGCCTCCCCATATGTCCAACATTGACCAGCGGCTCAGCGACTTTGACAAGATCCTGGAGATGCAGAACTTTGAGAAAGAAGACATCCCCAACATCCTGGACCATGAGTGCGTACCTCCAGCTTAGTCCCAAACCCCCTTTCTGGTTTGCCTGGGATCCCATTCCCTACCTCCCACCCCAAACCATGGCTGTGTCCGTGCTTCCCCACCCTTACCCCTGCCCCTGGGTTTTTGCCTCTTTGTCTAATATAGAGAAGAGCTTCATCTGTATGAGCTTCTCTCCCTGAAGCAGAACCCTGTGAACTTTGGCTAACTCAGGAATGAACCTGAGCCTTCGTCCTTGGCTAGGTCCTCTCTTCCCCTCAGTGGGAGCCATAGTTAGAGCAGAGTTATTTAACCTGTCCCCCATCCCTCTGCCTGGAAAGGTTGAAAGTCTTTCTGTTCATCAGGCACTTGGGCCTCCTGGCACAAAACTGCTTTACCCTGAGACCATTTGGGCCTTGCCAAGCGATTAGCTGTGTGTGACAGGGAGATGACCTCCAGGCCTCATCTCATTTAGTCATTTTCCTCCATATCCGTGATGGATGGCTTGAGCTAATGCCTCTAGTGGTGTCCACAGGCTCTGTTTTCATGATGCTCATTCTGGCTTTCTCTCTGAAGCCTCCTCGTGTGGTTTGGTGACCTGAACTTCCGCATTGAGGATTACGGGCTGTGTTTTGTCCAGGAATCCATCAGCAATCAGGATTACAGTGTCCTCTGGAAGAAAGATCAGGTACTAAATGAGGAGAGAAAGCCCTTCATTGGGCTCTGAGCCAGGGGAGGCCAGTCTGAAGGTGCTGGAGGACCGAGACATCCTTGGTGGTCATTCTCTGTCCCTGTCACCTTCATTCCCATGATTGGCACTTGGGAACCTATGCCCAGTCTTAGGTACAGGATATTGTCTGCCAGATGCCGCTCCAGTTACTTTAAGAGTTGTCTAGGAGATTCATTGTTCTGCCCAGACTAAATCTGATGTGTAGTGTCTGAGAGCTGGGAGAGGTCTCTTCTTCCACTAACTCCACCGCACTGTTGTCAGGCTACTTCAGCCACTCCTCTTTCTCTCTGCCTCCCTACATGTGTGCACCTGATTCCAAATACCTGGTTTCAGAGCTGTTGGACTGACTTCCCTTTTTCCCTCGACCACCCCCAAGGCCTCTCACATGCATATCTTTCCTGTAGTGCATGATCCCCTTTACTCTGGGGAATTGCCCTGATAATTCCATCTTCCTTTCTGAGATATGTCAAGTGTTTGTCCCCAGGAGGACATTCAGCGCCTCATCAGCTCCTTTTATCTGGGGCAATAGATTGATTTTTTCAAAGGGTCCCAGCTTCCTTTCTTGTAGAGACTAAGAGAGGCAATAAAGGAAGAAGTGGGAGCAGTTGAAAAATTTGGGTCCCTTCCTTGGCAGGGGATCAAATGGTATCTTTAAGGTGATAACAGAGAAAACATGAGGTTGAGGTTTCTGTTCCTCCTCTTCTCCCCAAGCTGTGTTTAGGCATCTCCTTACTCTAATTGCATACTGAAGCTTTGGTGCTCAGCCAGTGCCCAGTTTTTTGCATTCTTACAACTTGGCCTTGTGGCAATGAGGGATCTTCTTCTCTCTGTAGCTCAACATGATTAAGAAGACAGATTCACTGCTCCAGCAGTTCCAGGAGGGTCCTCTGCTCTTCCAGCCAACCTATAAGTTTGATGTCAACTCAGAAAATTATGATTCCAGGTGAGGGGCCAAGGGCAGGACTAGCTGTAGGAAGACCTAGGAGGGCATTATGTGGGTTGGGGGTGGTAGTTGGGAAGAAATGAGGGTGTTTAGAGGAGAGGGTTGGGGGATCTGGGTTAGGGAATGAAGGAAGCAGAGGATAGGGGAAACAGCCCCAAAAAAAGAACTGTCGAGGGAACAGGAATAGAAACAATTATCATCTTTCTGGAGCTCTGCTTCCTTCCCATCTCATAAAGCAACAGTCTCCTGGGAACATAAGGAGCTGCCCCAGATTTATCCACAGGGAGAAGTGGAAGCAGAGAGAGAAGTCAGTATTGTACAAAGGTCCCCTTCCTTCCATCCCCCCAGAGTAGGGAGGAGGGGATGACGAAGCCCTGATGAGACAGTGAGTTAAGTCTCTCTAAGAGGAAAGTACATCAGAGAGAATTCTAAGTCACATTGTTGAACATCCACCTTGTGCCTGGCACCTATCTAGGTGCTCACAAAAGAAGTATAAGAATGAGAAGCTGGTTTAGAATACTATGTATCAGGTAATTCCAAGAAAGCAGAAGTTGTAATGATGCTATCAGACGAGGCAAAAGTAAAAATTTACACTATCAAGAGAAGATGAATGGAGAAACTACATTCTACTTAAAGGCACTACAAAGAAACAGTATCATGAAATGTGTGCACTAAATGACAGAATCTAAATTCATAAAGGAAAAACTTAACTGGATTGCAAAAAGACATCACTGTCATAATTGTAGGAGACTTTAATGTTCCTTTCAGCACTTGGTTAATTAAGCAAAAAAATGAGCAAAAAAGGAAAATATAGAACTGATTGAACAGACTTTTGGAAAAGTTAGATTTGAAAGTCTTATGGCATCCTCCAAAAGGAACAGTAAAGAATATGCATATTTTTCAGGATGATGTGGTAATTTTACAAAAATAAACCACATGTTGGTGGACAGAGAAATTATAAATAAAGCTAAAAAGGAGAAAAAAGACTGGCTTCCTAAAGAAAGGAAGTTCCCTTTAGTTAGGGAACACTAATTTAAGGAAGGAGTCTCTAGAGGCCTAAAAAAGTTAGTTTTTCTACCCAGAGGCATTCTGGTGCAGTAGAATGAACGCTGGATGTGATGTCAGAAGAGATCAGGGATTTGAAGATGAGTGCTAACATTTGTTAGCTGTTTAACCCAGGGCAAATCATTTCGCTACTGTGAGCTCAAGAATAGTAATGCATAGCATTGTTGTGAAGATCAAATGAAAGATGTATCTAAAAGCATTGTGCAGATGTCAGGGGTTTTCATCAGGGCACTAAAGTGCCTTCTGGCCCTTCACAAGTTTCACTCAGAAGTTAGGTATGTCCATGTATGTGGTGTGCCAGCCCACAGGAGCAGCACTGTGCTAGCTTCAAGTAGTGCTGGTATTCTGGAATGCAGCATTCCCATTAGTGCAGTGGTGTGTCATCCCAGGGCCTTTAGGTTCTAATTCCAAGTGTTTAGGCAGGGCCTTTCATCATGACTATGTCAGCAGGTTCCGAACCCAGTTTAAAGATAAGGGTGACAAAGTCACTTTGGACAAACAACCAGCAGTTCCTTCCAGCCTTGTCAGGAGTCTGGGCCCCAATTCTGCTGGTTAAACAAACAGAAGGCAGGAGGGAGAACGAGGGTAGTAAGTACAGTGCGAGCAGCATATGGCTGCCATAACAGATCAGAACCTTTCCCAATTTTGGGTGCGGCCACAGGTGTCACTGGGAAGATGAGAGGGGAGGGCAGCTGGTCTGGAGGGAGGAGAGAAGGACAGGAGCCATTGGGGAGGATTAGGGCATAGATCAGCTGGGTTTTGATGCAGAAGTCAGTAAGAGGCAACGTAGTTTCCTGAACAGAGGAATGACAAGCAGATTGTGGAAAGATCAGCCTGTTTTTATTTATTTATTTATTTATTTAAGATTCAGCCCTTCCCTGTTCCCAAAGCCAGGAAGCAGCTGATATTTTTTTAAGCAGATGACATCTCAAATGAGAAGTGACAATGTTTTCAGACAGTAGAATTGATCCAGTAGTTAAATTTGGCCAATAAATTTGGATTTTGGATTTTCTAGCAACTGAAAGGGGAAAAAACATGCAGAATGGCTAGCTTGTATTTTTAGACAAGAGAAACATTTTCATCTGCAGAAACAAAACTCTTCCTGGAGCTAAACTTGAGCATGAATTCATTGCATGGCTCCTCCAAAAGATTAATCGCTAAGTTGGAAGGGAGTACCTACTATGTGCCCAGCTGCTTTGTGGGTGTTACTTATGCAGGGGAAAAAAGGGCTAAAGAGCCTTTTTTACAAAAATATTTATTATTTTTAATGTTTTTATTTATCAAATTTGAGTACTAGATTCTCTTCCACCCACTGAAAAGGCAAACAATGTATCAGTTATATATGTAAAATAATTTTAAACATAGTTCCATATCAGTCATTTTGAAAAAAAAAATTATGCTACAATTTGCACTCAGAGTTCATCAGTCTCTCTCTTGAGGTAGACAGCATTTGTTTATCATGAGGCCTTTGTAATTGTCTTGGATCATTGTATTGATCAGAGTAGCCAAATCTTTCATAATTGATCATCATTACAAAAGTAATGATCTTTGAGTTCTTCTCACTTCACTTTGCATCAGTTCACATAGGTCTTGTCAAGCTTTTCTGAAACCAGCCCCTTGTCATTTCTTATAGCACAATAGTATTCCATTACAATCATATGCCACAACTTGTTCAGCCATTCCTCAGTTGATGAGCATCCCCTCAATTTCCAATTCTTTGCTACCACAAAAAGAGCTATTATAAATATATGCATATGATACATTTTGTGTGTGTGTATATGTGTTGATCTGTTTGGGGTACAGACCTAGTAGTAGTATTGCTGGGTCAAATTATATGCATAGTTTGAATAGCCCTTTGGGCATAGTTCTAGATTGTTCTCCAGAATTGTTGGACCAGTTCACTTCTTCACTAATAGTTCATTAAGGTACTTATTTTCCCTATTCCCTTTAGCATTTCTGATAAATGTGAGGTGGTACCGCAGAGTTGTTTTAATTTGTCTTTCTCTAAACAATAGTGATTTAGAGCATTTTTTCATATGAATATAGATAGTTTTGATTTCTTTGTCTGAAAACTGCCTGTTCGTATCCTTTGACCACTTGTCAGTTGGGGAATGGCTCTTATTTTATAAATTTGACTAAGTTGCCTATATGTTTGAGAAATGAGGCCTTTATCAGGGAAACCCGCTGTAAAATTTTTTGATATTACTTCATTGTCTTGTGGTACTTTTTAGCAAAATATAGTTTCCCTTATCTCTTTCAGCTAGGTCTGTTTTTTCTCTTGCTTTGTCTGAGATTGTGATTGCCAACCCAGTCCTCTTTAGCTGAAGCATAATAGACTCTATTCCAGCCCTTCATTTCAACTCTCTGTGTGTCCTTCTGTCCCAAGTATGTCCCTTGCACATGACATATTGTTGGATTCTAGTTTCTAAACTATTTTGCTGCCTGCTTTCGTTTTATGGGTGAGTTCATTCCATTCACAGTTATGTTCACTAATTGTACATTTCCCTCTATCTCATTTTCCTTTGTTTATCCTTCTTTCTTTTTATACTGCCCCTCCCCAAGAGTCTGTCTTGCTTCTGACCACTACCTCCCCCAATCTGCCCTCCAAGCTTCTACTTGCTCAGTTCTAATTTTTAAGAACTCATTTTCTTCAGTGAGCTTTCGTACCTCCTTTTCCATTTGGCCTATTTTGCTTTTAAAGGAGTTCTTTTCTTCAATGAATTTTTGTGCCTCTTTTTATCATTAGATCAATTCTGTTTTTTAAGATGATATTTTCCTGAGTATTTTTTGTGCCTCTTTTACCATTAGGTCAGTTCTGTGCTAGGGACCAGGGATAAAGACAGAAGTGAAATAATCCTTGCCGTTAAGGAGCCTACATTCTGTTGAGAGAGACGTCATGAACACTTAGTGAACATTTAGTGAAAACTAAAAATCAATGCAGCTAAAATTAGAAGAGAAGCAGGCAAATGGTAAACAAAAAAATCTTTTCAGTAAATTTCTCTAATAAAGGCCTCATTTCTCAAACATCCAGGGAATTGACCCAAAGTTATTGGAAAAGGAGCCATTTCCCAATTGATAAATGGTGAAAGGATGTGACAGTTTTCAGAAGAAAACCATTCTATCAATAGTTATATAAAAATCTTCTAAGCCATTGATGATTAGAGAAATGCAAATTAAAATAACTCATAGGTACCTCCTCACACCAATCAGATTGGTAAACAGAAAGGAAAATTAGAAATTCTCGAGGGTCTATGGGAAAAGTTACATTAATGGCGACAAAGAATTGGAAACTGAGAAGGTCCCTAACAAGCAGGACACAGCTGAAAAGTTGTCTATAAATGAGATGAAATACTATTGTGCTCTAAAGAAATGATGAAGGGGATGGTTTCAGAAAAGCCTGGGAAATCATGTAGGAACTGATACAAAGTGAAGTGAGCAGAACCAGGCAAAAAAAAAAATACAGTAATAGAATAACCAGATTTCAAAGGACTCTTGTTGAAACATGCTGCTACCCACCTCCTGATAGACAGGGGAAGGACTCAGAGGGCACATATACACGTGTGCATGCATGTGCGTGAGTGCACACACACACGGACATAGCCAATGCAGGAATTAAATAAATTTGACTACATGTTTGCATCTGGTTTTGTTTTTCTTGCTTTCTCAATGTGGGGAGGTGAGGAGGAAGGTGGGGGAAGAGAATATGAATCTGAAAATAAAATTGAATTTTAAGAAAGTCTTAGAACAGTTTTAAGTTACTAAAGCTTAAAATCATGCTAAGATTTTTGGTCCATCCTGAATAAATCTGTGCAGAATAAATGCAAGGTCATCTTTTGAATGAAAACACCTGCAGTTGGAGGAGTCAGGAAAGGCCCGTAGAGGTCAGTTAAGCTTTGAAGGAAATTACATATTCTAAGAGGTAGAGGGGAAGAAGTACATTCCAGGCATGGGAGAGATCTAGTGCCAAAGCATGGAAATTGGAGATGGGCTGCCATGGATGAGGAACATCAAGGCCAGTTTCCTAGGTCCATCAAGCACATGAAGGGGAGTAATGTGTAAAAAGATTGGGAAAGTAGGTGGTGAAGGGCCTTAAATGCCAAGCAGAGTCATTATTATTATTTATCTTAGAATTAATAGAGTGTCACTGAAGTTAACTGAGCAGGAGAGTAACATTGGAAAACCACTTTGGCAGCTGTGTGGAGGATGAGAGCATAGAGGTGAGGTGACCAGTCGGGAGGCTCTTGGAATAGTCTAGAACAGGAGTGGGGAACCTGCAGCCTCCAGGCCACATGTGGCCCTCTAGGTCCTCGAGTGTGGCCTTTTGACCAAATCCAAACTTCACAGAACAGATCCCTTTGATAAAAGGGTTTGTCCTGTGAAACTTGGACTCGGTCAAAAGGCAGACCACACTCGAGGACCTAGAGGGCCACATGTGGCCTCAAGGCCATAGGTTCCCCACCCCTGGTCTAGAAGAAAGATGATTTTGTCTGCATTGGAGTGTTGGCTGTGTGAAAAGAAGGAAGAGAACAGATGTCAGAGATGCTGTGAAGATGGACTCAACCAGACTTGGCAACTAATTGTTACGTGTCATAAGGAAGAATGAGGATTCAATGGTTGCAAATCCTGGAGGTACAGAAAGGTTGATGGTGCCCTTGACAGACACTTAGGGGCTATAAAGGGTGATGAGTTGCGGGGAGAGGGTGAAGTTAATGAGTTCTATTTTGGATTGGTTGAGTTTGAAATGCCTGTGGATGGCATTTGTCTAAGATGGAAATGTCCAAGGAGCAGTTGGTAACATGAAGCTGGAGCTCAGGAGAGAGACTAGCTAGAGACAGCTGAATGTTGAGGTCTGGAAGTAATCTGGGGAGATCTGGTCATTGAACCTAGGATGAGGTCACCCAGAGAGAGGGAAGAGAGAGAAGAGAAGATGGCCCAAGACCCACAGTCTTGGGATGTCCTCATAGTTAAGGGATGGGATGTGGATGATGATCTAGCAAAGGGGACAGGGAAGAATTGGTCGGATAAGAGACTCAAAAGGGAGCAGTGTCACAAAAACTCAGAGAAGAGACTGTTCTGGAGGAGAAAGAAGTCTATAAGGATCAAGATTGAGAAAAGATGATTGGCATTTGGTGATCAAGAACTCATTAGCAACTATGGAGAAAGTGATTTCAGCTGAGTGATGAGGTTGGAAGCCAGATTGCCAAGGGTTGAGAAGTGTGAAGAGAAGGTTGTGGAAGCAATGAGTGTAGACAGCTGTTTCTTAGAGTTTGGCTATAAAGGCAAGAGAGAAAGAAGAGCTATAGAGAAGAAAGATTGAGGATCAAGAGTGGAGGATGATTGTGGAGGGGGAATGAGGGGACGGCACCAAGGGTGTAAGTGCAAGTCTTGGCCTTATCCAGGGGAAAGGCTGCCTCTTCATCATAGATTAGAGTAAAAGGGAGAGAACTTGAGATGATGTCTAGGGCTTTTGAGATGCAGGTTAGGGAAGAATAGTGACCTTTCTTTTCTCTGTAAAGTTTAAAACATTGGTTCCTCTACTGAGAGGGTCAAGGAAGAGGAAGAAAGAGAACAAAAGCCATAAGTAACAGGAACCAATCCAGTCTGTCACGTCACTGTGGGCCAGCCCTTGATGGGGATGTCCATCAAGCCTGGCATCATGTTTTCTTTCTGTGACTACTCTTGGTTCCCAGACACAATGGATGCTGCTTTGGTTTAAGAGGAATAGATTTTGGAATTGCTTACTGATAGTTTCTGAGTCCTAATCTTTTAAACCAGGGGATTCTATTCATTTGCTATGTAGGAAAATCGAAAGGGCCTTTGCACTTTCTGATTTGCTTCAATGTGATTGGCCCCTAGGGGAATGTCCCATCTGCTCAGCTGTCCCTCCCCCATCCCTTGTGCCTGATGACTCCTGTCATCAAGGGCCATTACAACTCAATTTACTGTGATTAGGATGGTCTAACATTTTACTCTTGATACTGTCACTGCTGAGCGACCCTCATCCTTCCTTTCCCCTTCTTCCTTATGAATTCAGTGAGAAAAGACGAAAACCAGCATGGACTGACCGCATCCTTTGGAGGCTGAAGCGGGAGCTCTTAAATAACCCTGTGGACTCAGAGGAACGTGAGCGCTTCTTCTCTGTGACATTGAAGAGTTATGAAAGCCACATGAAATATAAAATCAGTGACCACAAGCCAGTCACGGCAACCTTTGAGGTGGAGGTAAGCCTGGCCCTTCATGCACAGCCTTCTTGGACCTAGCCCATCGAACTGGAAGCCGTCTTCGGTTGCTAATAGAGATCCCAAAGAAACGGACAAGGGGGAATTGGCATCGTCTTCTCTGTCCTCCTCCCTACAGATCCAGTATTCCCCATCTTCCCTCAGTGGCCATTTCTAGCTGTCAGTCTCAAGGGCGGGCCTTCCTTACCTGTTGGCTCCTCTCTGAAGGAGCAGCCTATTGGTCCTGAACTTACCTGCTCAGCTTTCAGTAGGAGTCTGCCTCATCCTAATGACCTTAATGACATAAGTGTCAATCACGCTTTCTTTGCCTTTCCCAATAGAGGAGTCTTTATCTTAATCTGTGCTCAGAGCTGGGCTTCTGGCCCTACAACAATTTTACTCGCCCTTCTCTGGAAGTATAGAAAGGCCATAGTCTCTAATCCTGCAGTGTCACTCAAACTTAGGTGAGGTTGGGAACTCTTGGAATCTGTGTGGAAGTCAGCATTTTCCTGCCTCACTGGCATTGTCTTGGGCCCCTGGTGCTTCCTACCTATCCAGGTGCCCCTTTGTTTCCTCAGAGGCCTGCCTCCTCTTTCCAGCCCCCAGGTTCCATCAGGGACTGGCTTCGCTCCTTTTAGGGTGGCATGTTTCCTAGTGAAACAGCCAAGGGTGACCCCCTGGTCCTCCCTTGCAGGATGACTTGGTTCTAGTCAGACACTTGTGTTCTTGCCTCTCTAGCCAGCCAGACTCTGTCAGGGTTTCACGGCAAGAGACCTTCCCAGAAGGACAGGTCATGGAGCAGCTGTGAATTCCTATGGCAGCCCCACCATTGATGCCCCTGTGCTGCTCCCTAGAGTTCAACCCTACCCCCAGGTTAGGAGGATGCTTAATGATCAGAGCTTCACTCCTGTCATGTCCAGCTGAAGTCCCTACTGTTAACCACACCGATCACCTTGGTTCCTGAGGGTCAGTGGATTACACCTTACGATTTGGTGGTCAGCTACAACCAGAGCCCTGACTTCATCAGCAGCAACTGGGACTGGATTGGCCTCCACAAGGTAATGAGTTGGGCATGTGGGAAGAGTGCCAGTAGGCATAGGGCAGCCATGGTGTGGGTTTGTCCCTTTTTAGATGTAGGACCAGAGCGTGCTGGAGGTTCTGTTTGTGGCAGACCCAGGGAGGTCCAGCACTCCATAGCTTTGCGCAGCCACTTCCTCCCTGGACCGTCTCTGGATGCATCTTCCTGTGGAGCCTCCAGCATGGCCTAAGTAGAAAGGCCATGGGCCCCCTTGGCCATGACATAGGTCTTGCTTGTCGTGCCCAGGCCCTTGGCTAACCCATTCTCTTGCCATGTCTTGACTGCTAGGTTGTGATACGTCATGTGAAGGATTATGTGAGCTATGCTTGGGTCAAGGACAACTTGGTTTCCTCGAGTGAAGGGCTTCACCAGGTATCTAGGCCCATACCCCGTGAGTGGCTCATGCTCCCCAGAACCCTGCCCCATTGCAGGGCCAACCTCCTTCCTACATGCCTGGTATAGGTGCTAAAGATGCACAGCTGGCAGGAGTTAGTGAGCAGAGGGAAACTGAGGCACAGAGGGGCTGGATGCCTGACTCCATTACCTGAGAGCCAGAGAATTTCCTTGAAAGGGAAGACTGGGAGCTAGATTAGCAAATGGGTCAGTGTCCAGGCCTCCAGCTGACCCTCTGCATTCCTTCCCCCCTTCTTTCTATCAGGTTTATATCAATGCTGGCGGTTTTCCAGAGGAAGGGGGAGAGTTTCTTCTCAGTTACTATAGTAACAACCTTCAGGGTATAGTGGGACTGAGTGAACCTTTCCAGGTAAGATCTATTACTGGTCACTGAGCTGGCCAGAATAGGGAGTGGGCAAAGCAGAGGGAAGAGGGAGTTGCTTGGGTCTGGTGTTGGGGTCATGCAATTTCATTCTGGGAGCTTTGGAGAAAGCCAGTTATAGTGAGGAGATTGGGGGTGGGGTGGGGGGAAAGGACAGAAATACCTCTCCCCCACCCTCGAGCACTAATTCGCCACCTCCTCTCTCCTTTCAGATCTCTAAAAATGACCTGACTCCAGAAGACTGGAGAGAAAAGAAAGGAGATCCATTGATGTATTGAGCCAGGGTGAATGCCTAAATGGGTGGGGGGGGGGGGGGTGTCACAGCTCCCCCTGATGGCTGCTGCTTGTGTGTCCAGCTCTCTCAAGATAAGGGCAGCCCCTGCAGAGCAGCCCATCTCCCCTAATCTCCTCCATTCAGGACTGGGATTAGGTTTCACTTATCAGGATATGGATGAAGCCAGCTGGTCGGCTTGCAGTGGATACTCAAGGATGGCCAACTGAGTGATGGGGAGATTCTTATATGCTCCCCTCCTTCCTCTCCTCCCTCCCCAGGCCTCCTCCTCCCACCCTTCTGCCCTGCCCCATAACCCAGGTAGGGCTGATTGCCTTCAAAATGCCCTCAGTGGGGCTGCCAGCTACATGCCCCAACTGGCACCTGCCCCGCATTCCTGTGACTCCATCTCCAGGGCTCTGGCTGGCAGGGATAGGGAGATAGATTTGTAGAGGATCCTCTGACCAGTTGGCAGCAGCCCTCCAAGTTTTAGGAGGAATCTTGGAATCTTGGCAGCATATCCCTCCTCCAGTGGCAGGGCAGAGGTGGCATAGTGATAGGCATGTCCTAATGTGCCCTTCCTTCAGCATGGAGAATTAGGCCTATAGCTTTGGTATAGTAGCCGATTGCTAAGTATCTTCTCAAGAGGGCTGTGGATGGGAAAGCCCTTTGGCCAGGAGATACAGCCTGAGGTCATGGTGTGGGAGAAGTTCAGTCCATTCTGATGCCTCCTGCCTTTGGCTGTGATGCCACTGTGACTCCAGCTTTCTCAGGAGGAGCTCTAAGACATGTGGCCCTGAACCTCATCATCTTCACCTTCTTTCAGCTTTTCTGGGATAATACCTCACCCTCAGAATTAGGTCTTATAAGCCAATTCACATAGCATCATTTTACTGTGGGAGACCAGCCCACAGGAAACAGCTTTGGGACCCCCCTGCATGGACTGGGCAAGCTGATAGTTAAGGCCATCTGGGGATCTTTAAAAAACATTCCTCTCCAGGTACCGTCATGAAATTTTAAGTCATTCAACTCCACCCCCAGCCATGGGGGTCAATGGCGACTCTGCCTTGGTCTCCTAGGAAAGACCATCTCAGGGAGCCCGCTCAGTGACATCGCTGTGGTTCTTTCCTCCCTCCTTCCCGAGGGCTCATGGAGGGGGTCCATTCAGTGACCACAGAGCCCCCTTCTCCACAGAGAAGCTCACTGAGGGGGGCTCCAGGCCAGCAGCTGCTTGACATTTCCCCTTTGGAAACCTTGAATGTCAACAGCTTCTTTGCTTCTGCTGTCCCTGCCCTGGCTCCCCAGCCCAGCAACTTGAATCTGTGCATCTGTGTCTGTTACATTTGAGAATAGAGATGTGGCTTTTAGAGTGGCCTTGTGTGTTCTTGTCCATATTGCTTGGCAGTGGGTGCTCCAGTATTAAGGGGAGAAGATGAATGCAAGTCTCTCTGACCCTGGGAGAGAAGAATCCTGGGGATCCAGTCCCTCTGCTGATTTCCTGGTGCTGCCAGACCTGGATAGCCCAAGGTGGGGGGGAGGGTGAAATGGGGGTGGACCAGACTTCTGGGTCAGTCCAAAGGATCCCACCCAATGGAGACTGAAGTCTGTCAACTTCCAAATGATAGGGCTGTGGCTCTCGAAGCTTGGGAAACCCAGGGAAGTACTTATGGAAGTACTTACCTTTGTTTTTGCCTCCCACCCCACTCCTTAGAATCTTAGTCTAGCCTCTGGCTGAAGCCAGCTGATCGAGTTGCCCTGCATTGGCCCCGTGCCCACCTTCCCTGACGACCTCCTCCCATCTGAAGGAGCCATGTTCCCTCATAGAGTCCCTTCCATTTCCTATATTCCTGTCTGTCCCTTCTTTATGCTTGGTCTTTTGTGTCCTCCGTTCTTCCACCTTATCCTTAAAATTACCTCTCTCCTAGATCTAACTGGAAAAAATCTCACCCTACATTGTGCATTGGTTCCAAATTCCCAGCCCAGGCTGGGGACAAGGGGCAGGAAAAATGTGTTGGCTGAAAGGGCAACACCAATTTTGGGAAAGGATCCAGGCCTCTTGGTCTAATAATTGTCATTTGTGTAGAACTTTAAGGTCTTAAAAAACACTTTGCACACATTCTCATTAAAATCTGCTCTCACGTGTGATGAGAAGCCAGTCTCCTGAACACTTAACTTTCTCTTGTCCCTAGCTTTTCACAGGGTCATAGGTTTAGAGCCGTAAGAGACCTTTACAGGTTAGGAAACAGGCCAGGCCTAACATCTCCCAAATGAGTAGCAGAATGGGGATTTGGCTGCTGGGACTGTGTAGCTGCAACACCTCTGCCTCTGTTTTACTTGGGTCCATCTCATTGTTCATAAACTGTCCAAGCTGGAAGGAATCTTCAGAGATCCCGTGATCCTACTGGGGAGAAATGACTTGCCCAGAGTCACCTGGCTAGTTTCTGGTAGACACAACTCAGGAGTGGGTCCCCTGACTTTCAGTTGACTGATTTTTTTTAGATTTTCCAATTTGGATTTTCTTTCAGTTAGTTTGTCTCTGCTTGATCTGTCTGCCCTTCTCATTTTCTCCACTTCTTCACCCCACCCCCTTATGTCACCAGAACAAGTCTCTGCACACAGACATCCCTTCTGTTAGCAGAATTTCTGTGCAAGATGGAAGGGGTGAGGCTCACTCTAATTGAGATAGGAGAGAGCTGGAGGGGAATGACATCTCCCTCCCACCCTCCCCAATCAGGATGTGTGGCGGCTCCCAGCCTAGCCCAGCCTTCTTTGTGGAAACAGGAAGTGCCCGAGACGTGGTGTCCGTTCACTTTTCTGGGACCCAACTCTCCAGCCTGATAAGGGCCATTGTGTGGCCGCCAGGAATGAACCTACTCCTGGATGGATGTGTTTCCCAGAGGAAGGAAACTATTGGCCTTTCCTGGGAGGGAGAAGCTGCAAGGGGAGGGAGGAAGGAATAGAGTGAGGTGTCTTGTGGTGTTTGGAGAGATGGGGCTGAAAGAAACGTCTGCTGTGTGAACCCCCATCTCCCAGGCTCCAGCCTATCCATCTGGGAAAGGTGATTTCCCCCTCCACTTCCTCTTCTCACTTCCTACAAGGAATAGCCAAAAGTCCTAAGGGCTCCAAACCAGGCCAGGAAAATGTCAGCTGTGATTTAACAACAATGAAAATGGAGAGGGAAAACAGGAACATGGGGTGTGGGCCTGAAGGGGAGGGAAGAAGAAGCACACAACTAAAGGATGCTCACCAAAGAATTGGGGGGTGGGGTGGGGAGATACCAGGCCCTAGGATTCAGTGGGGAAGAATAAATGTCAGACCTCCTCTGGACCTTCTTCCCTTGTGCCAGAGAAGGAGTTAGGAATTCTTTCACCTGAGCCAAAGACATATCAGTGGTGGTGGTAGTTACGGCCTTGGCACTGGGGTCACTCAGATTAAAGGGAAGGGGGAGTGAAGATAGGAGGTATGGATTATAATCCAGCCCCAGGTGTACATGTACTGGGAGATGGGTTCAACCCTTCCAGGAAAGGGTTAGGAGAAAAAGCAGCGTAGGAGAGGTTGATGGCCCAGGGGCAGGCAAGGGTGATAGGGTTAATGCCTTAGGGCAGAGCACTGCAAAGAACCAAGGTTCAAAGTTAGTCAAGACCCCTGGAGGGAGAGTGAGACATCTCTGGGTAGATGGATGCCCTGGGACAAAGCTTTGGTTACCTTGCTTGGTTATAGCCTGCTACCAGTCTTTCCAAGTGCTTGTAGATCACCAGGTAGGTAGTGGGGTACATAGCTGGGAATTTGTGGTCTGCCCTTTGAAGGCCTGGCCTGTCCCACTCGGTTCTGCCATTTCCCTCCCAGATGAGAATGGAAAGCATCTAAGCTCCTTGACTCCTGGGAGTGAGTAGGAAAGACCCAAGTCATGGGAGTAGCGGAAGCTAGAGAGAGGGATGTCCCACCCTCCTCTTGACCGGAAGCACTGAATCTCCTGAAGTGGGGGAGGGGGGAGGGGGCTCATCATTCCCCTTGGTTACCTGGGGCAGCAGGCATTTCCTTAGCCACTATCAGCTCTTCCCTTTCCTGCTCTCGGCCCCAGCCCTGGGGCCACTGTCCGGCTTCGTCCTGAGGAGCTGGACTTGGCCACATCCCCTGGGGCCAGAGTTGAACCTAACCCAAGTGGCAAGCCCTGATTGAGGCCATAAATTCCTAGCTACTGGAGCAGTAGGAGGCAGAGGGCACAGGCCCTGGCTCTCAGCTAGGAGGCCTGAGCATTCAGGGGGGCTCAGATGGCGCTGCAAGTGGAACTCATCCCTACAGGGGAGATCATTCGCGTGGTCTACCCCCATGGCACCTGCAAAACTGTAAGTCAGTTGGGTGGATGCAAGAATGGGGGTGACACTAGCCAACACACAGTTATGTGTTCTCCTCTGACAGGAGAAGGATGGGGATTTCCTAGAGGGGCACTCAGGGACTCACTGCCCTTGTAGAGAAAGGAAGGAAAAGGGGTGCTCATGTAAATGAAGTGGCTGATGGGTTTGGGAGGGGAAAGATGCAAAGAGGTTTCTGTGGCTGTTCCACTCCACAAATGAAATCCTCCACTGAGCAGGGGGTGGGCGTGGGGGCTGGGGGAGAAAGGGAGGGAACTCTCTGTCCTGCTTCAAATCAGGAAAGGGTCTTTGTAAAAAGCAGCCCTGAGCTGGAAAAGGGATGGACCTACGGGGACAAAGTGGGGACAGCGCCGGGCAGGGTAAGGAACGTTGGATTCTGACTTAGAAGAGCTGGGTCTGAACCCTAGCTTTGTTATTTATTACCTGTGTGACCTGGGGCAGTTTCCCCAGCTTTAACAACACAGGGGAGGGGGAGACCAGGTGAGCTTTAAGGTACCCTCCCACTCCAAACCTAGAACCTTGATCAAAATGCCTCGATTTGGGTCCATTGTTCCCTCTAGAAATTCTAGGTCTGATCAGGCTTGTTTCTTCTGAGTCAGTTAGGAGAGGGGAATGGGGAACTAACCTGTTTGCCCCTTTGGTTGGGTAGAGAAAGGAGGTTACCCTTTGGGTGGGGGTGTGTGTGTGTGTGTGTGTGTGTGTGTGTGGTGGGTGGCATTTGGGAGAAAAAGCCCAGCAGTGGCCCAAGTTTCTGCCCCCTGGCCTCAAGGCCAGTCTTCTCCCAGGCTCGGCTCTGGGCTGCCTGGGATGGGATGGGTTGGGATAGGATTGGGAGAGAGGTTGGAGATGGAAGTCCCAACCCCACTTCAGTCTTCTGGAGAAGCTGGGTCCTTGTGCCCCTTGAGAAGGTTGCGCCGGGGACTCTCCAGGGCTTTCTATGTATGATTGTGTCTCTGGGCCCATAATGGGGGTAGGTGGGGGGCAGAGGGTGTACCTGCGACTGTTGGGAGGAGGGCCTGTAGATGTCTGTCTGGTTGGTGTGTGTGTGTGTGTGTGTGTGTGTGTGTGTGTGAGAGAGAGAGAGAGAGAGAGAGAGAGAGAGAGAGAGAGAGAGAAAGAGAGAGGGAGAGAGGGGGAGAGGGAAGGGGGGGGGGGGAGAGAGAGAGAGAGACTGAGCTGGCGAGTGGAGCCGGGAAGGGGGAAGGGGGCAGGACCGAAGGGGGAAGGGCGGGAGGAGCCCGGCCAGGGGCGGGGCCTGATGAGGGGTGGGACTGGGGGCGGGGTGTGTGTGTGTGTGTATGTGTGTGTGTGTCCCTGTGTATGTGTGTATGTGTGTGTGCGTGTATGTGTGTATGTATGTGTGTGTGTGTGTGTGTGTGTGTGAGTGTGCGCGCGCGCGCCAGCTCGCGGATCCCAGGGAGCTGGCCGGGATGACGCCAGGCGGAGAGCTGCTGTCCCCCACCGCCGCCGGGCCCTGGCTGGGGGAGTGGCCGGGCCGCTGACTCTCGGAGCGGGGCTCCCGGACTGCAAGACACTGCGGCGGCCCCCAGTCCCTGCCTCGCCCCGGAGCCGGACCCCGCCGCCCGCCGCTGCCAGCTAGCCGCAACAGCCGGGTGGGTACAAGGCGCAGCGGAGCGGGCTCGCTGGGGCTGGGGCCAGGGGGGCTGCAGGTGATCGTGGGGAGCTTCCGGCCGGGGGCAGCCACGGGGGTTGGGGCAGCGATGGCTGGGGGCAGGGTGGGCACGGCGGGAGCGGGCTACCCGGGGAGGGCCGGAGCTGGTGGGAGCGGGGGTGGTGGGGAGCGCCTCCTTGCCATCCCAATGTAGGGGAAAGTGTGCGGGGCAGGCCACGAGGTGGGGTGGGATGGGTGGGGTGTGGCCGGCTGCCCGTCCCACCCCGGGCTGGGACCTGATGACCTAGACCCTCCACTTGCCTGACCAACTGCCAGGCGGGCCTTGGCTGGATCTTCTGGGTTACCCGACTCGTTGGACTTAGTGCCACTTTGTAGACTTAGTTTTCTGGCTCATAAAATGGAACATATGGGAGATGTCAGGGGCAGAGTCTGTGAGAAACCAGTGAACGCCGGGCTCTCCCCTTCCTCCTCTCCCCTACCCCTACCTGCTGGTTTAGTCTTCCCTCTTGCTAGGTTAAGCTGGTTTCCCAGACTCCCACCTGCCCCCTGGCAGTCCCCTCCTTGTTTCTCCCAGTCATTCCATTCTCGCCAGACTTCCGTGTCCTTTTTTCCCTCCCCCTGTCTCTTACCTCCATTTTTTTATTCCTTCCCTCCCTGTCCACCTTCCCTACCACCTCCTCTTGCTAGGGCTCTTCTCTTCCCTTCTAATCATTGAATCAGGGAACTATAGGATGGTTATAAGAGCTGGAAAGGCCCCGAGAGTCCCTCCTCTCATCTGGTGCCCTCCAAACTTTGAATCCCCCCCCCAATACCTGCTACACAGGGCTCTGCCCACCCTAGTTACCAAATAAACACACTGAAGCTTTTATAGAGGAGGAACCTAAGGCCAAGAACATCTAAGTGACCTGTCCATGGTCCCACAAGTAGTCAGTAACAGACCACCTACAGATGTGGTACAAAAAGAGGAACTGGAGTCAGGAGAGATCCAAGTCTGAATCCTGCCACTGATATTTCCTGGCTGGCCTCTAATCTCTCTGAGCTTGACTCTCTTCCTACCTGAAGCACCTGCCTCAGGAGACAGAGTGGCTTAAGGGATAGAATGCATCAGAGTAGTTCAGGCTTTGATCCATACTGGCCCTGTGACCCAGGGAAAGTCAATTCATCTTTCCTGGGGACTTAGTTTCCTCAACTGTTACTTAAGGAGGTGGGATTCAAAGACCTCTAAGGTCCATTATGGCTCTAAATCTATGACCCTATGGAGTTAGTGGGGCAGCAAGGGGGTGGAGTGGATAGAACGCTGCACCTGGAAATGGGAAGACTCATCCTTATGAGTTCAAATCCAGCCTCAGATACTTACTAGCTGTGTGACTCTGGGCAAGTTACTTAACCCTGTTTGCCTCAGTTTCTCACCTGTAAAATAAGCTGGAGAAGGAAATGGCAAACTGTTCCAGTTTGTCAAAGAAACCCCAAATGGGGTCACAACAGATAGGACTGAAATGATTCAACAACATGGAACTGTCGTCTTGGTGGCTCCAGGCATTTCTCTAAAACCAGAAATTTCCCAGGAAGATGCTGATCCACATTGGTAGAGGGAGGGGGTTTCCTCACTGGGAGCCCTCCCTCTTCCTGCCTTACAGGGTTGATAGAGGAATCCAGAGAGATAATGGATGGAAAGACATAGGAAGTGGTCCTGTGATTTCGTTACTGTGGAGGACTCCTGGGTGATGAAAGCGAATTGTTGGACTATGCTGGTTAGCACCTTCTTTGCCAATTAGCCTTGGAACATTGCCTGGTGCGTGCATTGAGAGATCAGGTGACTTACCCAGCCAGTTAGTTAAGTGTCTGGAAGACTGGAACCCAGATCTTCCTGACTCAACTGCTAGCTGTCTTATCCATTATACTCCACAGTATCTCTCATGTCAGATGCACAACATGCTTTCCAAGTCTTTAAGCCACAAATGTCAATTATTGCTATCAATTCCAGAATGTCAGAGTCAGAGGGGACCTTAGATGTCTTCTAACCCAGATGCTTGTGCTATATTTTGGGTACTTCTATTACAAAGAGGGTCCCAGTCCCCTGTAAAATCCTTTCTCAATGTCACCTTCCTTCCATGGTCCTGACTCCCCCTCCCCCATCCTTGCCACCACCCCCATCACCCCCAGTCTGGTTCCCTTGCCTCCAGCCCTTCCCAGATGCAGTGATTTACCCCGTCCAACTATGTTGGAGGAGGGAATGTGCCTGTGGAGTTATCACTGGGGACTGGCCTGGGTCCAAAAAGGGTTTGGAGAGGGGACTGGACCACAGGGCAAATATGTTTCCACTCCCTAGAGAGAGATGGAGGTCTCTAGCTCTGGTCAGCTGTCTTGCCCTCCCTCAGTGCCTCCAACATTCTGTCACTAAGGCATCTCCTTTTCTCTCATGTACCCAGAGACATGACGGGAGGGAAGAAGCCTCAGCACTCTTGGCCTGGGTGTAAGTCCAGGATGCTCCTGGAGAAGGGGGTGAGGAGGATCATTGACCTCTCCTTCCTCATCCTCTGATAGTAGTGGGCTTGCTGTGTCCAAAGTGCTAGGACTGGGTTGGGGAAAGAGTCAGAGGGCAGGAATGCCCACTTTACTATAAAAATTCCTGCTGATTACATCTTTGAACTTTGCTATAAAAATCCCTCCTGATTTCATCTTTCAACTCTTCCACTGTGATATGGAGGAAGGGGCATGGCTTGAAGGTTAGGGAGGGGTAGGGGATGCTCAGTGGACATGTCTGCCTGGAAGGGATCTCTGAGAACATCTATTCAATCTGATTTATTAAGCTTTGATTAAATTGTCCTGTCTGTTCCAGTTGTACTTCTGACATACATCCTTGCTGTGTGACCCTGGGCAAGTCACTAAGACTGTGTTGCAGAGGTGCCTACCTGTATTGGTAGAGGGAGTTGTCCCATCTGAGAGTTCCCCATACCAATGAAATTACAAACCCAGTCCCCAGCTCTGAGTGCCAGGCACTGGGCTGGGTGTGGAGGATGCTGACAATGGTCGAATGAAACCCACCCCGGTCCCAAGAACCTGACCTCCTACTGTGGGAAAACAACATGTTCACTGATAAGTCAATCCAAAATCCATCTAAATTAAATCCAAGATCATTTTTTGAGGGGGACAGAGGGATGATAGCACTAACAACTAAGGTTATCAGGAAAGGTCTCTAGATATGGTTAGGGAGGGTGCTCAGGAAAGAGATGACATTTTGCTCCACTCCGCTCACTAATTGAGTATTGACGGGAGCTGGGGATTCAAAGAGGTGGAGATAAGGAGGGAAGGCATTTCAGGCATGCAGTACAGCCTGGGCAAAGGCATGGAAGTGGGATGAATGTCAGGTAGTGGGAATGGCACGTTGGTCAGTTTGGTTGGAACCTAGAATCTAGTCCCACCCCCCACCCCAATTAAAAAAAATCCCTCTGATAGCAATAACGTTGTTTCTATTGTGTTTTGAAGGTTTTTTAAATTGCACAATTTGTCAAATCTTTTTGAGGCTTATTGTTTTTAACATCACCTTCATTTCTGAATCTCTCTCTGTCCCCCTTCCCCTTCCCAGTGAGCTATTCTTTGTAGTGAAGATTAAGAAAGAGAAATTAGTTCAGCAAAACCAACATACCTGCCATGTGTGATAGGATTGTCGTATTCTACAGCCAGAGCCTCCCTCTACTTCTGCAAAGGAAGGAAAGACGTTTTCTTAACTCTGCCCTGGGGCCAACCCTGTAAGATTTGCAAAGCTCCATATGTATGTCATCTCACTTGATTTTTTGTTGTTCAGTCCTGTCCTGTTCTTCATGACCCCATTTGGCATTTTCTTGGCAGAGATACTGGAGTGGTTTGCTATTTCCTTCTCCAACTCATTTTACAGATAAGGAAACTGAGGCAAACAGGGTGAAGTGACTTGCCCACAGTCACAGGTTCTGCAGTCAGATTTGAACTTATGAAGATGAGTCTTCCTTTCCTAGGCTTGATGCTGTATCCACTACAGCACCACCTAGCTGCCCTATTTGATCTCTACCAAATCCCTTCTCTAGCTTCCACTTAAACACTTCAAGTGAGGGGGAACTCACTACCTGTGAAACAGCTGCTTCCACTTTTGGACAGTAGTTCATTTTCCCTACATCAAGGTGAAATCTGTTCCGCAGCTTCCAACTTGTGGGTCCTAGTTTCTACCTTATCTTCCTCCCACCCTACCACCTACCTTCAGTCCAATAACACCCTCTCAATACACTTTCTAGCTTTAATGTATTATGTGTCTGAGGAACCATTCCCACAGGGAGAGGAACTGCACTGCTCAGAGGGAAGATGGGAGAGCCTAGGAGGTGGTGGATGCTAGTAAGAATCAGGCTTGGGATCTAGAGTGGCCTTAGGGCTCTAGGGCTGGAAGGGACTTGAGGAGTCATCCAATCCACCAGCCCCCCTCATTTCCAGATGAGGAAACTGAGGCCCAGAGAGCTTAAGTAGCTTACTCTTAGTAGAATTTGTAGCTTTCACTTAAGTGGGATGTGAACTCAGGCCCTGTGAGTCCAAGTTCTAGACTAACTATACTAAGGATGGAAGGTGTCAGAAGAAAGCTGTCACTTGTCTCCTCATTAGTGAAATCCAGGTGCCTCTCCAGGGACTCAGGAGTCAAGGAATGGCAGGTTTTAGAGTTGGAAGGAACTTTAATTACTAAAGAGTAATAATGAGAGGTGGTAGGTGGAAGTCTGGTTTCAGAGGCAGGAATCCTATGACCCTATGAATTCAATCCCCCCCACCCCCACTTAGTAGTATTTTATTATTTCCAATTACATGTAAAGATAGTTTTCAACATTCACTTTTATAAGATTTTGAGTTTCAGATTTTTTTCTCCCTCCTTCCCCTTCCCCCTCCCCAAGACAGCAAGCAATCTGCTCTAGGCTATAGGAGTACAATCATATTAAACATATTTCCACATTGGTCATGTTGTGAAAGAATCAGAACAAAAGAGAAGAACCATGAGAAAGAAAAACCAAAGAGAAAATAGTCTGCTTCGATCTGCATTCAGACTCCATAGGTCTTCGCATGTGGATAGCATTTTCCATCATGAGTCTTTTGGAGTTGTATGAATTCAATTTTGAGTACCTACTGTGTGCTACTTTGCAAAATAAACCATTAAAGAGTCTCTGCTCTCATGGAGTACACATGCCACGGGGAGGAAATAACAGTTTCACAGATATTGGGATTGTGGATACTAGTGTTGGGATCAGAGATACAAAATCTATACAAAGTAGTTTCTGGGAACAAGAATACAGTTAGGTGGCTCCATACATAGGGCACTAGACCTGGAGTCAGGTGACCCTGGACAAGTCACTTAACTTTAATCCATTATATTGTCAGCTCCTGGAGAACCAAGGTTGTCTTTTGTTTCTTTTCATATCCCCAACACTTAGCACAGTGTCCGGCCCATAGCAGGCATTTAGTAAATGTTTATTGACTGGCAAACCTCTATCTACCTCAGTTTCCTTATCTGTAAAATGGAGATTATAACAGCTCCTACCTCCCAGAGTTGTTGGAAGGATAAATGAGATAATATTTGTGCAGCACTTTATAAACCTTAAAGTACTATATGAATGTGGCCTATTATTATTATAATTATTATTAGCAATAGGAGATCAGTGAAGGCCTCTTGAAGGAGATGATACTTCAGCTCAGAGATGAAGGGAACTACATCTCCTAAGAAACAGAAGTAAGCAGGGAGAGCATTCGAAGTGTAGGGGACGGCCATGCAAAGTCAGAAGAAGAGATGTTGTGTATAGAAAATACCAACCAACAGTCAGCTAGTTTGCCTGGAACATAAATTGCATGATGGGAGAATAATATGAAATCAGTCCAGAAGAGTTGGTTGGCACCAGATTGTAAAGAGCCTTAAATGCCAAACAGGCATTTTTTTATTCTGTCCTGGTAGCAGCTTCTTGAGCAGGGGAGTGACTTGGTCTGACCTGTGCTTTGGTGTTAGTCATTCGGCAGCCAGGTGGAGAAAAGGCTGGAGAGATTGGCAGGAAGACCAACCAGAAAGCTATTGCAATTGTCCGTGAAAGAAGTAATGAGAACCTGAATGAGGCCAATGGAGGCAAGGGGAAATGATTTGGAGGTCGATTCTGACTAGGTAAAAAAGGCCATTCTCTGCCTCCTTTCCTACCTGGCCCTAATCACTGAATGGGTGTTGCCTCAGTCAAACTGAGACCTGTAGAAGACCTTAGCTCAAAAAAGCCAAGGTCCCCCTCTGCATCCAGGGCCATCTCCAGTCATCCTGACCGATATCGAGCCATTGGACCCAGATGGCCTCAGAGGAGAGAGTGAGGCTGGTGACTTTGCACAGCCCTCCCTCACTTAATTCCAATTTACCTGCATGTCATGGGATCACTTCCCAGATGTCGTGGTCCTCTTTGAGAATGGACAAACAACAGCAAGATTTGACAACAGATTGGATGCTGAGAGTGAGGAGGTGAGAATGACTCCCAGGTTGTGAATCTGAGGACAGATGGTGATGGCATTGCCCTTGACAGAAACAGGGAAGTTGGGAAGTGGGACAGATTTGGGGAGGAAGATAATGAGTCCCATTTTGACCATGTTAAGTTTGAAGTCCCTTTGGGACTTCCAAGTGGAGCAGTTCAATGAGGGACACAAGTGAAGAAGAGAGATGAGGACTGGTTACGTGGATTTTGGAGTCAATGAACCTGTGGTAACTGATGAGATCACCAAGAGAGAAAGCATAGAGAGGAGGGCCCAAGGCAAAGATCTTCAGTGCACCTATAAAGAGGGCGGGATGTGTGCTGATCCAGCCAGAAAGACTGAGGCATGATCAGACAGGAAGAAGAAATCCAGAGAGAATGGAGACTAGAAAATTGAGGGTGGAGAGTGCAGCTGAGAGGAGGGAGGGGTTAGCAACATTAAGGGCTGCTTGGAAAGGTCAAGAAGGAGGAAGACTGGGAAAAGGCCATGCGTTTAGCCATTAAGAAATCTTTAGAGAGCAGCTTCATCAAAGTGGTGGAGTTAGAAGCCAGATTGAGCTTGCCAGGGTTTGGGAAGTGACTGTGAAAAGAGAAAGTAGAGACAACCAAGGCAGAGAACAGCTTTCTGTAAGAGTTTGACAGTGAAAGGGAGGAGGACAGTAGCTTGAAGCAATAACAGGCTTTTAAGTATATCAGCAAGGCAGGAACCTACCTTCAATGGACAAAGACAGATTGAAGATTAGAAAAAAAGGGGGGAGATGACAAAAGGGGCCAGTTGGTGAAGGAGAAGGGAAGGGAGGGGATCAGGGGTACAAGAAGAGGGATGGGTTTTATTTTTTTGTGGGCAATGTTAAGTGACTTGCCCAAGGTCACACAGCTAGTAAGTATCAAATGTCTGAGGCCAAATTTGAACTTGGGTCCTCCTGACTCCAGGGCTGGTGCTCTATCCACTGCACCACCTAGCTGCCCCTGGGATGGCCTCTATTAAGGAGAAGAGCCAACTCTTCATCAGATATAGGGGCAAAGGAGGTGAGAATGAGGAATGGTCCTGAGGAGAGGAGATGTGAAGAACTAGGAGAAAAGAGGGGCTCACAACCAAGTAATAAATATACTAATTGTATGACCGGGAGTAAATCACTTCACTTCTGGGTCTCAGTTTCTTCATCTGTAAAATGAGGAATAAATAAATATAAATAAATTAAATAAAATATATAATGTATGTAATAAAATATATGTAAAATTATATTCTCGCAACAACCCTAGGTGGTGTTATCCTTATTTTTACAGATGAAGAAACTGAGACCCAGAAGTGAAGAAATGTGTGCATATATATATGAGAAATATATATTATAAAGCACTATATAAATGTTAGCTGTTGTCTGTCCTTAACGGAGAGGCAGTGTGTTGTAGTGGATAGAGAAACAGGAGGTCCTGAGTTCAAGTGCTGTTTCTAACACGTGCTCTGGGAGCTGGGGAAGTGACTGAATGGCTCCGTGCCCCAGATGACTCTCCAGCTAGAAATTACAGAGGTTTCTCATCTGCATCTGAAGTTTCCACACCAGGTGAAATCATATGTCCTGATGAAGATAATAGATATCAGCTGCTCTTAGCTGTACCCTGTGTGCTGAGGTTTGACATATATTATCTCACTTGATGAGACAGCTAAGGCCAAAGTGGGAAGAGCTGGACCTGCAGTCAGGAAGACCTGAGTTCAAATCCAGCCTTAGATGTTTACTAGCTGTGTGACCCTGGGCAAGTCACTTAACCGCTACCTGCCTCAGTTTCTTCAACTGTAAAACAGGATCATAATAGCACCTACTTCCCAACGTTGTTGTGAGGACAAATGAGACAATATTTGTAGTGTTTTGCAAACCTTAAAGCTCCACGTAAATGCTAGTTATTATGATAATTATGTTATCAGATTCATCATCATTATGGCAACCCTGTGATGTAGACACTACTGGTAGGATTATCTCCACTTTCCAAAGCAGGAATCTGGGGCTCACCCGGGGCTACGTGGCTTCTTTGTCGCAGGGAATAGAGTCTGCCTCTCTCCTGATTCAGGCCCTAGCATTCTTTCCTGTTGCCTGTCCATCTTGAGATCATTAACCTAATTGACAAGCATTTCTTAACCCTCTCGTGGGCCAGATGCTGTTTGAGGAGCTGGGGATGCAGAGGAAAAGATGAAATGGTCCCCATTCTATAAAGGAAAACCACATGACCCAGAAATACAAAGTAATCATGGGGACCCCAGAAGCTTTGGGGGGTAACCTGGAAAGGCCCCATGTAGAAGGTGGCCCTTGAGCTGAGCTTTGAAAGATTCTTAAGAGGAGGAAGTCAAGAGGAAGCACATTCCAGGCATGGTGACCAGCCCTTGCATGTGAAGAGCAGCAGGTAGGCTTCGGGGCTGGACTGACTGTCTGCAAAATCTCAGAAAGGGAACAAGATGTAACAAGTCTGTAAAGATCGACTGGAGCCAGGCTGGGAAGGGCTCTTCATGTCAAGTGGAAGAGTCCAGCCACCAACCCCCCATTTTTTCAGAGAAGGAAACTGAGGCCCAGAGTGGGGGGGGTGGGGGAGTGACTTTTGCAGGTTCAAGCGGGCAGAAAGTGGCAAAGCTGGGATTCAAGCCCAGATCCTCTGATTTGGCTTTCAGCTCCATTCTTTTTTTTTTTATTATTATTTTATTTTATTATTATTATTATTTTTTTTTTAGTTTACCACACATGGTTCTACAAAATTTTGAGTTCCATAATTTCTCCTCTCCCTCCCCCCTCCCTCCCCAAGACGGCATGGAATCTCATTTAACTACCATGTATAACTTCGCATTGAATTAATTTATACACTAGTCAAGCTGTGGAGAAGAATTATGACCAATGGAATGAATCATGAGAAAGAAGAAACAGAACCAGAAAAAAAAAAACAAACCCAAAAACAAAAACAAAAGAAAAAAAGGCGAGCATGTAGTGTGCCTCAATCTGTATTCAAACTTCACAGTTCTTTCTCTGGATGGAGATAGCATTCTCCATCGTGAGTCCCCTGGAGTTGTCCTTGCACCTTGCGTTGCTGAGAAGAGCGAAGTATGTCAGGGTTGGTCCTCACGGAATCCATATATCTGTGGTTGTGTACAATGTTCTCCTGGCTCTGCTCCGCTCACTCAGCATTATGTCGTGTAGGTTTTTCCAGGTTGTTACAAAGTCCGTATCATCCCCATTTCTTATGGCACAATAGTATTCCATTACCTTCATATACCACAGCTTGTTCAGCCATTCCCCAATTGATGGGCATTCCTTTGATTTCCAATTCTTGGCTACCACAAAAAAGAGCCACTATAAATATCCTGGTACATATGAGTCCTTTTCCCGCTTGTGTGATTTCTTTGGGATACAGCCCTAGAAGTGGTATTGCTGGGTCAAAGGGTATGAACATTTCTATAGCCCTTTGGGCATAGTTCCAAATTGCTCTCCAAAATGGCTGGATCAGCTCACAACTCTACCAGCAATGTAACAATGTTCCAATTTTCCCACATCCTTTCCAGCATTTATCATTTTCCTGTTTTGTTATTTTAGCCAATCTGACAGGAGAGATGTGGTATCTAAGAGTTGTTTTGATTTGCATTTCTCTAATCAGTAGTGATCCAAAGCATTTTTTCATATGCCTATAGATAGCTTTAATTTCTTCCTCTGAGAACTGCCTGTTCATATCCTTTGACCATTTCTCAATTGGGGAATGGCTAGTATTCCTATATATTTGGCTCAGTTCCCTGTATATTTTAGAAATGAGGCCTTTATCAGAGATATTAGTTGCAAAGATTTTCTCCCAATTTTCTGCTTCCCTCCTAATTTCTGTTGCATTGGCTTTTTTTGTACAAAAACATTTCAATTTGACATAATCAGAATTATCCATTTTGCATTTTGTAATGCTCTCTATCTCTTGCTGGGTCATGAATTCTTTACTTTTCCATAAATCTGATAGGTAAACTATTCCTTGCTTTCCCAAATTACTTATAGTATCAGCTTTTACTCCTAAATCATGAACCCATTTTGACTTTATTTTGGTATATGGTGTAAGATATTGGTCTATGCCCAGTTTCTGCCCTACCATTTTCCAACTTTCCCAACAGTTTTTGTGAAATAGTGAATTATTAGCCCAGAAGCTGGCCTCTTTGGGTTTATCAAAGAGTAGATTGCTAAACTTGTTGATTTCTCCTACTTGTGTACCTATCCTATTCCACTGATCCACACTTTCAGCTCCATTCTGATGGCAGAGTCCAGAAGCTGGATGACCAGCTCTCAGGCAACTGATGGAAAGGCTTCATGCCTTGGGAAGGGGTCCTAAGATTCCTGGGATCATAGGACTTTAGAGCTAGAGCCTGAAGTGGCCATTGAGGTCATCTTCATTTGAGAGATGAGAAACGGAGGCCCAGAAACAAGCTCAGTTTCACAAAGGCAGTAAGCATCAGAAATGGGATTCGAACCGAGAGCATCTGACTTCAAAACTTAGGTTCTTTCCACTGTACTATGAAGCCACCCTAATATTCTATGATTCAAGGATCACAGGATGCTAAGTAATGATGTGGATAGAGAGCTGAGCCTGAAGCCAAGAAGACTCCTCTTCCTGAGTTCAAATCCAGCCTCAGACACCTCCTAGCTGTGTGTGACCCTGGGCAAGTCACTTTACTTTGTTTGCCTCAGTTTCCTCATCTGTAAAATGAGCTGGAGAAGGAAATGGCAAACTCCTCTAGTATCTTTGCCTAGAAAACCCCAAATGGAGTCACAGAGAGTCAGACATGACTGAAAAAATGACTCCCAACAACAATGGAATTGGGGTCTGGGGGGACAAAAGCTGTGATAGGATAGTAGATTTGATAGAAGAGCCCTTTGCTTGGTGATGAGCTTATCTAACTGGCTGCTGCTTACTAAGTCTGTATGAAGGAGCCTACTGGATAGGGCACCGGACTTGGATGTGGGTTCAAATTCTGCCTCAATCACTTTGTAGCTCTATGATCCTAGGCAAGTCACTTTACCAGTTTGTGCCTCAGTGTCCTCATGTGTAAAATGAAAGAATCAGACTCAAATGCCTCTGAGGTACCTTGTAGCTCTAAATCTCGGATCCTACGAGGTCCCTGTCTCTAAGCAGGAAAGCCCTGAATGCTGCTCTTGGAAAACAGATAGATTTGGACTTAGAGGACCCGAATTCAAATAATAAACAACATACATTTCTATAGCACTCTAGGGTTGGCAAAGTACTCCACGTGCTCAATCTGATTCAATTAAAGAAGCATTCAGTAAACACCTATGTGCAAGGTCCCAGGCTTGATGCTGGCAATACAAAGGCAAAAAAGAAAATAGAAAAGCACTCCCTGTCCTCAGGGAGTTAAAAGGTATCATCCTCATTGTACAGATGCAGCCTCTGAGGCTCCTTAAGGTTAGTTGACTTCCCCTTCACCTAGCCAGTGTTTTGGAGGTGGGGTTTGAACTCAGGTCTTTTTCCCCTGAAGCCAACACTGGCCCTTTATTCCCTCTCTGCCTCCTTACTCTCTTTGTAAATCATTCCCCCACCTTTGGTCCTTGGTTTCCTGGTCTGTAAAATTAGAATAGGACCAGATGCCCTCCTCTGGACTTTCTGAGCACCATCTAATGCAGAAGGGGGTTCCTGGTAAGTCCAGGTGCTGTGCCACCTCCCTCCCCTTGAATCTGCTACTTCTATGTTGTTCTATCCTTAATATATGTGCATCATTCCCTCCCCCCCCCCCCCATGTTGACTGTTATGGAGCAGGCCTAGCACATAGGCACTTCAGACAGGCTTGGTGATCATTGGTTGGGTCCAACTCTAAAGCAGCCTTTCAGATAACTTCCCCCAGCCCTTCCCCACGAGAGTCGCCACCTCCTTTTGTGTCTGAGCTACCCAAACGGACTACGGGCTGGGCCGGGAGGAGAAGCCAGAACGAAAAACCGACAGCAAACCCTGCCCTCTGTCATCTTTGCCACCTGGGCTCCTGCCTGCCCAAGAGCCACAACCTAAGCCACAAGACTTGGCCTTGTCCTCTTCGCCAATCTGGAGCCCATACTTAATTTTGGGGGATTGGGGAAGTGCCTGAAAATGCTAACGAGAGCTCCCTCGTGGCACCTGGGGGCGCATGGCCTGGGTGTGGGTTCTGGGCCTCTCCAAAGACTGGTGATCCGTCGGGGCGGGAATCCCGGGAATGTGTGCTATCCCACCCCACCCCCGTCTTTTCTAAGCAGGAATCCCCTCCCTCAGACCCCTACCCCCCCCTCCCTCCTCCGTGGAGCGCTGCGTGACGTCCCCTCCTCCCCCTCGGATTCCCCTCATTCCATCCTCCTGACGCGGACGCTGGGACCTGCTGGGCTGTGGAGGGGGGGTGGGGTGGAGAAAGGGGGGATGAGATGGGACGGGCCGGGTCGGGGGCGGGGGGGGGCTCCTTCCTCCACTCCCCGGTGCACATCCCGTTTGCCCGGTCCACCAGGCTTCCATTGCCTTCTAGACTGTGGCCGGCGCCTCTGTCCAGCTCCCCACCCTACTACCAGGGGAGGAAGCTCCACCCACGAAGGCTGGAGGAGCGGGGTGGTCTCGGGGGGAGGGAGCCTGAGCCTTAGGGGGCGGGGCCCAGAGACTGGGGTCTAGGTTGGGGGAAGGGAAGGGGTTCAGAGTTTCCCTCGGGTTTGCGCAGGAAAAGGGCAAAGTCTCCACCCCCTCCTAAAGATCTCTGCTGACTTCCTCTCGACTCCCCTTCTCTCCAGCCCCAGCCACCACGTGGCTCCTCGGCTCCTTAATTAACTACTTTGGTGCCACAGTTTGTTGAATTACCTTCAGAGGATAGAGGGTCAGCAATTCCCAGCAGCCTACAGACTCCCCACTGCTATAGCTGCTCTTGTGAGGACCATCCGCCCCAGTCTGCGTCAGCCAGTCTGATTCAATGGGAGATGGGGGGGGGGGGGAGGCCAGGTGCTGATGACTGTCTGAGAATCAAGTGTGCTGTGGGTGGGAATTAACCTGGGTTCAAATCCAAATTCTGTTTCTTGCTTATCCATGTGACCTTGGACAAATCACTTGCCCTCTGAACCCCATATATCAAATGGTGGGTTCAGGCTACGTAATCTGAAATCTCTAAGTCTCTTTTCCTTCCGAATCCTGTAATTCTGAGATGTCTCGGAGAGCTCTATCCCTCTTCTTCATCTGACCATTGCCCCCCCCCCCCCTTCCTGGTTCTGCCCTGTCCTTGCTCAGCCCCGCCCATTCCCCAGCTGTATTTTCCATCCTCAGGCTCCTTATCACTTCAACATCCCCTTGGTGGATGTGTGTGGAGGGCGTTGGGGGAGTTGTCCCCCATATCCCAGCTGTCAACCTATTTCTACCCTGCCGAAAGTTAACTCATACCTGGGTGGGAAGTGATGGGCTCCCTCCCCCAGGCCTGTTGTTCTCCTGCTAATTAGCCTCTCCTAAGGGGAACCCTGCATCTGTTGTTCTCACCACCCCAATCCCCGGAGAGCCCCTTGTTGTCCTAGGCTGGGGTGGGGGAGGAGTAGCTGAAAGTCAACGACGAAGCCCTGAGCACACTATCTCTGGGCCTGTGGTGATGGCTGGGGTTTTTTGTTTTGATTTTGAAGAGATCACGAATTGAGTGTAAAGGCATCAGGATTGAGTGAGGTCTGGGACCTGAATCCACACCTTCTGTTTAGCCCAGGAGACGCCCCGAAGGAGGGGGATTTAGGTTGCTGTGGACTTAAATGGGGAAGTGGAAGGGGGAAGACACTAGTCACTCTGGGGAGTGAGGGGAGCTTCGGAGGAGAAGGGTTAGAGCTGAACGGAAGAATATTTTGTGTGTTGTCGGGCCAACCCCTTCATTTTACAAATGACGAAACTGAGGGTCCGAGAGAAGTGACTTGTCCAAGGTCACACTGGTAGTTAAATGCTCCACATCGGGCTGGCTGCTTTTCTTTGGCCTCGGACCAAATCTTAGATCGCAACTCAGTGCTTTCTTGTCAATAGGATACCCAGATCGCTACCTACCCTCATCTCCCCGGCCCGGGGAAAGGCGAGTGAGCCTCCCTGGGAATTCTGCTCTTCCTCTTCTCCCAACCCACTGTGGATTTTAAGGGTGCCTGAAGTTTGGCTGGGGGCGGGAGGGTCATTCTCCCAAGACACGTCCCCGCCCCCTGCTCCGGCCACTTCGGTCCCTATTTGGACATTTCTATTTTTAGCTTTTTCTCTGAACTCGACACTGGGGAAAGGGGGTGTCCAGAGGGAAATTCTCTTTCCTTTACTATTTGAGGACGAGTAGCCCAAGTCCTGTAGCGACCCCCTTACCACCCTTTCTAAAATGTAGCGGTCTAGTCTAGGGTCCGGAAGTGAATTCTTGGTCCGCGTAGACTCGGCAGCCTCCCCGGTTCCGGCAGGAATGGTGTGGAGCTCGCCCCACCCTGGAATCTACTGCTCTCCTGGAAAACCTGACTCAGGCGGAGCCCCCGCCCGGGGGAGGGGCCGAGAAAAAGGGGAGGGGGCCTGGTAGCTCCGCCTCCAGGGTTCTGGGACTAGGAAGCCCCCCACCCCCCGGGGGGAAGTGAGGAAGCTCGCGGGTCACGGTGTCCCCCAGACCCATTTCTTCTCCAGGGGGCCTCCAGAGCCCCTCTCTCCTGCCCCCCTAGGTCTCGTGGGTCCTTGCCTCTCGGGCGGGCGGTGGAGGGGGGCAGTGGGCGGGCCAGCCCCTCCCTAGCTGACACCGCCTGCCCTCCCTCCCTCTCTCCTTCCCCTCCCGCCAGTGCCCTACACCTCCGGTGAGCCGAGTGGGTGCTTGCGTGCGGGAGGCAGCCCAGGCAGGCGACCTGGGGGGGTCAGGATGCGGTACCGAGCATCGGTGAGCGGGCCGGGGGAGGGGCCGAGGAGGGGGTCCGGGGAGCTCCCCTCCCCAGTCCCCATAGCCAACCCCCGCTCCAGCTCCGTAGCTTGGGCAGGAAGCGGGCGGGGCCCAGGAATTTCGGGTGGAAAAAATGTCCCGGAAAGTTGTAGGGAGAGGATGGGGGTGGGGAGGACGCCCTGGGGCCCGGGCTGGGTATACCCTGTGGTAGCCCCTGTCCCCGACTTTTGCCCTACACGGTTCGCGTCCGCAGCTGTCGGTAGTAGGCTACAACCTTAGCTTTAGGCCAGACTGGGGCTCGCTTTTCTGAGGGGAACATTGCGTATTCCTTAGCACTTGGGGAGCGGGAGTCCTCAATTTCCCATCAGCTTCCAGGTCCAGTTGTGCACCCTATCCAGATGTGCACATCTTCCCCTACTCCAACTTCTCCATTAGGTCAGGGGTCGCTCCTTTTAGGAGGTGGACGGAAGTAGCTTGTGTGTCGCGTGTTACACCCTTCCCTCTGGCCCAGGCCCTTCTCTAAACCTTTCTCCCCAAATCTAGCTTGGTGGACTGAGTGAGAAGCCTCCCCCCCCCCCCCCCCCCCCCCCCCGCAGATGGACGGGTTCCGGGCCTCTCCCGGCACACTCCTACCTCACTTCTCTCCCCTTTTCTCTCGTCTTCTATTCTTTGGTCCATATGTTTAGCCCTGGAAGGGACATTCCAAGTTCTTAGAAATTCTATCCCCTCCTTTGTCAGATGAGGAAATTAAGGTGCTATGACTTGACCAAGGTGGCAGTTAGGTTAGTGGCAGAATTTGAACCCAGGTCCTGGGGCTCCAAATCCAGAGCTTTTGGGAACTACACCTCTCCTGCTCCCTGTGAACCCTTCAAGGCCTGCCTTGTGGGGATAAAAGAGTCAAAGAACTGAGGTTCTGTGGTGCATTCCTGTTGGCCCCTTGCTGGACCCTAGTGCTTCCTGCTGGCCCCTCGGGGCTTGGGGATGGGCAGGGAGGCAGCTGTTCTCGCTGATGAAATAGCCCCCAGGGCTATTACGGGGCACCTGTAGCCTGTGTGGGGGCGGTTACAGACGGGGCAGGGAAAGCTTGTTGAGTCAGACCTTACCTTTCTAGAGGAGCCCCTCAGGCAGGAGAGATGGGGGGGGGAGCTGCTGGCAGGGTAGGGCTTCTCACCATAGACACATACCTGGTGGGGAAGAAGGTGAAAGCCTCTTAGGAGGCTTTTCCTCATTCCCCCAGCTGTGATGGCCTCCCAGATCACTGTTTCTATCTTGTATGTAAAGCCTGTATTTATCTGTAGTCTATCTTTTCAGGATTCCCACTGCCCAAATTGTCTGCTATTCATTTGGTGTATAGTTTGTATACAATTATCTCTCTATATATATTTCCCCCTATATTTCCAGGGCCTGATACTGGAGTATCTGGGTAAATACTGGTTGATTGATGGATCTGTGAACACCTCCCACCTCCTTTTCAGGAGGACAAGAATTGTTTTCATTTTGCCTTTGTATCCCCTGTGTGCCTTTTGTATCCCTGTCTGACTTATCCAACATGCTTACTGGATGCTTAATAAGGGGGGGCTTGTATCTTCTTCGTTCCTGAAAGTCAAGTTCAAGTCTCCGGCCTAGGGAGAGGCTCCGGGGTTGGTCCTCAGGAATGCTTGGGGGAGGTCAAGAGACCAGGAGTTGCCTCCCTCTTTGGAGGCTTTATCATCGCTCTACTATTTGTCCATCCCGAATACCTGCCCAAAGTGGCTCTTAGGTGTAGTGAGGCCCATTCAAGGAATGGGAGACAGCTTTGTGGTGGGAGAGAGATTAGCTTTGTTCTGCTGGTCCCCTTGGAGCAGAACCAGGAACCCCGATAAGGGGAAGATGCAAAGAGACAGATGGAGACCTGATTTGGGGAGGGAGGAAACTTCCTAATAGAGTTGCCCGAAAGGAGTCACCATTGGCTTCCTCTGGAGGTCACAGGCTCTACCTCCTTGGAGGTCTTCAAGGATGACCACTTTTGTGGAATATCGGGGTGACTTGAGGTCAGGCACCGATGTAACAAGATGGTCTCTAGGGTCCTTTTAAATGCAACAGACATTTACAAAGTGCTTACCTCGCAATACATGGGGGGTGGGGGTGGGAAGGGAAGAGACAAAGATCCCAGCCAGAGCTTACATTTCTATAGCATATTGGAGTTGACAGAGCATCCAGAGCGATCCTGTGCGGTAGGTGAGCTGCCGAACTTGTAGTCACAGGGACCTGAGTTCAAATTCTGACTCTACCACTTCCTACCTGTGTGGCGTTGGTCCCAGAACAGTGGAGAGGGTTCTGGATGTGACATCAGAGGACCTAGTTTTGAATCCTATGTCTGCCCTTTGTCTTTCCACCTTGGGCATGTCACTTGTCCTCTCTGGGCCTCATTTCCTTCCTCTTTTGAGGAAGGATTAGATTAGATGATTTTGGAGGACCCTTCCAGCTCGAAATCTGTGATCCTGTAATTATACCCATTTTATAGACAGACAAGCTGAGCTTAGCCAAAGGGAGTAACTTGCCTACCATTGCACAGCTAGGAAGTGTCAAACCTGGGACTTGAGCAAAGTCCTTGCCTTAAGTCTGGTGCTCATTCTCTCCATGCAAGGAGATCATGATGATTGTAATAACTGACATTCATATATCATTATACGGTTTATAAAGACCCTTACGTACATTATCTCATTTGAGGATCGCAATCCCTGTGAGGTAGGTACTGTCTCTAGAGATATTTATCCCTGTATTACCGAAGAGGAAACTAAGGCTCGGTGACATACAGGTGTCACACTTGTGTAAATCATGGATTTAGAGCTGGAAGAAACTCGAGAGGCCATCAAATCCTCCCCCTCATTTTACAGAGCAGGAAACTGAAACCCCTTGTCCAAGGTCATCCAAATCGTAAACAGCAGACAGTCAGGATAATGGTGCCTTGGCGTTCAGAGCTCTTCCCAACGAGCCAAGCTTCCTCCAACTCGTGTTAGTCTTGTGTCTTCCTCTAAGGAAGCGTTGGACGCAGGGTTCAAACCTGGAATTGTCCTGACTCCAAATCTCTCTGTCCATTATAGTACATTCAATAGAGCTTTTCATCTGGTGGGAGGAGAGGGAAATGGGTAACAACCATAATACAGATTGGAAGGTGGTTCCATTCATAGAAGTCAGTGTTGTCTGAGAGCTTAGAGCCGGGGTGGCATCATTTCTAGCTGGCTACAGGGTGCAGCATTCCCATGGGGCTTGATAAAAGGGTAGATGAGAGATGAGAGAGAGGGGAGACCAGTCTAGGCACGGGGGTTATTGTGGAAAAGGGGAGAAGGTGGGAGAGGCTGAACAGCCTAGTCTGAAGTAGGCTGTCCCTGGTAGACAGGGCCGTGATGTAGCCCTGGTTATTGCTGGACAATTGCAATAAGCTTCTCTTCCCACTGCAGCCCATCCTCCACTAGGTGTCAGAGGTCATTTTCAAACTCAGGACTTTCTGACCCCAGGCCCTTCGATCTCGGTGTGCCCAGAGCTAGGAGGCTGCAGTGCCAGAGAAATAGAGAGTTGGCTAGAAGGAATGCCTCAACTCGTACCTCTTACCCACACTAGGTGACCCTGGGTGAATTATTTACCCTCCCAGGGCACTGGGCGCCTTTCTAATGCCAGATATGCAGGGATGGTGTTTCCCCTACTGGGAACTCCCTATAGTAATTGCATCATCATGAAAATTCCATCTTCTGCTGGAAGCCTTCCCCTACCCTGCTTAATTCCAGTGCCTTCCCCTTGTTAATGACTTCGTATTTATTTTATTGATATTTATATATTTATTATGTTTATATCATATTATCTAGCTTGCTTTGTGTACATTTGTTTCCGCGGAGTAGCCTCCATTAGATTGTAAGCTCCTTGAGGGCAGGGCCTGTCTTTTGCCTCTTTTTGCATCCCTAGTGTTTAGCCCCGTGCCTGCCACATAGAAGGTTCTTAATAAATATGACTGAGTGAGTGACTGATCAAGGTCTAATCCTATTCCCTATTGCCAGGGATACCAAAGTGATTTTCTTGAATTTCAGGTCTGACCAAGTCACTCTGTTACTCAGTAAACTTGAGTGGTTCCCCATTACCTCCATTGTCTAATACAAACTCTTCCGTTTGGCATTCAAGGCCCTCGACAACCTGGCTCCAACATACCTTTCCAGCCTTATTCTCCATTAGTCCCTCCACAAACTTAGTGCGGCCAAACATCCTGCTTGCTGGGCCTTTGCGTGGGTTGTCCCCGTGTCTGGAATGCATTCTCTCCATTCTGTTAGAATGTGAGGTTTTGGTACACGCAGGTTGTGTGTGGAGAAGCTGTAAAGTGCCAAACCTGGGATCAGGGAGGCCTGGGTTCAAATCCTGTCTCAAATGCTTAGTAGCCATGTGACCCTGGTCAAATCACTTCAACCTCTCTCTGCCTTAGTTGTGTGTGCACACATGTGCATATACATATATTTATACATGCACACGTACATATATGTGCACATACATGTATATGTGTCTATATGCACTTTGCAGGCCTTAAAGGCCTTTATAAATATTAGCTATTAGAATCCTAAGTTTCTTTCAGAGTTCAAGTCAAGGGGCCCCTTCTCCATGCGGCCTTTTGGGGTGCTCCTACATCACATTGTCTTGTGTTTAGATATCTATTTTGCATAGAATTATATATGTGCGTATTGTCTCCTCTGATAGGATGCAGACTGCTTTAGGTAGAGACTTCCTCACGTTTGTCTTGTATTCCAGCACTTTGCACTGTGCCTGGCACACAGTAGATGCTTAATAAATGTCTGCCTTGTGCTCCAGACTTGAGCTTCTATTTTGTTCAGTGAGCGCTGGGGAGCCAGTGAAGGTTCTTGATCCAAGGAGTAGTGTGTGTGTGTGTGTGTGTGTGTGTGTGTGAGATTATCTTGATGACTGTAGGAGATGAATTGGAGAGGGGAAAGGCTGAGGTCAGAGACTGAGAGTTGGTTAAGAATCCTAGTTTGAGGTTCTGAGGGACTGAACAGCTGGGCCAATGACGCCTGGCACGGGAAGGAGATACTTCCAAGGCAGAATCAGTCCCTTACCTTCCTGGGCACTCTGCAGATCCTGGCATCTCCTCTTCTCCAGTGATCTTTATGTCCCAGCCTTCCAGGCTTCCTCATAGATGACACCTTCATTTCTGTGTGGCTTATACCTTGTCTCCCTGTGGCCTCTGTCCCTGGAGCCAGGCTCTGACAGACCTCTCTGATGCTCTTCTCCAGGCCCTGGGTAGTGACGGAGTACGGATCACCAGCATGGAGAGCGCCCTGACTGCCAGGGACCGCGTCGGGGTCCAGGACTTTGTGCTATTGGAGAATTTCACTAGCGAAGCTGCGTTCATCGAGAACCTGAGACGGCGCTTCCGTGAAAACCTCATCTATGTAAGACCCCGGGGAGCGAGATGGGGGTGAGGGCGGACAGTACCTGGGGACCATGAAGCTACAGGAGCATCTTGGAGAACCCTCACCTCCTTGTCCTGTCCCCCATTCTGCAGACCTATATTGGGCCTGTGCTGGTCTCTGTCAACCCTTATCGGGACCTCCAGATCTACAGCCGGCAGCATATGGAACGTTACCGGGGTGTCAGCTTCTATGAGGTTCCCCCGCACCTGTGAGTGACCTCTCTGGTTTCCAACCAGTGCGAACTTTCCTGGGTACTGACCTCCTGATTCCTTAGACCTGGAGCCCCTAACCCCATCATCTTCTTGTGTCCCCTTCCTGGGTGACTGTCAGTGAGGAACTTCCTGACCTGCGAACCCCCAGCCATCTACATGTGAACCCCTCCCATGAATTGCACCTGCCCCTGTGGGACCCCCATTCCCTCACATTTGCTCCCCCTGTGTCCCCCAGTCTGACCTTGCCCCCAGTGTTTACCCCACCCCCACCCCCAGTCTGACCCCCACGCCCCTTTAGGTTTGCTGTGGCTGATACAGTGTACCGGGCACTGCGCACGGAGAGAAGGGACCAGGCTGTGTTGATATCCGGGGAGAGTGGGGCAGGCAAGACTGAGGCCACCAAGAAGCTGCTGCAGTTCTATGCAGAGACCTGCCCTGCCAGTGAGCGGGGAGGGGCTGTAAGGGACAGACTGCTCCAGAGTAACCCTGTGCTGGAGGTAGGGGGGCCTACAGGGTCAATGTAAAATGGCGGCACAGTGGGGTGGGGGATGTCTACAGGGTCAATGTAAAATGGTGGCACGGTGGGGTGGGGGGTCTACAGGGTCAATGTAAAATGGCGGCATGGTAGGGTGGAGAGGTGGTAAGGGATAAGGAACAGAAACTTCGATCAGAGGACGTGGGATCAGGGAAAGAGATCATTAATCTCCTGTAGAGGGAAACTCTTCCTCTAAATCTCCTCCCCTTTCTCCCACCCCAGGCCTTTGGAAATGCCAAGACCCTTCGAAATGACAACTCCAGCCGATTTGGCAAATACATGGATGTACAGTTTGACTTCAAGGTTTGTGGGGTCAAGGGGAGGCCCTGGGAGCTGGTGGGGAGGAGCGTGATCTCTCTTGGGGATAAAATGGAAGATGTTCTGACTTGGAGCTCACTGCCTCTTCTTGCTACCAACTAGACTGGAAGCTCTTTGAGGGCAGGCACAGCGTTTACACGAGCATGACAAGTAGCATTGTATGTAATAGACCAAGTCCTGCCCTCAGTGAATGAAGGAGGGAACCTAAGTTCTCCACTCCTCCCTCTCCTCTTCCATGTCTCCTCCACCTTTCTGTGGTGCTTTCTAGATCCCCTCAAGGTGCCAGCACCCTCCTCCCTCTGATCACCCGGAATCTCTATTCCCTCATCTGTAAAATGAGGGTGTTGGATTTGGTGGCCTCTCAGGTCTTCTTGGCTCTAAATCTCTAAACCTATGTAAGTACACATTGTCCCCTGCTTCTGGCCCTAACCGCGTCTCCCATCCCCTGTTCCCCAGGGGGCCCCTGTAGGTGGACATATCCTCAGTTACCTCCTGGAAAAATCTCGAGTCGTTCACCAAAATCATGGGGAGAGAAACTTCCACATCTTCTATCAGCTGCTGGAGGGCGGGGAGGAAGAGACACTTCGGAGACTGGGCCTGGAGAGGAATGCCCAGAGCTATTTGTACCTGGTGAAGGTGAGATGGGGGCCGGAGAACAGGACCCTGGGGATGGGGCTAAGACACCCCCCAAGTGCTTCTCTGTCACTGTGGGCATCCGAGCCAATCAACTTGGTCTGAGGCTGGGATGGGGGAGCAGGGAGGAGCAGAGGCTCATTCCTCCCCCACCCTCTCTGCAGGGTCAGTGTGCCAAGGTCACATCAGTCAATGACAAGAGCGACTGGAAGGTGGTCAGGAAAGCACTTTCTGTCATTGACTTCAATGAGGATGACATCGAGGTGAGAAGGCCCCATGGAGCTCCCCTCCCCTGCACCCAGAATCTGCTCTCTAGCCTGGAATTCCCCTGCTTCCTGAAACTCCCTTCTGCTTGTAATCACCCTTTCCGCCCTCCACCTTTGCTCATGACCTCCCTTGCCCTTAGTGTCCTTCTCCTTCTCCTCCTTCTCTTCCCCCTCCTGCCTCTGGCTTCCTCCCTCTGCTGTCTCTCTCTTGCTTCTGGCATCTTCCTCCTCCTCCCCCTCCTCCCCTTCTTGCCCCTCCTTTCCTTCCTCCCCTTCCTCCTTCTCCTCCTCCCCCCCCCTCCCCTTCCACCTCCCCTTCTTCCTCCTTCTTCCCCCCTTCCTCTGGCCTCCTCCTCCTAATGGCCCCTGTCCCTGGCTGTCATGGTGCCCTTGGCTGTCCCTCTGCTTCCCCCTAATGGGGGCCCTCCCTCTCCACAGGACCTACTGAGCATTGTGGCCAGTGTACTCCATCTGGGCAACCTCCACTTTGCCGCCGATGAGCAGAGCAATGCCCAGGTGACCACAGAGAACCAGGTCAAGTACCTGACGCGGGTAAGTGAGCGGCCCGAGTGACCTGAAGGGAGACGGGACCAGCTTGGGCCTCCATGTCAGGGGAGTCCCTGAACTTGCTACGTTTGCCTTTGGCAGCTGCTGCAGGTGGATGGCTCTATGCTGAAGGAAGCCCTAACCCACAGGAAGATCATTGCCAAGGGTGAGGAGGTGAGAGCCAGAACAACGTTTTATGCTTTGGTCAATGGACAACCCTTCACTGAGTGCCCATTGAGGGCCATGGTGCCTATGGTGCACATGGCACCATAGGGATTGTCTGGGGCACTCTTCTTAGATGTTACTGTCTCACCTGATTCTCTTAGGCACCCTGTAATGTGCACAGGGTAAAGATTATTCATTATCCCCGTCTGACAGGCGAGGTCAGCTGAGGCCCGGCTGAGGTCACCCAAAGCTAGGTCTGCAGCCAGATTGCCTGGATCCCACTCCAAAGGACCCTTCTACTTGACTGAGCTGTACTTTCTAAATGCTCCGTTGCGGAGCAGGGGGTAGAAGCCTTTCACTTGGTCATGGCTGTGTCCTTATGGACGTCCCGGCCACAAGCATCTTTAGGGAAGCGTAGATGGTGATGCTTCCCCATCCAAGCCAGTCCTCTTTATAACCCACTGGGCTGTGGGATGGGTTGAAGAATGGTGGATGGAAGAGAGACATTAAGGCAGAGTAGGGGATAAAGGCCTCAGCGTCAGAAAGAAGCCTGGGTTCAAGGCCTGTCTTTTATACATCCTAGCTACGTGACTTTGGGAAAGTCAGTCTCCTTCTTAGTACCCCAAGGAATTCTAAGACTAGAATCTGAGAGGGTCCCTCCCTGGAAGCTCCCTCCCCCAAAGAAGGTCTGGGCCAAAAAAGAAAAAAACAGAGTGGGGGATGGGGAGGATGGGGGGAAGAGCACATCCTCCTTCGTCCATCATTCACTTGTCCTTGTCCAGCTCCTGAGCCCCCTGAACCTGGAGCAGGCTGCGTATGCCCGGGATGCCCTGGCGAAAGCCATCTACAGCCGCACCTTCTCCTGGCTGGTCAACAAGATCAATAGGTCACTGGCCTTCAAGGTGAGGTTGGTTCTGGGGCCTCCTTCTGAGCTCATTACCCTATCTACCACCTACCCAAGCCCTGCCAAGCCCTCCATGACCTTCCTCACTCCCCCCAATCCATCAGTAGGAATCGGGTTTGTCCTGGTTCCTAGAGATCAGTGGTCTGTCGCTGAGAGGTGCCAGGGGAGCTTTACCACACATGCTTTTCTCTGAGCTGGGCAGTGAATGAGTGAGAGACTTTGGTTCCACTTTAGGACCCAGAATTCCCCAGCTGGAGAGGCACCACGGTTCTGGGGCTGGTGGATATCTATGGCTTCGAGGTTTTCCAGCACAACAGGTCAGTGCCATTGCAACCCACCTCAACACGCCCTTCATCTTTGTCTTTTTCTCTTCTCCCCAACTCTGGGCATCTTTCTGTATTCTTCCCTTCCCATCCCTTCCATTCCCTCCTCCTTTATCTTCCCCCTCTCTCTTCCCTTTCCTCTTTGCCTTCTCCTCCCCCTTCTCCTCCCCTCCCCCATTCTTTGTCTTTCTCATTTTCTTCCCTACCTCTCTTTTCTGACCCATTTCCTCTTGCTTCTCCCACAAACACCCTATTTTCTCTAAATCCCTCCAGTCTGTTCCCTGAATCTGTCCCCCAGCTCTCAGGGCCACCCCCAGAATTTCCCATTGGTTCTTCCCAGGTTCTGCAACATCCCCATTTGGTTACTCTCGCATTGACTCTCCAGGATCTTTCATTGGTTGCTCTTCTGATCCCCCAACATCCCTCATTGGTCTCACTAGTGTCCTTCCACTGGCCACTTTCCCTCTTCCCCAGCATATTCCTTTGGTCACTCTTAGAAACCACCAGCATCTCCCATTGATTCCTTTCATAGTCTCCCCCATGACTCCCACTGATGATTTTTGAGATCCCCCTGCATCTCCCATCAATCCCTTTGGGGGGGGATCTCTTCCTGTTTCTCTAGCTTTGAGCAATTCTGCATTAATTACTGTAATGAAAAGCTGCAACAACTCTTCATCGAGCTCACCCTCAAGTCAGAGCAAGAAGAATACGAAGCAGAGGGTATTGCTGTGAGTAGGAAGCCTCTTGTGGTTGACCATTGGTCCATTGGTGTCTCAACTTCTCCGCCCAGGCTGTGTCCCTGGGCTCTCAGGGTGCCCTCTGCTGGGGGGGGGGGCAACATGACCTATAAATATTATTGGGATGTAGGTGTGTGTCCCCAGACCCCAAGGAGGGAGTAACCTGCCCCATGTATCTCTTTGGCCACAGTGGGAGCCGGTGCCGTACCTTAACAACAAGATTATCTGTGACTTAGTCGAGGAGAAGTTCAAGGGCATCATCTCCATCCTGGTGAGGCTCTAGCCCTTGGGGGAGGGGGCCCAGGCTATGTCAGCCCTCTTTGCTTTATCCCATTCCCTTAAAGCATCCATGGTGGGAGTGGAGGGACTGTCTGGGACTGAGCCAAGGGCAGGGAATGGAGAGGGACCAGGGCAGAAGGGGGTGGGAGGAAATATTTGGGGGCTCTTGTCTTGGGTCTAGAGGGGCTCTCTTTGGCTCTTCCTCCCTCTCCTGTGTGTCCTCCCAATTAGAAGAGCATTCCTTCATCCTGTTGTTCCCTGGTGTTACGCAGTGCTCCCCTGTTTCCTCCTCCCTTTCATCCATGTCCCCACTGGCTCCCCACCATGTTGTCTGTGCCCACAACTGTTTTACAGGCCACACACACTCCTCTGTCCTCTCTGCTCTTTACTGATGCTCTCCCTTTCCTCTTCCAGGATGAGGAGTGCCTTCGCCCTGGGGACGCCACAGACCTGACCTTCCTGGAGAAGCTTGAGGACACTGTGAAGCACCACCCACACTTTGTCACGTGAGTGTATCACTCTCTCAAGCGCTGGTCAGGACTCTTGGCTCGGCTTTCCCAGCATGCCACACTTGGCTTCTTCCCCTCCCAAACTTCATTTCCTCTCTTCCCCTCCCCAGGATTTCTGGACAAGAACAATGTGGTCCCACGGGCTTGGTGTTTGCCCCAGGCAAGCTGCCCAGTTGCCTCCAAATGCTGCCCTCAGATCTAGAGTGGGGAGGAATCTTAGACATGAGCTAGTCCAGCTCCCCCATTTTACAGAAGAAGAGACTGAGTCTCAGTGGGAAAGGGACCCCAGGCTGGGAGTCAGGAGCCCTGGGGTTAAGTTCTGGCATCACTGGTAACAGACTCATCCTTGGGTGACCTGGGGTGAATCACTTTTCTTGTGAACCTTTCACCATCTGTAAAAGGAGAATCATGTTCCCTCCCCTGCTGTGAAATGGGGAGAAGTAAATAAGATATTGACTTTAAAAGTCTTAAGGCCAAGACACCAGTGGCCACAGTAATGGTCAAAGAAAACATCGTCATGAGCAAGCTCTGTCCCAGAGAGCAGATAAGGAAACATACTTCATCTACTCAGAGAGGTGGGGGCCTTCGGGTACAGAATGTGTCATGTGTCATGCGGCACCATCCTGGGTCTCAGTTGCTTAACTCTTTTCAATTCAAATGTAAATGCCAGTAGAACCCCCTATTTCAAAGCAAAGAGGGAAGAAACAGGAGCAGTAATAATAGAAGGGCTCTCATGCTAGCTGGGAATCCAGAGTCATTTGAATTGAAAATGTAGAAGGTCAGAGGGATTTTAAAACAGCGACAAAAAATCAGATTCCCAAGAGAACTGTGAGTTTTCATTCCCTTTTCATTTCCTATTTATGAAAAAGTTAATGGGTCGGTGCCCACTCTCTTTTCTCTGAGGAAGACCTGCTCTAATTTGTTGCTCGTAAGTTACTTCCTCCTTCGGAAAATTGCTGTTAGTTCAGCTCTCCTTGGGTTCTCTTGCCAAATCTGCTAGGGACTTGGGTAACTCTGGGCAAGTCACTTAACTCTCTGAGCCTCAGTGTCCTCACCTGTAAAAATAGAGGGGAGGCAACAAAACCTGAAATAAAGAAAAAATGTGCAGAAAAAATAGTTCACCACACACAACTCATTGTGACTGTTTAAAGGAAAAATCCAGGTGCATGAAAGGGAATTCTCAGCAGGAGAACTAACTCACATCACCACCAATCTATGACTTGGGAAGTCCTAGGAAGTTGTACACGGAAGTTAATAACTTCCCTGAGGTCACGGAGCGAGAGTTAGATTGTAAGCTCCTTGAGGGCAGGCACTCTCTTTGGCCTCTTTTTGTATCCCCACTACTTAGCACAGTGCCTGGCACACTGTAGGTGCCTAATAAATGTTAATTGGTTGATTGAGAGGAGAGATTTGAAGCCAAGGCTTTTCCGAACTCAGTTCTCTATCAATTAAGCCAGACTGACTTAGTTAAAAAGAAAAAATAGATTTTGTCCAAGGTCAGAGGATATGTTAGTGACAGAGCCAGAAACGAAACCATGTCTGACTCCCAGCAGAGGGACACATTCCTCTACCACTGTAGGCAAGTCATTTGCCTCTCTGGCCCTCAGTCGTCTCACCTGTAAAAATAAAGAGAGGGGAGTCAACAAAATATGAAATGACAAAAAATTGCCCAGAAGAAGCAAATCAAACGGACACGAGGGGTGGAAGGGCATGTAGGGCATTGTTTCTTTGGTAACACCAAGATGTGCTTTTGAAAAAGGCAAATTCTGAATGGTCCAGCTTGTTTTAGGCATGGTCATTTTGACTTGTGTTTGTTGGTAATTACTTAATTTTAGAAATGTATAAATTATTGTTTTTACTACTAATAACATTATTATGACTATTCTTCAATTTCTTGGAGAAGACAGACAAGACACTGGAGCATAAACTTTTTCATAAATGAGTAATGAAAAGATTTTTATTTCGTTTGTCCTCGAATTTGTAGTTCCCTTGGATTGTTTTTGTTGGTGTCTTAATAATTATTACTGTTGTGATCCCTACTAAGAATTCAATAAGTATTTCTCATGCACCTTGTATGTGTCTGCACTATGCTAAGTGTTGGGGATAGAAAGGTGATAATAAAGCAGACCCCACACAAAGGGAGCTGATATTCTCTCGGGGGGAGCAACATGTCTATGGAAAATTAAATATGAAGTATATACAAAGCAATTTCCGATGGGTAGCCCTTAGTCTAAAATTAATTATTTTTATTAACACTTAACAATTTTATTAACAATAGAACAGGAACTGCAGAAGGCACCACAAAAAGCTCTAATAGAAATAGGGAAATAGGAGGTATTGGGGTGATAGTTATAGGAATAAGGAAGGTAGGGAGAGGGGAGCTGGCCAGGGATGGGAACTCTGGAATCCCCCTGATGCTGAGTGGAGCTATAGTACAACCCACTGTCATATACTTCACAGTAGCAGTGGTCATGTCCATTTGATTATCGATCCCTGCACAAGAGGCAGAGGGCAGAGAGGGGAAGCAGGGCAGCAGATGGAGAGGCCCTGGTCCCGGGCCATGGTCCAGGCAGGGGTCACTGGAGCCCTGAGGCTTGCCTGGTTCTGTCTGCCCTGTCTTCCTCACATCCCTGTTGGCAGAGCCCATGAAAGCATCTTGCAACACTTGCTTGCAGAAGCGAGGGATCACCGTTCATAGAGGTAGAGCTGAAAGGAACCCCAGAGTCCATCTGGTCTAACCCCTTCATTTTACAGAGAGGGAAATTGAGGCTTAGAGAGGTGAAATTACTTGTTCCAAGTCACGCAGGTAACAAATTTGGGAAGTGAATCCAGCTCCTCCCACCCTCTAGATAGTGCCCCATTGCCAAAGCCAGGCTCTTTTGAACTCCACCTTTTCTCTCTCTATTTTTTCTGTTTTGTTTTGGAGGGGAGAGGTGAGGCAATTGGGATTAAGTGACTGTGCCCAAGGTCACACAGCTAGTAAGTGTCAGGTGTCTGAGGTTGGATTTGAACTCAGGTCTTCCTGTTTCCAGGCTGATGCTCTATTTACCATGCCACCTAGCTGCTCTTTTTCTGTCTATTTTGAGGCATGCTTCTCAATGTCCAAGTTTCATATAGCATTCTCTCCTCTTGCAGCCAAATTTCCACTCTTAGAACCCTAGATTTTCTTTAGGACTCAGCTCAAGCACCACATTCTATAGACCTTTCCTGATTCTCCCTGCCCCCAGCTGGCAGTGCCTTTCCCCTCAAAAATAGCCACGTATCTACCTACGTCCATGCGTGTCTGTCTCCCCTAAATAGGAGGCAGACTTGTGGAAGGCAGAAGCTGTTTGGCCTGCCAGACGTGCGTAATAAATTCTTGTTGATTAATTGACTCTGCACTTGGCCATGGTGACAAGGCCTCAGCAGAAGTCTCCTTGGGAACCCCAGGCTCTGAATAGCTAACTTCACACCACCTGCTCTTTTTTTTCTTCCCCTCCCCTAGTCACAAGTTGGCTGACCAGCGGACAAGGAAATCCTTGGGTCGAGGTGAATTCCGTCTGTTGCACTATGCTGGGGAGGTGACCTACAGCGTGACAGGTAAGTGACTGGCTGGGGCCCAGAGGGAACAACCCATCCCCCTCCCGCCTGACTCATCCCCTTTGCTTGGCTTTGCCATTGAAATGTGGCATTCGCTCCGATGTGACCTTCTCTCCTCCCAAACCTTGTTTCCTCTCTTCCTCTCGCCAGGGTTTCTGGACAAGAACAATGACCTCCTGTTTCGTAACCTGAAGGAGGTAAGCAGGGCTGGCCCTTGGCAAGGGGAGACAGGTTGGCACTCTGGGGCTGGGGAAAGACGAAGAGAGGGCTTTTTATCTTTTCACTTTGACTGAAGGACAGCTTTTATTTCACTAAACAAAAAATACAGGGGACGTAAAGACTCATGGGAACTCGTGAACAAATACAGAAGGCACCTACGTACTCACAGCTAGTACTCTACCATTGTCCCAGAATCCTTCTGCCTCACCATTATCCTGTGGTTCGGGCTCCCCTTAGAAAGAGAATGAACTTGAGGTTGTCATCGGGTGACACCTTGACCTAACACTGATATCAAGAGGGGGCTATTTTTTCTTTTTCTTTTTTTTTCTGGAGCAGGGATATGGAAAGCTCAGACTCTCCTGGCCTCCCATGGCAGATATACCTCCTCAGCCTCAATCTCTTCCCTTCCTTCCCACAGACCATGTGCAGTTCTGAAAACCCCATCTTGAGTCAGTGCTTCGACAGGAGTGAGCTCACAGACAAGAAGAGGCCGGAGACGGTGCGAGCTCGTCAGGGGCTGTGAGAGGAGAGTGTGTGTGTCTCTGTGTGTGTGTGTGTCTGTCTCTGGGACTGTGTGGGGCTCGGCTTCTTCTCCCCCAGACTCAGTGGGATGTCAGACTACATCTTTTGCCCCTACCTCCCACCATATTCCCCCAGTGACTCTACCTGCCGCCCCATCGCCAAGCCATAGCCTTTCCTTTTCCTTCTGACCTTTCTGTCTTTAGCTCTTAGCACGTAGGTGCTTCCTAAATGCTTGTCAACTTGACTTGCAGGCGGCCACACAGTTTAAGGCGAGTCTGTTCCAACTGGTTGAGATCCTCATGTCCAAAGAACCTGCCTACATTCGCTGTATCAAGCCCAATGATGCCAAACAGCCAGGTGAGGGGAGACACTCCTTCCCTGCCTCCCACCTGGGTGTACGCCCCTTGCTCTCCTGTTTCTCTTCTGGGAAGACCAGGATCACAGAATGTCAGGGCTGGAGAGAAGCCCACTCCTGTCTGCCCCCAGAGTGTTGAAAGAAGGAAACCTCGAGGGGAGGGGCTTGGCCCAGGACACCCAGCAGGTTTCTAGAGCAGAAGGGCCTGGGCATGAATGCTTTCTTCCCAGCTGTTTGTCTTGGGGCTTCATCTTCACCAAGGATACTGGCTATGAGCAAGCCCAGCAGCCCTCAGCTTGTAGGGTGGGCCCTTCTCCACCTAGAGAGTTGGGGGTGATTTTTAGTGAGTCCCAGCCCTGATGCCTCTTGGTGGCTGAGTCCGGCTTGGGGGTGGCATCTGTTTTAACCAAGCCATTTCCTTACCGACAGGACTCCCATTTGGGACCACAGCAGACTTGCAGGGTGCAGGGAGGTAGGATTGGCCCAGACGTCATGGATCTCTCCATGTTTCTATCCAGATATATACTGGTCTTTGTACCCTCTTCCTATGTCAGTGGCCCCATTTTTCAGATGTGAGAAGTGAGGCCCATATGGTTGGTTAAGCGATTTGCACCTTCTTCCCCCAGGTCGGTTTGATGAGGTGCTTATCCGACACCAGGTGAAATATCTGGGGCTGATGGAGAATCTGCGGGTACGGAGAGCCGGCTTTGCCTATAGGCGCAAATATGAAAACTTCCTCCAGAGGTGTGTGGGACTGGAAGAGGTTGGGAGGGTGTGGCTTGGGGAGCAGGGGAGGTGCCTGGGGCAAAGGGGAGTGAATGGGAAGGACAGAGATGCTGGAGCTAGAAGGGAAGGAGGATCTGAGTTCAAATCCTAGCTCTTCTATTTTCTTTGTGACCTTGGGCAAGTCCCATGCCCTCTCTGAGCCTCAGTTTCCTCATCTGGAAAATGTGGGAGTTGAACTTGTTGGCCTTTAAGGTCCCTTGTTTGGCATTGTGGGTAGAGAATTGGACTGGGGATCAAGAAGATCTGGGTTCAGATCCTGCCTCTGGCACTTACCAGCTGTGTGACTCTGGGCGAGTCACTTAGCCCTGTGAGTCTCAGCTTCCTCTTCTGTGAAACGGGGACAGTAAAAACAACCCAAGTCACAGGTTATTGTGAAGATCGAATGAGCTCAGCTTGTAAGGGCTTGGGTAGACCTTAGAATGCTAAGGATTTTTCTCAGTCATGTCCCACCCTCAGTGACCCCATTCAGGGTTTTCTTGGCAAAGATGCTGGAGGGGTTTGCCATTTCCTTCTCCAGCTCATTTGACAGATGAGGAAACTGAGGCAAAAAGGATTAAGGCACTTGCCCAGGGCCGTACAGCCAGTGAGTGTCTGCAGTCAGATTTGAACTCGGGTCTTCCCGACTCCAGGCCCAGTGCTTTATCTACTGCCCCACTAGTTGCCCAAATATGTGTTCAAAGGCAAAAATAAAGCAGCCCCCACTCAAAAGCAGCTGACATTCTTAGAGCTGTAGAAAAGCTGGCCATTAAGTCTGTTAGCCTGTGATTTTGTGACCTGACTTTTAGATGAGCCAAGTGAGCCCCAAAAGGCCAAGTGACTTACCCAAAGTCATGCGGGGAGTAGGGGGCTGAGCCAGGATTTGAACCCTGCTCCAGAGTCAGCACCCTTTCCCTTGTTGTCCTGGGTAGTGAAAGGTAAAGGCAGGATTCAGACCCGGGTCTTTGGAATACAAATCCAGTTTGCTTTCCACAATTCTGTAGCTGAAGGGCTTGTGTGTGTGTGCGTGGGTTTATATGTGTGTGATATGTATGTAGATCTCTATGTGTGTGTGACGTACATATGTATAGATATGCATGTAGAGAGACGTTCAGAAGGCACTTTCCCCCCGGGCTTTTCCTCGTGGTCTCCCCATCCTCACTTTGTACCGGCTGTCCCAGCAGCCCCCCAGCTTCCAGGCTAGAGCCTGCCGTCTCCACTTGGAGAATTAGTGGTGCTTTTGATTGAGGCCAGGGACCTGTCTTCCGAGGCCTGGCCCTGATACCTCAGGTATCAGAATCACAGATTTAAAGCTGGAAAGGACCTTGGAGACTTCAGCAACTTCCTCATTTCACAGATGAGGAAACTGAGGTACAGATCAAGTGACTTTAGATCATAGCGTTGTCTCCTGGATTTGGAGCCAGAAGGGACCATCGAGGCAATTGAGTCTAACCTATTTTTTTTAAAGTAGTATTTTATTTTTTCCAATTACATGTAAAGACAATTGTTAACATTCAGTTTAAAAACTTTTAGTTCTTGATTCCCCCCCCGCCCCCGCCTCCCCAAATGGTAAGCAATCTGATATGGGTCTAATCTCCTAATTTTCCGGATGCAGAAGCTGAGGCCCAGAGAGGATAAGTCTCTTGGCTAGGGTTATGCTGTCAACGTCTTAAGCTGGATTTGAACCCAGGCCTTCCTGACTCCAAATCGAGCACTCTGTGTACCTACTGCATCTCCGTGGGATCCTGGGCAAGCCGCTTCACCATGCTTTCTTGGGGTCACATTGGTTGTGAGCAGCAGAGCTGAGCCCACAACCCAGGCCTCCCTCCACTGCACCCCATTTGTCCCTGGGGTTATTTTTCAGTAGATCAAGGATCGGGGCAGAGAGCCCAGGGCCCAGGATTTAGACCCACAAAGATGAAGGGTCCATTTTGGTGCTAAAAGGAGAGACGCACACGGGTGCGCACATACGCTCAGTCACACACACTCCCATACTCAGTCATACTTTCTCAGATCATACACATGCAGTCACACACACACACACTCAGTCACACTTTCATCACACACACTCAGTCACATATACACACACACATACTTTCTCATATCACACACAGTCACACTCACACTTTCTCATATCACACATATGTATTCGTACACACAGTGTCACACATACTCATACTTTCTTGTATTACATGCATGCCCCCCATACAGTCACACACATACTTTCTCATATCACACACAGTCACACTCACGCACACTTTCTCATATGACATACATGCATGCACACACACAGTGTTACACATACTCATACTTTCTTGTATTACATGCATGCTCCCCATACAGACTGTCACACACAGTCACACACATACACATTCTCATATTACATACATGCACTCCCCCCACAGACTGTCTCACACACACACACACACACACACACACACACACACACACACACACGCACTCAGTCACACATACACACTGTCACATGCACTCACATTTTCTCATATTACATACATATTACATCCCCCACACACAGTCACACACACAGACTGTCTCTCTCTCTCTCACACACACACACACACACACACACACACACACACTCTCACACGCTCAGTCACACACCCACTCCCCTGTCTCTCTCCAGAGTGCTGAATGAGGCTAGTGCTTGCTGTGTCTCCTTTACAGGTACAAGTCCTTGTGTCCCGAGACATGGCCCACGTGGGATGGGCGACCGCAGGATGGGGTGTCAGTCTTGATCCAACACCTCGGCTACAAGCCCGAGGAATACAAGCTGGGCAAGTGAGTAGTCAGTCCCTCCCTGAGGGGCTGGTGGGGCCATCAGCACAGGGAAGCCTTGGGGGGAGGGGCGTGGAGCAGCTGCTGGTGGCCACAGCTAGACTGGGTCCTCCTCGGTTCCCTCCTTCAGAACCAAGATCTTCATTCGCTTCCCCAAGACGCTTTTTGCCACAGAAGATGCTCTGGAAGTGAGGAAGCAGAGTCTGGGTGAGAGCCCTCGGGGCAGGGCCAGGGTGGGTCCATCATCCTGGCCTTAAGGGCCCTTTCCTTGGGACTCCATCTTTATCCAGTCCTGCCATCTCCATACAGCCCTGGTTCTAGAGTCAAAGGACTTGGGTTCAAATCCCCACTTTGGATGACTTTGGCCAAATGGCTTCACTCCCCTGGGTATCCGTCTTCTCCTCTATAAAATGGACCAGACAGCCTCTTTGGACCTTCTAGCTCTGAAGCTGTGCTGGGATCTCCCTCCCCTTCCAGGAAGTTGGCGTGAGCAAGTAACTCTTGGGTCTGTAGTCAGAGAACCTGGGTTCAGATCCTGCCTTTGAATATTACCTAGGTAACCTTGAACAAGTCCCTCTCAGATGGCCTCGGCGGTCTCTCCCTCGGCTTCGGCTTCTGGTCCTTCCCTGGCCCAGCCTCGGGCACTCTCTCTTCTGTCTTCCATAGCATCTCCCCAGAGTGTGGGGAGTACAAAATGTACTCACCTCCATTTTACTTATTGGAGCTCCCAGGTTTAGAGTGTGGCTGTGCCAGGCCCAGGAGGACTCCAAGGCTAGATCCGCCCGCTTCCAAGGCCACTGTTCTTGTTAGGACAGCAATCTGCTTTCTCTCTAGGCTGGGTAGTTAGAACTTGCCTTTCTTTTCTTGTTGGTCTGAACCTGTGAGAGCACTAGTATTGGGAACTCCCGGTTCAGAAATTAGTTCCTTCAATGCAGGTGAGCGTCTTCTCTGCAGGTGGGGGTGGGGGGTGGGGGTGGTTTTAGAGAGGCTTCCTGGGGCGCTAAGAGGTTACTCAGCCAGAGTCGCACAATCAGTCTATATCTGAGGCTAGACTTGAACTCAGGTCCTCCTGACTCCCAGGCCAGCGTCTGTCAGCGACTCCATTTACTGCTTTTGGCTGTTTGTTTGACTGTTTCAGTCATGCAGCTCTTTGTGACCCCATTTGGGGTTTTCGTGGCAGAGACCCTGGAGTGGTTTGCCATTTCCTTCTCCAGCGCATTTTACAGATGAGGAAACTGAGGCAAGCAGGGTGAAGTGACTTGCTCAGGGTCACACAAAAATAAGTATCTGAGGCCAGATTTGAACTCAGGTTTTCCTGATCCTAGGCCAGCTGTCTGTCAGTTATTCCTTGTTGTCTCTGCATTTATGGCTTTTGGCTGTTTTTGTTTGTTTAGTTGGTTGTTTTAATCACGTGTGACTCTTTGTGACACCATTTGGGGTTTTCGTGGCAGAGGTACTGGAGTAGTTTGCCATTTCCTTCTCCAGCTCATTTTACAGATGAGGAAACTGAGGCAAACAGGGTTAAGTGACTTGCTCAGGGTGACCCAGCTAGTAAATATCTGAGGCAGGATTTGAACTGAGGTCCTCCTGACTCCAGCCCCAACACCATGTGCACTATGGCACCACCTAGCTGCCCCGCCACCTATGGGAACTCTCTCTTCAACGAGAGGTAAACTCTTCAGAGCCAGGGACAAAGCTGATTTGCAGGTTTTGCTGAGATCCAAAGGTTACCCACCTGGGGCCTGTGCAATTAGGAGAGTAAGAGAATCATAGGTTTGGAGATTAAAAGAATCAACTCCCTAATTCTGCAGATGAAGAAACTGAGACCCAGATAATTAGGTGGCTTGCCCAAGGTCACCCAGCTAAGGTGGGATTTGAACCCAGACCCTCTTGACTCTGGGATGAAAGCTCTTTTCACTCTAAGGTGATGCCAGTGATGACCGAATGTTTGTTCATTGACTTTCTGAAATCACAGCCACAAAGATCCAGGCGTCATGGAGGGGATACCATTGGAGACAGAAATTCTTACGAGTGAAGCGTGCAGGTCAGTAAATTTGGGGGAGGGCTGGAGAACTGAAGGTTCAAAGGTAGGGCTCAGTCTCTTCTTGCCGTCTGAAGCCAGAGGCCCAGATCTTGTGGGCTGAGAGCCCAGGGTCAGGTTCAGGGTTGTCCTTAGACAATGAAGGTGAACAGTTACCTGTTCGCTCTACAGCTATCTGTATCCAGTCATGGTGGCGGGGGACCCTGGGCCGGAGGAAAGCCGCCAAGAGGAAATGGGCTGCCCACATGATCCGACAGTGAGTTTGGGGAGGGCCCCTGCTAGTGTCCCCCACAGGGATCGGGGAAGAGGGGCTGGCTTTCTGTATTGGGAGTGGTCTCAGCAAATGGGAGCATCACTGGTGATGGGTCCCTGTGTCAACCCCACGATGGCGATGGGACGTTGTGTGTTGGGAAGGGCAATTTAAATCTCAGCTGTGTAGCCTTGGGCAGGTCTCCAAGTTAGTCATCTGTAAAATAACTCTAAGAACACCCATGCTACCTTCCTTGGATATGGGATGTAGGCTCACAAAATGATAGCTCTAGAGTTGGAGTGGCCTCAGAGGCCGTCCTATCCAACCCACTCATTTCACAGAGGAAGAAAATGAGGCCCAAATGCCTTGCCCACAGTTACACAGGAAGTAAGCAATGGGAAGAGGATTCGAACCCAGGTTTTTAGAAGGAAAATCCTCAGTGAACTGTTCTCGTTAACATGCTGACCTCCCTTCCTTCCTCCCTCCCTCTTTCCCCAAGGCTAGTCCAAGGCTTCATCCTTCGCCGTGCACCCAGGTGCCCTGAAAATGCCTTCTTCTTGGATTTCGTTCGGTGCTCCTTCCTGCTGAATCTGCGGCGGCACCTTCCCCGGAATGTGCTGGACAAAACGTGGCCCACCCCTCCTCCTGCCCTACACGAGGTCTGAGGAGGCTGGACAATGTAGAGGCTGAGATGTGTGATAGGCTCGGAAATGGGAGATACTTGGGTTCCACTCTGAACTCAGGCACTTACTAGCTGTGTGACTCAGGGCAAGCAAGTCCCCTCTTCGGCTTCCTTATCTCTAAAGTGAAGAGGTTAGACTGGGTGACCTCAAAGATAGAAATCTGACCCTTTGGCCTTCCCAGGCTTCAGTTTCCTCACTGATGACATCTTAAGATTCCTTAAATTCTCCATCTCAGACTATGTTCCTCTGATAACCAATTTAGCCATAATCCTTTAGTGACCGCTGACCCAGCCCTGCACCAGACACGGCTGAGGTCCAGGCCTTCATCTCAAGGACTAGGTATCATGACAAGGTCCAGTCCTTCACCTCAAGGACTACTTGGTGAGACATGCCCGTGCCATAGAGAACAGGGTAGTAGAAAGCGGTAGGGCCACAGGAGTTTGGAGGAGAAGGTGTTTAAAAATTGAGAACATTTACGGTCTTATTGGACCTTGGGCATCTACTTCAACCCTCTTGTTTTAGCAGATGGAAAAACTGAGATCCTAAGAAGTTACATGATTTTTGTCCCCCTAAGGTCCCATAAGTAGTAAGGAGCAAAGGTGGTATTTGAATCCAGGACCCTCTGACTTCAGCTTCATAGAACTCTTGATTTTGAGCTGGAAGAGTTCTTGGAGGTCTTTTAGACCAGTGGTGTCAAATTCAAATAGAAACCAGAGCCCTGGGATGTTGACTTGGAAAACCACAAAGTGACGTGTATTGTGTTATTGATTTTGTTACGTATTTCCCAATTACGTTTTAACCTCTGTTCTAGACCACCCCTTTGTTTTACAGGCGAGGAAACTGAGGTCCTGAGCATGAAGGGACTTGCCCGAGGTCACAAGGATTAGTAGTGTTAGGTCCGGGATTGGAACTTGGAAACTTAGTGTGGGCTGGAGTTATGGATGAGATACATGGAATAGCTCAAGATTGGTCCCTGGCTCCATCCTTGGGCTACTTCCCCAGGGACATCTCTCCACAGCCCCCAACCGGCCTTTCTCCTCTCTCCCTCTCCCCTTGACCTCATTTCCTGTCCTCCAGGCATCTGAGCAGCTGAGGGAGCTCTGTATGAGGAACATGGTGTGGAAATACTGCCGAAGCATCAGCTCTGAATGGAAGCAGCAGGTGACTTGGTTTGCTGGGGATGAGGGATGAGGAATAAGATATGCAGTCAGCTAAAGGGAAGGCAGTGTGTGTAGAGGAAGGGAAGGGAAGGAGCAGAGTGATGGAGACACGTAGCAGAAATCATGGGGCCACTTGGTCCCAGGGGCCACGACTAGAACCCGGGTACATTCACTATCCCCACTGCTATGGAGCCCAAGGGAAAGACAGTTAGTGAGCACAGAGAAGGATGGGTCTGACGGGTCATAAGACCTTCGAGACTGTCCAGTCATCTCATTTTACAGATTGGTAAACTGAGGCTCATAAATTAAGTGACGCAACCATGGCCACACAGGATACGTGTGTCAGAGGCAGCTCATGAACCCAGATTTTCCTGCTTCTAACAATCTTCTCTAAACTGTTTCTGCCTTTTCAAGACATTGTTAGTACTTTAAAAATGTTGGGTCCCATTGTACTGGGGACATGGGAGGGTGAGAGAAGATGGGACATATAGAGGACTCTAGAGCTCCCAGGTCTGAGCTTTTGTCTCTTTTCCCACTGACATCTCGGAAAGAAGGTACATTTCTTTATCAAGAAAAGGAGTTCAGAGCATTTAGTATTGGGAATGCATTATTATTGGAGCAGTGAAGTGTACTGGACTTGGGAGTCATGAAGACCTGAGTTCAAATCCTGTTTCAAACACATGCTAGCTCTGTGACCTTGGACAAGTCACTTAACCTCAATCTGCCTCAGTTTCCTCATCTGAAAAATAGAGATAGTAGCAGCGCCTATCTCCCCAGATTGTTGAGGTTCAAATGAGAGAATCTATGTTAAGTGCTTTGCAAACTTCAAACCACTCTCTAAATGATAGCAATTATTAAAATGCCTACTGTGTGCAAGGCAATGCCTACTGTGTGCAAGGCAATTCCTACTGTGTGGAGATGCACGAGCGAAAATTGAAAAACAGAAGCTTATGTTGTACCAAGGGACAAGGGGTGTGCAGTTAATGGACTGTTGGTCAGTGCCCCCCTTGTCTCAATAGCTGCATCAGAAAGCTGTGGCCAGCGAGGTCTTCAAGGGCAAGAAAGATAACTACCCTCAGAGCGTGCCCAGACTCTTCATCAATACTCGGCTTGGTACGACGTTCCGCTCTCCCACCACTGTCCTGGGCCCCCCTTTCCCATAACTCCCCTTTCTCCGGGCCCCTCTTTCCCATGATGCCCCTTTCTCTGGGCCCCCCTTCCCCATAGCTCCCATTTCTATGCATCCTGCTTTCCCATAACTCCCCTTTCTCTAGGCCACCCTTCCCCGTAACACCCCTTTCTATGGGCCCCCCCTTCCCCATAATGCCCCTTTCTCTGGGCTCCCCTTCCCCATAGCTCCCCTTTCTCAGCCCCCTTCCCCATAACTCCCCTTTCTCTGGGCCCCCCTTTCCCATAATGTCCCATAACTCCCCTTTCTCTGGGCCCCCCTTTCCCATAATGTCCCATAACTCCCCTTTCTGTGAGCCCCCCTTCCCCATGATGCCTTTTCTCTGGGCCCCCCTTTCCTATTGTGCCCCTTTCTCTGCCCCACTTCCCTTGCCCACCATCACCCTTGGCTAACTTCCTACTTTACTTCCCCTTGGATTTTCTTCTTCCTCCAGCCTCTTCCTCATTACCTTCAGTCTGGACTTCCTCCAGCAATTCTCCAACCTCCAATCTCTCTGTCTTTTCTAGCTGCTGATGAGATCAGCCCCAAAGTGCTCCAGGCCCTAGGCAATGAACCTGTCCAGGTGAGCCTCCTATTTGGGATCTCAGAGGAAGGAGCAGGAGGAAACTGTGGGAGCAGAACTGATGGTGTCAGTTCAAAAATATGTCAGAAGCCAGTTAAGCGCTCTCAGAATGGGAGGCAAGAGGAACAGCAGGAGAATCAATCAATCAGTGTTTGTTAGGCACCTACCCTATCTGAGCCCCTGGGAATACAAGTAGAAATAATGATACCATCCTTACTCATAAGGAGCTAATACTCTAGTGGGGTGGGAGAATAACAGACAGTCTGGGAAGAGAAGTGGAGGGTCATAGTGGACCACAGAAAGTCCAGCATTCTGTTTTATTACAGTACCTCCCTGGAGGCCTACTGCCCCACACCTTTAGTGCCATTTCATCCAGTCCAAGGTTCTGTTCTCTTTGGAATACGAAGGGATATTAGGAATGACCCCCAGATGGGACTGAGGGAGAGAAGTGGACCCAGAGGAGTCAGAAACTTGGAGGTGTTTTTGTTCTGGAGATTTCCATGGAAATTGGAAGGCTATAAGAAGGACCTGGGCTTCTAGAGAGTGGTTTGATGGTGCCCTTCCCCCTAGTACGCAGTGCCCGTGGTGAAGTATGACCGGAAGGGCTACAAGCCTCGGGCCCGGCAGCTGCTGCTGACCCCTAGTGCTGCGGTCATTGTGGAGGAGGCCAAGGTCAAACAGAGGATTGAATACGCCAACCTGACCGGTAAGGGCCCACCCAGAGAAAGGAGCCAGGATCCGACTTCATGCGCCATTCTGACCACGGACCGGCCAGGGGCAAAGGCCCAGGGAGTGCCAGCTCTCTGGTCAGAGGACCTGGCTTCTGATTTCGCCTTGGAGGTTTCAACCCTGTGTGACCTTGGACAAATCCCTAGTCTTCCTCAGCCTCCATTTTTCCATCTGTTAAATGAAGGGAGGTTGGCCTAGACGTGGCCTCTGAGGGGTCTGTGGATCCTAGGAAGGCCCGAGGGTTCACACCCCATTGCCATCTTCTGCTTCTTCTCAGCCTCCCTTATCATACCCTGGCATCTCACCAGGGCAGCCCTTTTCCTCTTCCCCTTTGCTTGGTGGGCCCAGTGTGTGTGGGGATGGACGGGGGTGGGGAGACAATATCCCCCTCACCATCCTGACCTTTCCCCCACCAGGAATCTCGGTCAGCAGCCTAAGTGACAGCCTTTTTGTCCTCCACGTTCAAAGGGAGGACAACAAGCAGAAGGTATAGAGGGATGGGCTGGGATCTGGGCTTGCTATATCCCCTCCTCCTCCCCACTGGCCCTCAGGAGACTTCCCCTGATCAGCCCCTATCAACCATCCTATGGGAATTCCTCTATACATGTGGGGGAAGGGGAGGGAGGAAGAGAACATACCTCTGACCCTTCCCATGGCATACTTCTGACCTTCCTGCATCAGTTACTCAGTAAGCATTTATTAGGCACTTACTGTACTAGGTACTGCATAGACCAAGAAAAAAACCAATCCCTGCCAGCTGACATTCTATAATTCCATTTGCAAACAAACCCCTCTTCCCCTGCTCACCCTGGATTCGTGGTTTGTGATTTGGAGCTGGGGTGCAGGCTCCCCCAGCACTGCTGTACAGAGGGCCTTCTGGAATCACTCTATCTGAAAGATCTTGGGGGTGGGGATGTTCTGACTGCTGAGCTGTAGGACTCCAAAGCTAAGCATCTCTCTCTACCTACCTCCCGGGTGCTTTAGGGGGATGTGGTACTCCAAAGTGATCATGTGATTGAGACGATAACCAAGTTGGCCCTGAATGCAGACCGAGTCAACAGCATTAACATCAACCAGGGCAGGTAAGCCCAGGCCTCGGTGACAGGAGGGTATGTGTTACTGGGGTTTGGAGGGGGTGGGGGGGAAGGGTAGCAAGGGGATAACACATGGAGGGCTTGTGCCATCTTGGATCTCATCAAGCCCTGCTCCTTCCCCATCAGCATCACCTTTGCTGGTGGCCCAGGCAGAGATGGCATCATTGACTTCACCCCTGGCTCCGAGCTCCTTATCGCCAAGGCCAAGAATGGGCACCTTGCTGTGGTGAGTGAAGTGGGTTGGGATGTAGGACCCCTCTGGTCCCGGAGTTTTGATGGCCCCTCTCTGGGGGTCGCCCTGCCCCAGATACAGCTTTTTCACCTTCCTCTCATAATCCTGGCCCACCTTGGAGTGGTTGGTTGGCCCTTCTGGTTGTTGAGATTGACGGGGCTTAGGTCTACTGTGTCAAGAGAACCTTGGGCCCTATAGGAGCCCTCAAAACAAAGTGGATACAGAATTACACACAGTAACATTAGCATAGCAGAAAGAAATCAGAAAACTTGGGTTCAAAACCCAGCTTTGCCACTCCCCCCACTTCCCAGCTTGGCCCTCACCAAGCTTCCACTGACCTTTGATTTTCATTGTTTATGAAATGGGGCTGCTCTTCCCTACTCTGCCTGCCTCCCAGTGTGAGGAGGGCATGAACACGCTTTGTAAGCTGTTGGACACCCTCCAGATGGGGGTGGGGTCAGTGTCCAAACTCACCTTCCAGGGATTCTCATTCACCCCTTGAGCTCAGACCCCTCAGTAGATGGGTGAGGTGGGGGCAGGAAAGGGCTGCCTCTGATTGACCTCTTCTTGCTCCTCCGTAGGTGGCCCCCCGGCTGAACTCCCGATGATGATGGACTCTGTCCGTTGGGACACCCTTCCTGCCCCTCCACCATGTCTGTTTTGCTCACCCGCTTGCTGCTGCCCTATCCCCCTTCATGGTAACCAAAGACTCTCACCTCCATGCTTGGAAAACTGGGTGCATCCCGGGTCTGAAGGGGGCCCATGTGGCACCTGCCTTCCTTTCCCTATCCTTCCTCCCCGCCCATATCCCAGCTCCCACATCAGCTTCACAGTGGATGTGGGGGGGATGGTAGGAAAATAGGGAGCTATGCTGGGAGCAGGGCTGAGGGATGACAGGGCCAGGGCAGAGTCCCGTGACCGATGCCCAACCAGTGGGAGGAGACCTTTTACTGATTTTTTTTTTTTCTGCTGAGTCATTTTGATGCTTTGTATGAGATAATTTTTTTTAAAAGCCATTCATTCCTGCCACCAAGAAACGCTGGATGTGCTCTGGCCAGGAGGGCAGGGGGACCACCTAGGAAGCAATCAGAGGGCTGGAGGTGGGAGGAAGGGTGGGGCCCAGTTGCCCTCTCACCCCACCCCAGAACCAGTTCTTCCATCCCATCTCCTCCCTGCCCATGCCTATAGGTGCACACCCAGAGACACCCCTCAGCTTCTCTTCATCCATGCCCACAAGGCGCTGGGACCCACACTTGGTCTGCTGCTCCTCTCAACCTTAGTGAGGCCCTGCCCACCTGAGACCACTTCCCCCAACAAACATACCCATAGGAATTAGCTCCTATGATAAGCTCCTAACTCTGCCTGGGGCAGGGGGAGGGGATATCTTGAAACAGACCAAGGTGGAGGTGGTGACAGATGAGAGTGACAGGCCATGTGGGGGGGCCTAGTGGGAAGAACCCTTGCCTGGCTCTCTAAGGACCTAGGGCTCTGCTGATTGTGTGACCTTGGGCTTCATCCCTGGGCCTCACCCTCCTCTTCTGCAAAACTGAAATCATAGGACCGCTGAAAGGGATTTTAGGGGCCGTCCAAGCGCCCCTCTTAACTCACATTGTGTGGTTGTGGGGGCCCAATGGTGCTTATTCTGAAGCCCCTGCCCAGTGGAAAATGGGGTCCCCACATCCTCATTCAAAGCCCCTCAACCCCTAGAATCAATAGCCAAGATGGGTAGTTGGGAGAATAGAGTTAGGTTTGCGTATAAATAGAAGGGAGAAAAATGGTCCTGGGGTCCGCAGTGTGACCCTGTTCACTGCTTTGCTGCCCTCCTCCCCAAATCTGTCCTCCTCCTGTAGGGTAAGGGATGACTTTGGGATCCAAAGGAAAGGGGGGTATCACTTATGTCTGCTGCTTCTCCACCCCATTCCCCATTCCCACTGAGGGTCAGGAAGCCAGGAGACCCTCCAAGCAGCCTGTGCTCTCCCTTGGGATCCTGGGGACTTTACCGACACTTGCAACCCCAGCCAACACTAAATAAAGCGATTATGTTTTTGCAAACGTTTGCCTCTGTGGTTGTGGAGGGACCAGAAGTAGGGTGGGAGATGAAGGGTTGAGGGTATTTTTCCCTAGATGGGGCCCAGAAAAGAAGAGAGTAGTGGTAGCCTGGTCACCTAGATGTGCCATTGGTGGAGTATAGATAGAAGAGTGGCTCACATCCCACTTTGTGGCATTGTAGTCAGGGCAGAGACTGAGTGGAAGAGGGAAGGCTTTCCAGGCATGGGGAAAGGTGTAGAAATGGGAGACACGGAATGTTATACGTCAGGAAAAGCAGGTCAGCCAGTTCGACTGATTCATAAAATGTGTGAGGGGAAGTAAGGTAGAATCATCTTAGAAAGGTAGGCTGATGCCAAACTGTAGAAGGCCTTATGTACCAGCGAGAGGCATTTCTATTTTCTAAAGGCTAGGGAAACCTTTAGAACTTTCTTAAGTAGAGGAGCAGACCTCAGGCTCAAATGATATGGAATATGTAAAGCCCTTTCCAATGACTAAATCCATATATGAAGGTCAGTCATTATTTAGAATTCAACTCATTGAGACCACAATACATTCTACAGTCTCTCCAATGGGTGGTCAAGAGGCCTCCACTTTAACAATCCCATTGATGGGGAGCTTATCACTATCTGGGGATGGTTCTAATTGTTAAGAATGTTTCTGTTACCATGTTGGCAAAAGTACCAAAAGATGCGAATAGTCCATGTCACAAAGGTGGTGAAAAGACAGGCACATTAATAATGCACTGTTAGTAAAGCTGTGAATGGGTCCAGTTCTAAAGCACTTTGGAATGATGCAAAGAAAGTGACTAAAACTTTTGACCCAGAGATCCCTTTGCTAGGCATCTACCCCCAAAAGGTCAACAAATACCCTAAAATAGGACTGTCCAAAATGCAGCCTATGGGTCACAGGCTGCCCGCAATGTGATTTATAGGGCCTGCCTACAATCATAGACATTTACATAAATGCTCTAGTAAGTGAAGCTGAGCTACCGTAGAGCTCTCACTAAAATGACACATCAAAATATATTGTCTATTGTGTCAAAAACCTGAGGTTGGACAATCCTGCCCTAAAACATTCAAGCAGCTCCTTTGTGCCAGCAATGAAGTGGAAACAAAGCAAGTGTCTATCTTTTGGGGAATGGCTAAACAAACTGTGATCCATGAATGAGGAAGGAATACTACTGTGCTATAAGAAACAATGAACATGGGGAACAGAAAAGCACAGGAAGAAGTAAATGCACTGATGCAAAACAAAGCAAGCAGGAACAGGGAAACTACACAATGTACCGTAAAGGGAAAGAACAGCATCAAAATCGAAACTGAATGCTGTGAAATGAGAAAGCTTGGTCCCAGAGAAAAGGTATGAGAAGCTGCCTCCCTTCTCTGCAAACGTGGGAGACCATAGGTATGAGACAATACGTGCAAGTCATGTGACCGAAGGAATGAATAAAATGAAAAAGTGAAAATATAGGTACTTCCCATGAGCCAGGCAGTCAGTAAGCATTTATTAAGCACTTGCTATGGGCCAGGCACTGTCCCAACGACTGGGGATACAGAGAAAGGCAAAAGACCGTCCCAGGAGCTCCTAGTCTAATGGGGAGACAACATGCAAACGACTATACACAAAAAAGCTAGAGATGGGCTGCAGAGGCACTGTGCGCCAGGCTGGGCAGACAAATATAAAAGCAATACCGTGTCTGTCTTCAAGGCGTTAACTTTCTAACAGAGGAAGATAATAGGAAGAAGAGTTGTTGCCAGGGAACAATAAATAATTCAAGAATAAATAAATTATCATTAATGATTAATATACAATAAATTTGACAAGTTAAAGTGAACAAATGATTTATTAATAAATGAGGAAATTAATAAAGGAAGAATAGCGGTTGCCAGAGCAGGGTGTTCTGGTATGAACAGTCACAGGGATGGCGAATGGAACAATAAACAAGGCAGTCAAAATGATTCCTTTCCCAGAAGCAATGATATCGTTGAACCACAGTGCCAATAGCAAGAGGTAGGAAAGAGCGGTGGGCACGTTCACAGCCATCACAGCAGGCAGCGGGTTGAAAAAGTGCAGTGGACTCAATACTGAGGTCATCACCACGAGGACAACCTGGTTGGCATGGTTGGTTGGTATGTTGGTAAGTTTTACACAGCTTTGTTTTCTCTTTTTTATTTTTTGATGTAAGGGATGGCGTTCTGGGAAAAGGCAGAGGAGCAATACATTGGGAAATTACATGATGGAAAAAAACATGAAGAAAAAATTTTAATGAAATATTTTTAGAAATTTTTTTTCTTATGCAAAAATTTTTTTTCTTATGACCTCAGACACTTGACACACTTATCAGAGAAATCCTGATAAAATTCAGGAGAATCCAAATCAACCTGATGAAATTACAAGAAAAGAAAGAAAGGAAGGAAGGAAGGAAGGAAGGAAGGAAGGAAGGAAGGAAGGAAGGAAATTACAAAGATATGGGTCATTGTTTGTCAAACTAAAGACTCCCCAAATAAAACTGATGAGAAGCAGGGATGCAGGAATTGGGTGATTAAAGATCAGCCACACCTCTTTGCAATTTATAAAAGCTAGTCACACTCTAAGATGCTCAGATTTCAAGGAATTGCTCCTTGCTTTTACCTTCCAAAGTTCAGTAAGACGAGTGAGGGAATTCCCCCCCACCCCATCCCTCTCCTAACCCCAGTAGGAGCAACAATGGTGATTTATGACAGAAGCACGTGTCAAGGGGAACATGTATGGTTTATGATCCAGTTTGGGTTCGAGGTTCCCATGTCTATTTCAGTTTGACACTGCTGATGTAAAACATATAGCCTGAGAGTGAGTTCGTGGAGTCTATTGTTGAATCCCAACCTCTGAGGGAGATGAGGGAATTTTTGGATTCTATTATAGGCATCAGGGTCTTGAATTCTAGACCTAGTAGAGAAGGAAGATTTCCTAAGCAGCACCAGTTTTGAGAGTTGCCTTTGCCTTGTGGGTAATTTTAAAAGTTCCTGAGTTTGAGAAGTCAGGCCTTGGACCTCCTAGAAAGAGATTTTCTCATGCGTCCTGCTCTTTGGAGAAGGAATAATACAATCTGCATGGGTCTTTGCGTCCTACTTAGCAAAATCAGTGAGTTACTCACACCGTGAAGGTTTGATAAGAAGAGATTTGTTTGTTCAACAAGCTCCAAAATATATTTACCTTTGGAGGAGAATGTAAGTTACTGTGTAGAATTATGAGCGTTGGGGAGATTATGGAGAACTCTGGGAAAGGGGGGCTCACCATGATGACAGGGGGCTGCCTCAGTAGCACCCCCAAGTTCAGTTCCCTTCTGGAGGCAGTTGATGGGCCCTGCAGCACTGCCATTGGAGAATTCCCTCCAGGTTGTATGGTTCCACTCATCAAAATCATTAGGATCTATAACATTTCATTCATCAATTTCATTCATCAATAGCACATGGCTCAGCACCTTATTCAGTAAAGGGACTCTTTGTTGAGTTGAATGCATAATTAATTAATGCATTAATGCATGGGTCATTAGCAATTTAGCCAAACTGTACTATCATCAAAGGCATATCTCACCATCTTGAGCTCTAGGGTATCATAAGAGATCGTCTAATGACTCACTGAACTAAGGATTCCCTCTAAGACACTTCCCTGATCTAATCAGTCTAATAACCTCATAGAAAAGGGAAACGATACTCTTCTGGCAGAACCTGGTCTTAATGTATCCATGCTGGTGCGTACAATTCCCTTTTAGATTGTCGAAAGTAAGGCAGCCAGGTGGTTCAGTGAGTAGAGCACTGGCCCTGGAGTCAGGAGGACCTGAGTTCAAATATGACCTCAGACACTTGACACACTTACTAGCTGTGTGACCTTGGGCAAATCACTTAACCCCAATTGCCCTGCCTTCCCTCCTTCAAAAAAAGATTATCAAAAGTCATCCTTCTGATTTATAATCTATTCTTGGGGTTTGAAGCCAAACTCACTGGATTGTGGCTTTCAGAATCTACCTCCTCCTTTTTTGAAAACTGGGACAACATTTGCTCATCTCCAGTTCTTTAGTATCTTCCTTCCTTCCTTTCCTTCTTTCTTTTCAGTCAGTTTCAGTGACTTGCCCAGGGTCACAAAGCTGGTAAATGTCTGAGGCCATAATTGAACTTGGGTCCCCCTGACTCCAGAGCTAGTGCTCCATCCACTTCACCACCTAGCTGCCCCCTATTGTTTCTTAAACGCAATAGATGAGGGTTCAACAATAACCCCAGCAAGACCTTTCAATTTCCTGCATCTTGGACGCCGTCCTGCCTTTGGGGGGCTGCGGGGAGTGGGGCAGGGCTTTTACTACCTCCTCACATAAATTTGCTTTCATCTCCTGCAACAATTTTTTTTTTGGTTTTGTCCTTTGCAGCCCTAATTTAGAAAATGGAAATAAAATAGGAGTTGAGTAGTTCTGTTTTCTCTCTACTATCTATTCACCTGTTCTACTCACCCTAGCAGGACTACTCATCCTTACTTTGTTATTATCTGTCTCCAACATAGCTTTTTTGCCACCTCTTTTTAGGTTCTTTTTTTTTTTTAACCGAATCTTGGTCCATTCTTTGGTCTAGTCTTTTTAAATTAAATTTTATTTTTTCAATTAATAAGCATTTATATTATCTCCTTCCCATCTCCCCATCCCATTAAGAAGAAAAAGAAAATCCTTGTTATAAATATTCATAGTCAAGCAAAGCAAATTCTTACATTGGCTATGGCTAAAAATGTATGACTCCATCTGCACCCTGAGTCCATCAATACTGATCAGGAGGTGGGTAATATGCTTCAGCCAATGGAGTTTCTGGAATTGTGGTTGTTCATGAAACTCTTAAGTCTTTCAAAGTGTTTATACTTGTAGTGTTGTCATTATCCTATATTTTGTCCTTCTGGTTCTGCTCACTTTACTCTGCATCAGTCCATACAAGTTCTTCCAGATTGCTCTGAGACTAGTCCTTTCATAATTTCTTGTAGCACAATAGTATTTTATTTTATTTTGCTCATATACTGTAACTTTTCAAGCTATTCTCCAAATGCTGGGTGCCCCTTTAGTTTCTATTTCTTTGCTACCACAAAAAAACTGCTATAAATATTTTTGTACACATAAGTCTTTCTCTTTCTAAAAAAAGGCATATCATGGGGGCAGCTAGGTGGCACAGTGAGTAGAGCACTGGCCCTAGAGTCAGCAGTATCTGAGTTCAAATCCAGCCTCACACACTTGACACACTTACTAACTGTGTGACCTTGGGTAAGTCACTTAACCCCAATTGCCCTGCTTTCCCCCCTTGCAAAAAAACAACAACAACAACAACAACAAAAAGCAAAAACAAAAAAACAAATAAAAAAAGGCATATGTGCCTAATGGTGGTATCACTTGGTCATCTTTTTTGTGCATAGTTCTGAACTGCTTGCCAGAAAGTCTGGACCAATTCACAGCTCTACAGTGTGTTAATGTGCCTGTTTTCTTACAGCCCCTCCAACATTTGTCATTTTCCATTTATTGTCCACTTTGCCAATTAGCAACGCATGAGGTTGGAGCTTCAGAGTTGCTTTAATTTTCATTTTTCTAATTACTCGATATTTAGAGCAGAGATGTCAAACATGCAGCTCTATGTCTGTATTAACAATCCGGCTAGCAGCTCCTGTGGGGGTGTAAGATCCCCCCCACAGCCAGCACCCAGGAGGCTGCCGGGACGCCAGGAAAGCACAGGTTCTTTTTATCTGCTTAAACAAGGAAAGCACAGTGAAGGGGTTGACCAGCTTACTTTAATCCAGCATTCAGTTAGCATACAGACAACATTCATCTGGTTCAGGGTAAAAATGCCAGCATTCAGTTAGCATTCAGTTAGTTCAGGGGAGCAAAGAGACACACATCAAGAGATATACCAAATATAGATTCATTCAAGTACTTCAGGGGAAAAAGCCAGCACCCTGAGGTTCAGAACATTCATTTAGTTCGGGGGAAAACAAACCAGCATTCCGAACCTCAAAACCAAAATACAAACAAATTACAAATATCAACAGACAGACCCAATACAATTCATAGTTGCCAACATCTGGGCTCAGCCCGAGAGCAAGGGCTGGCCCAGAGTCACGCTCCCCGCTGCTCCCATGCCAACCGGAAAAGGAAAGAGAGCTCTTCAAGCTATCCTCTCCCCTCTTATAGAGTTTTTCACATCATCAAGCACTGCCTGAATGACCAGGGCTGATTGGTTCTTGAGTTGGCCTCTCCCCCTAGTGTAGACTAGGTTAACACCCAATAGAGCGTGGCTCTGGAGTCAACACCTCCCCTCAGCCAGCCCCATGACTCATCACACAGGAAGTTCTCTTCTTCCTGGCATAGTTTCTGGGCTTCCTGTCCTGGAAGAGAAGCCCCCAGTGCCCAGTGAGGCTCAATGAGGTAAGCTGAGTCACTCAAAGAAAAGAAAGGTCACTCTGGTTACAGTGTCCCACCAGATTAAAATGCAACTGGAAAATATTTAATAAAATAAATAAAATATAATAGGACATAGATAATGTTAATATGTGGTTTTCTTTTTTTCTTTTATTATTTTATTTTATTTTTTAATATGTGGTTTTCTAAGTCAATATGCCACCCATATGAATCCTTATGTGTGGTTTAGTGGCCCAATTTCTGTATTTCTATATGAATTTGACAGCGATGATTTAGAGCATTTGTTTCATATGGCTATTGATAGTTTGGATTTCTTCCTTGGAAGCCTATCTGTTTATAGCCTTTGACCATGTGTCAGTTGGGAAATGACTCTTATTCTTATAAATTTTAATCAATTCTTTCTACATCTTAGAAATGATACCCTTATCATTATCAGACACTTGGCTGCATATCCTTTGGTCTTCAACTTTAGCTCTTGTCTTCATCTTTTGTGTGTAGCATGTCCACTTTGGCCTTCTCTATCAGCGTCAGGCATGCTCTATTATCCCTTGGGTTTCTAGGGTTCTAGGGCATTTGAAGGATGGGAGGGGTGGCTCTTCTCTACTGCCTTTGGCTTGAGCCCCCACTGACTCTGTTTCCCCATTGCTAGTTGTCACTGACTAGTCCCAGTTCCATCTAATGATTACCATCAATTGGTTTTACAAAGGGATATTTACTTCAAAAATATTATAGGAACAAACACACTAACATTTCCTGCCCCTCACCCCACCCCAGGTCAGAGTAGGCCAAAAACTTAGCTCATTTCTTCAGTTCATGTGGCATGATAACTGACTGAATCATCATCTCAGCTTCTGTTGGACAGATGTCCTGAAGGTCGCTCCTCAGAGCTGCATTGGCTCTGGAGCCCAGACTGTGGAAGCCAGGATGCTGAGGTACCCTCCAGATCTTTCAAAATTCACAAGGTTGAGAAGGCACCCCTCCCTTCACCTAGAATGAAAAAACAAAAAACAAAGTCAGAGGCCAAGAACCAAGGTCCTTTCCTGAGGCTCTATGGCCCCAGAGGCCTCTCCCATGACAGCAGCGCTTCTCACCAGACAATGAGTTAAGGAGTCATACCACCAGGAACAGAGAAGAGAGCAAAGGTGGGCGCCAGATAGGCCTTTTGAATGCTTTTGCAGTCACCCAAGAGCCTCTCATTCACCATAGGGTTACTGGATCAGAACCAGCTATCGGATGTCCATGTGTGTTCTGCAGCATCTCTGTAGCCAGAACGGACTTTGTTTTCTTTGAATGACTCAGCTTGCCTCGTTGAGCTTCCCTGGACGCTGGGGCTTGCTCTTCCGGGGCAGGACCAGAGCTTCCTGTGTGATGAGTCATGGCGCTGGCTGAGGGGAGGTGTGTTAACGTGGTCTACGCTAGGGGGAGAGGCCAAGTCAAGAACCAATCGGCCCTGGTCATTCAGGCAGCACTTGATGATGTCAAAAACTCTATAAGAGGGGAGAGGACAGCTTGAAGATCCTCCTTTCCTTTTCCGGTTGGAGCCAGAGACGCCTACAGCTGAAGCGGAGCTGCGGGTAGCAGAGCTGACTGGAGGCTAGTGGGTAATCTTCTTACCGTAGAGGGGAAGAATGTATACGATTTTGCCTTATACCATCTCGCTTCTCTGTGGCCTCCTGGTTACCCTTGTGAGGCGGACTTATTGGGCCTGGAAGCTTTTGATGAAAATATCAAAATGGGGATGCTGGTTTGTGGGATTGTTACTGTGGAGTGTAAATACATGCTTTAGTTCTCCTGCCTTCTGCCTAGAGAATTCCTTATATCCTGCTGTTCCGGACCTTTTAGGCACATATGAGATTCTCTTTGAAATCATAAATTCTGCCTTCCTAATATAATCTCCAAGCATCAGCTAAGCTGGCACATGAACTAGACCTCAGTTATATGTGTGTCCTTTAAAAAAAAGCTTATTAGCGAGTTCCCTGTGCAGCTACATATGTATTTCTTGATGCCTCTACTTTTCATTCATCATTTAAATCATTCAAAATGGAATAACGTGAATTCTCAAGAGCTTCCCATCTTTCTTAGAGTTTCAAGTAATGATACTGTATCAATCTTTTCCCTGAAATTTTTGAAATCCTCTCTCTTGAAGTCTAGGGAATATATCAGACTAGGCTGAGACGCTGATCCTCTTTACCTATAATGAACTCTTAGAAGACATAATCAAATTCATCCAAGGTTCCTAATGTTTCCATTTCATTAACCAGTTCTTTGTTAATCAGAAACAAGTTCAGAACAGCAGTTCCTCTCATTCCTTTTACCACCTTCTGAAAGACGAAAGTATAAGCAAGACAAGTGAAGAGTGTGACTAATGCTCTGATTTGGGCAGAGAAAGACCTTGACCAGATTTACGTGTGGTTGAAATCCCTCTTAAGAATAATATTTTCCCAAATTGGAAACCAGGCTAGGAGGACATTAAGTTTAGGTCAACATCTCGTACGACCTACTACAATAAGCTCTAAATGGATATGTGTCCTGAACTTAAAAGGCCGTATCATAAACAAATTAGACAAGAATGGAAGAGGTCCCCTTTCAGAACTATGTTTAGGACAAGTATTCTTTTCCAAATAAAGGATAGAGAAGATAAAATTTTCATTACACATAACCCCACTTCTGCCAAAGCCTGGGAAAGTTTTCATGAGTGACAGTCCTGTGATGCTGCATCAGGCAGCGGGAGATAGGACTCCTGATTGGCTAAGACAATGCTGAACTGTACCCAGGGATGCTCTGGTAAGTGTTTAATCACAGGCTTTCTGGGTGAAAAAAGTATTCATGACATACTTTTAAGTTAAATCTGCATCATTAACACTTTGACCCATTGTTTTCTTAAGTCTAGATGATCAAAAAACCCATGAATCAAGCTCTGATGTGTAGCATTTTCTAATTTCCAAGGTATAAATGCTCATGCGGAAAATTTAACACTTGTCTCTCAAGAGCCAGTTTGATCTGCCTCCAGCACATCCCTGGCTGTAACTGTGGGAGTGGAGAAGGGACTTCTGGAGACAAGTGGAAGACTTCAAGAGAGGCCACTGAGAGAGGTGAGCTTGGTATTTTAAAAATGGCGGACATGAAATCTACCTGAAGCTACAAGTGTATGAAGAGTTGGCCCTCAACGCATCCCTTAATTCTCAGTGCCTGCAACCCTGGACACTGCTAAAAGCACACTGCCTTAGTCTTCTCTTCCCCAACCCCTGCTGTGAGAACATTCTCTCCTTGGTGGAGCTGAAGTGCTTTTTTCTTTATATCAAGCAGAAGAGGTCATTTACTTTGGCATATTCTGTTATTCACCCTCATCCGTATCATTTCTTCACTTCTGTTTGCTGCTTACTTGGTTAAGAGTGTTACTAGCAATTCACGATGGTGTTTTGGGTAACCAGGGTTCACTGGGAGGGGATTAAGCTGGGGGGTCATTAGCTAAGTATTGCCCTCCCCTTAAGAGAGGGTGGGGAAAAATAGTATTTATCCTTGGCCCCAAAGTATCATATCTTAGGCAAACAAATTTTTGAGGTGGGGCAGATAGATATAATTCTAGATCAACAGTCCTCTTGAAGTAAAGTGAGTAAAAAGGCAAACATACAGTACAACCCTCACTTACTCCCGACCGAAGGGGAAATCACAGTCTCCCAGAACACACTTACCAATGCCATATGAGAACCGAGCCATATCTTCATATTAGAAAGTTACCACACATATGTCTATGCACATCAAGCAGAAAATTTTAAAATAAAAATTAAAGCAATGAAGTCAGAATTAGGAGGGAAACAGTTAACTGGAAAAAATTTTTGTAGCAATTTCCTCTGATAAAGTTCCGATATCTGAGATATGCAGGGAATTAATTTCAATATTTAAGAACAATAGCTATTTTTCCAGTAAACAAATGGCCAAAGGATATGAACATATCATTTTTTGAACACACCATTTTCAAGGAAATAAGTCCAAGCTATCAGCAATCATATGAAAATATGCTCCAAGTCACCAATGATAAGAAAAATTCAAATTCAAACCATGCCGCTGGTCTACCTCACCTCATCAGATTGACGGAGATGACATATAAGGGAAATGCCAATCGTTGGAAGGGAAGACAGGCATGGAGCTGCACTCATAGTAGGGATCTGAATGGGTCCAACCATTTTGGAAAACACTTGGAAATATAATACCCCAAAGTCACTGCGCATGCCCATTGGCCCAATAATACCACTACTAGGCACTTAGCCCAAAGAGATAAGAGAAAGAAAGAAATGAGTCATATGTGTAAACACATTTATAGGGCAACTTTTTGTTATGTCGGAGAACTGGAATCAAAATGGGTGCCTTAATTGGGGAATGGCATATAAATGTAATGGAATATCGTTGTACTTTAAGCAATGACTAAAGGGATGGATTCAGAGAAACCTGGGAAGACTTATATGAACTGATGCAGAGTAAAGTGAACGGAATAAGTCAACTTTTATACAATGACCACGATATTATAAAGGAAAACAACTTGGAAAGACTTAAGATCTCTGCTCAATGCAATGACCAATCACAATTTGAGAAGACTAATGATGAAGCGTGTCTTTCACCTTGGTGGAGATTTAGTGGGCTGTAGGAAAAATGAAAGATATATTTCGAGACATTACCACTGCAACACAAATTTGTTTCACCTGACTATACTTTTACCACCAGGGAGAGATTTCATTTGTGGGGGGAGGGAGAGTTTTAGGGGAAAAATAGAGAAACAGTGACAGTAATACCAGAAAAAGAGAAAGAGAGGAAACGAAGGAGGAGCAATTTTAATTTCAAAAGCTAATTGGATTTTAAAAAATTCGCAGCGGACACCAAAGTGAGATTCAGAGGGAGACAAAGAGAAGCTGGGAAATGTTGGTACCACCACCCTAAATTTAATACATATTAATTTAAAGAGAACAAACTATATGTAGCAGATTCATAGTTTGTCGTACAACCTCCATTTTCTGGTTGTCTTTGCATATGAATGTGTTCTTATTTGTTGACAATTTTCCAGTTCGCAATAAGAAAAAAATTTAAAAGGACAAAAAAGATTCTGCTTCTCTCCATAAGGTTTTTTTTTTTAAATCTCTGTTAGAAACTCATTATCCATTTCCTCCATCTGGCCCAGGTTCTCATTTTAATATCATTTCTCTTCTTTCATCCTTTTCTCCTCGCCCAAGTGGTTTCTTCTCTTGCTTCTCAGTTTTGAACATTTCTACATACATACCTACCTTTTTGACATGTAGTGCAACTTGAATGACAATTCTAGCTGATCTCTGCTCTTATGGGTTAGGCTTAGGGTGCCAGAACCTCTCCTAGATAAATGCAAATTGGTGATGGGTATTAAAAGGTGGGCAGAATACCTCTAGGAGGTCCTCAAAGTGGCAAATACAACCCCCTGGGGGGTGCTGGACCAATCTGGGGGGCAGTAGTGGCCTCAGATACAAGTGGCGGGGCATGGAATAAAAATAAGGGGGGAGGGGAAGCATAAGGAAAGAAGAGGAGAAAATTTTGAAAAACTGATCTTACATGTTTCATTTATTGTGTAGGAGTTAAAGTTGTAGTGATTACATTATTTTCCAAATAAACATACAAAATGCAAGTTACAACTGATCAGTGGCCAAGTCCAACAAGTCTTAACAAGCAAGTGTTGGTAGGCAAGTATGTTGTGCATTGTCAGGAAGTCCAGCATGTATCAGCAGGAATATGTATGTGTAATGACTTGTTTACAATAGGATACTATATGATTACATGATGCAATATTGCATCATCAAAATTTCAATGCAGGAAAAACCCCACAAATTTACAATAAATTATTAAATTTAGGATGTGTCATTTTAAAAAAATTATTTTTTTTTGAAATGATGCGAATTTAAAAAAAAAAACCATTAAAGGGTTAAAGAAAGCAGATTTCTAGGGGGTGCTGAGTAATTTTTTTTAAAGGGAGCAGTAGGCCAAGTAAGTTCAGGAACCTCTTCTCTAGGTTAAGATTAAGTCTTTTCTTTTCTAAATTGATATCTTGGTAAAGAGCTCAGTCCTAGATTCCTGACAATGCTCTTACTTAGAATTAGGCATTCTAAAAATCCTCTCTAGATTAGCATGTAAATGAATTTGAGTCAGAGCCAAAGATCAGCAAAGGGGAGCAGGTCATTATTCTCTACCCATTTAGCCCTATTTCTTGCCTTTATTATGTGGATCTGTCACCAACAAAAACCCAATGGCTTTGGGGCTCTGTTTTGGCCTGGGAGAAGCCTCATCGACTCCCTCAATCAGGATCATAAGTGTAGAATTAGAAGGAACCTTCCAAATGATCTTCATCCATTCTAACCCCCACATCTTCCATATAAGGAAACTGATGCCAAGAAAGGTTAAGTAACCTACCCAAGGTTACACAGGTAGCCAGTATCATTTCGAGTGTTGGATTTCTGGTTGTCAACCTTCAACTTTGGTGTCCTTTTCTCATCACTGCATTGCCTCCTGGGCCAGTGACTAAGGGTACAGGTCCTAGATCTGATAGATAAAAGCAGTTTGGAGTCAATGGAAAGAGTCAGGGAACTTGGTTTCAAATCCCACCACTGATACTTGCTACCTTTGTGACCTTGGGCAAACTTCAGTTTCCTCATGTATAAAATTATGGGAGGGGGGGGACTGGACTAGATGGCCTTCTGGGTCCCTTCCAGCTCTACATCTGTGATCCTATGGAGAAAATCCTATGAAGGTGAGGTTGCTGATCAAGGAGCTGTGAAAAGCTACATCAAAACCAGTAATGCACTCAAGTCAAGAAAAGCTGGCTTAGCAAGAGATGAAGTCTAGGGTTCTGGAATTGATACTGGCTATTTTACTTGGGCATGGAGCTAATTAAGCATCATGGGAGAGTAGGACACACAGGACTCAGAGCCAGGACACCTGGTCTGGATCCCAGCATCGGCACCTATCAACCATGTGACCCTGAGTAACTCACTTACCACCTCTGAGCCTCAATTTCTTCATCTGATAATAAAATCAGCACTGCCTCCCTCGCAGGGCTGTTATGAGGAAAGCATTCTGCAGACTTGAGAATGTCAAATGACTGTTACAGTATCATCACCACCATCATCATTAACCATCATTATCATTCTGTGTGTATTGGCAGGTTAGATTTTTAGGTTCATCTCTGCCTTGTCTGGCTCCACCCTTCCAGCTTCTCTCCAATTTCCTTCAGCTAGAGCCTCCTGCTGCCACCTGGATTATTTTCCATGGCAACTGCGGAGAGACGCCTCCCCCACCCCCAACACCCCTTCCCGTCCCCTTCGCTGCTATTCTCCTTTCTAGCTCATCCCTATGGTTTTCCAAGCGGTCGGATCTAGCAGTTAGAGCCGGCCATTTCTCTCCCTCCATTTTCCGTTTTGATTCCTAGATCTGAAACTGGAATTGATCTCCGAAGCCATCTAGTTCAACAGCCTTATGTTACAGATGAGGAAACTGGAGTGACTTGCCCAAAGTTATACAGGTAGTAAACACCTGAAGGGGGATTTGAACCCAGCTACCTTGACTGCAGAGCCAGGGGTCTTTTCATTGTGCCCTGCTGCTTCCCTCTAAGACTCACCACATCCAACCAATCGATCACCAAGTACCAGAGAGGCTTCCTTTGCAATGCCTCTCTCATTTCTCCGTTTCTTTCCCCGATGCCACTCCCTTAGTCCCGGCACTCTACACCTCCTTCTTTAACTATTCTAGCAGCCTCCAGATCTTCCTCCCTGCCTCCAGTCTCTTCCCTCCATGCTTTTAGTACTCCTCACAGTTTGCTGTTTCCTGGTTAATTTTCCTAAAACGCCGCTTCCAATACGTCACTCTCCAGGTCAAGAAATTTCAGCTACCTGTTTACTTACTGGTTAAAATGTAAACCTCTCAGTGTGGCATCGGGCCCTCTGTGATCAGGACACAGCTTCCCTTTCTAACCTCCCCTCCCCCAAACACAAGCCCTCCATGGGGGCCCTACTGGTCTTTGCCTCTCAAGAATAAAATTCTGGAGACATTAACCAAAATATTGCCAATTAAGAAGAAAAGAAAGAGCAGCTTGTTTGGTACGACTAATGTTTAGTATATGTGTACCATTAAGCTGCCTCCAAATGAGTGGGGAACATTGACTTTTTACATTTTTTTTAGATTTTACTTGGATTTAACTGTTGCTGTGTATTAAGAACTTGTTTTAAGTCCTAAATAAAAACCCACAAAGCACAAAAAAAAAGAAGAAAAGGAAGACTAACTTCAGGAGACCCATGTGGATACACAGGGAACTCACTGACCAACTTGAATTTTAATAAGTCATACCATATGATATGCACATGTAACTTACAGAAATTCAGCTATACATGTGAGAGGGAGAAGAGAGACAAAGATGAATACCCTTGCCATTCTACTCAATGAGAACATAACTCAAAGTGAGTCAGAGATAGGAATCTACTGTTCGCTTAGCCTCAGTTCCTGATTGTCTCTCAGACTGGAGATTACCTCATATGCTATACTTTTATGTGTGCATACTACCGTAGGGTTGAGGAACAATAAGGAACACTGGAGAATAGGTCTTCTGTATGCTCAATTTCCTGTGCCCCACTGAGGGCCTTATCACAAAGTCCACTGAAGCTGGGGCAGGCCACCAGAAGAGCCTGACTGAGACCTGGAGATTGCCACCTACCACTGGCCCACCTACCACTGGCCCCCACACATCATCACTCAGGAGCTTCCTTCAATTAAGCAATCAATCAACAAGCATATATTAATTAAGCACCTACAATCCAATTTTCCATGACTCCAAGAGGTTTTAGCCCCTCATTTCTGCCTTGGTCCAACTATATCAAGAAGGTTTTGCTCACTTCTGGGATCCATAGAGCATTCTAATAATCTGGAGAGTGCCTAGACAAAGACAGCCAGGATAGTGAAGGGCCTTGAGTTCGTGTCATATGAAAACTGGTTAAAAGAACTGGGAGTGTTTAGCCTGCTTAAAAGAAGACTTGATATGATATGATGTGATACATGTATATATAAAATGGATAGATATACAGACAGACAGACAGACAGACAGATAGATAGATAGATAGATAGATAGATAGATAGATAGATATGATAGTTGTCTTCCAATGTTTGGAGGGCTCTCATTTGAAGGAAGGATTAGATTTGTTCTGCTTGGCTTTAGAGGGCAGATCCAACGGGTGAAAGTTACAAAGAAGAAAATTCGGACTTGATATCAGAAAACAAACAATTCAAGCTGTCCAAAAGTGGTATGGACTACCTTGGAAGGTGGTAGGTTACTCTTCCTTGGAGGTCTTCAAGCAGAAGATGGACAACCACTCATCTGGTATATTATGGTGGGGGCTCCTTTTGTGTCCGAGTTGGATGAGAGCTCTCAAATGCTGTGATGCCGAGTGCACAGTTCTCGTAAGAACAGCACTGGGACAGCTAAAGCCTGGGATGAACCAAGGCCAATGATGGAGTCTAAGAACAACAAAAAGTGATTTTTAAAAAATGCCTTTATTGGAGTCAAAGAAGAGATAACCCCTGGGGGATGGTTGGGATGGTGATAGTCCGAGATGAAGACATCCACCAGTTTGGAGAGTCTCGTGTAAAATGCTCATGGTGTGGCTAGAAACCTGGGTTGCACAGACAATGTAGAGCTCTCTAATACTTATTTTTCTTTTTGTTTTGTCTGTCAAGGAGCATGCTCTTAGTATAGAACCAAAAGGGTTAATAGAAAACTGAAATAGAAGACAAATAAGAAGTCAGTGAGGGAGCATTTGGCCACACCTGCTAAGTTCTAGTGCCTAGGCTCAACTGAATGAGTGAACATATATGGATGATGCCTGAGCTATTGTCAGAGCCATTTGAAAGATGTCGAAGACCAGGAGGGACTGTGAAGCCCCAGGACCAGAGAAGGGAAAACGTGGTCCTGATTCCTAAAGAAATCAAAATAGGCAACATCTATAAACTACAGCGAGTTTGGCATCAGTTTCTGGCTCTATATCAATAAAAAGGATGGTCTGTGGGCATTTAGAAAGCAGAAAAGGAAATCTTAGGAGCCAAAATAGCTTCTTCAGGGACAGGTCATGTCAGACTGACATTATTTCATTTTCTTCCATGGTTACTAGACTGGGGAATTCTGCAGATACTCTTAACATGTATTTTAGCATTTGGTAAAATTTCTCATGCTCCAGACAAGATGGAGAGATGTATGGCAGATGAAGGTATAGTAGATGAATTCAGAATTGACTGAATGATTAGAACTCCAAAATAATTATTAATGAATCCAAAGCAGCTTGGAGGGAGGTCTCTAAGAGAGCCTACCGAGGATCTGTCCTCGGTCCTATAAAGATCCATTTTTATTTATAGAGGTTTGCTTATTAGATTTGAAGGCACGACTAACATGCTAGATGACAGAATGAGGATCCCAAAAGATCTCAATGAGCTGGAATTATGGACTCAATTTAATAAGATGAAATTAATTGAGATAAATGTAAAGTACTACCCTTGGGTTCAAAAAGTCAATTTCTCAAGTACAAGGAAGGAGCTCTTCAGAACTGTCTCCTGAAACCTTCGAGGGGAGGTCTGTTAAGTCAACAACATGAAAATGCTGAGGATTTTATTGGACTACAAGCTCAAAACAAATCAGTAACATGATATGGCAATAAAGCAGTAACTAGGAATTTTTACATCTGTGTCAAAAATAGTTTTGGACTGTGGCAGAACAGAGACCAGTCCAATTGTGGATATAGTTGGGTGGAGAAAGGGGATGACTATCACCTGGAGAATTTATGCTGGAAGAGTAAGAGAGAAGGCAGGTACCTTGGAGAAGGTGTCACAACAATGGGACACAAAGAGAGAAATCTTTGGAAGGCCCAGGTCTGAGATGTGACCTACAGAGGGTACATTTGTAATGGGAAGGAGAAGCACTCCCTCTGGGACAAAGCCTCATTTGTTCCATACTAGTTATGGCTCTGCCCAGGATACTGGCAGGACTTATTCATCTGGGCAGCATTTTGGCAGTTAGGTGTCAACTTTGTGTCAGGCTGGGGCAGCATTTTGGTGGTTAGGTGTCAACTTTGTGCCAGGCTGGGGAATTGGGCTGTGTCCTCCCCAGCCACTTTGTGATTTTGCAGGCTTTCCTCTATTCTGTCCTCAGTCTATCCAGCCCAAACTTCAGTATACACTCACACAAGAGCACCCTCTCCCCTTGCCTATTTCAAGACTTCCCCCAGCCTCATTCTGACTTTCATAGGGTGGTAATCAGGCTCCCGAACAGAATCCAAGGTGGGCAGACACACCCATTGGATATGTGAGGGACAGGAATCATACCCAGAGCAGTAACTAGCAATTTTGGCTTCTTGGGCAACTGCTTCCCAGGACAAGAAACATATGGTGTGGCTTCAAATCTATTTGGTAATTCATGATGTGAAAATATAAGAGGTCATTCAGAAAGATGTAGTTGATTGAGACAAAAGCTCACCAGCAGGTAGAAATTCTGAGCTGGAAGACACTTCATGTGGAGAAGGAAGGAACACTAGGTTTTCTTGCCTTAGTTGGGAAATATCACTGGAGAGAGGCTGGAGGCCCTGAGGATGGAGTTAGACAGGGCTAAGTTGGGGATTTCTTCATGGGGATGCTTCCTTCCTTCCTTCTTTTCTTCCTTCCTTCCTTTTTTTCTTCCTTCTTTTCTTCCTTCCTTCCTTCCCTTTTTTTTTGAGGTAATAGGGCTTAAGTGACTTGCCCAGGGTCACATAGCTGGTAAGTATTTGAGATCTGATTTGAACTCAGGTTCTCCTGACTCCAAGATGGGTGCTCTATCTACTTCAACACCTCACTGCCCCCACCTTAGGGGTTCATGACTGCCCTTTCTAAATTTTCTGCCCTACTGGCTCCACCCAAGTTGTTGCTTTTCATGAAAACCGAAACAAGCCAATCCATTCTCATTTCACATGAAGAAAATAATAACAGTTAGCATTTGTATGACGCTTTAGGGTTTGCCAAGCAATTTACAAATATTCTCTTATTTCTTCCTCACAACCATCTTGTAATGCAGGTGCAAGGATTCTCCCCATTTCACAGACGAGTAAACTGAAGCAGACAGAGGCTAGTGCCTCTAGCACACAGATCTCCCAAATGTGGAAACCCATTCTCCTGGTGCAGATTGGCACCTTCCTGTAATTTACATTCTTAGCATTTATAGTCCTGAGAGGTTAAGTAATTTGGGGTCCTACAGCTAGTGAGCGGCAGAGGTCTTCCTGATTCCGAGGCCTACTTATTATCCACCTCATTCCATGGCCTCCCCGTTAGACTCTTAGACACATACTGTTAGAGGTATGGGACATTGGGAGAGGCAGCTATGACCATTTAATAAACGCATTGATTCTCTGGCTATCCATGGACTGAAGACTCGGATGGACCAGATTGGGGGTGGGGGGGCAGTGTCACAAGTGTCCCCTTACAATAAGAGAGAGTGAGTGCTAGCCTCTAATCTAGCCCAGTCCTCACATTTTATTGAGGTGGAGACCGAGGCCTAGAGAGATGATGCCCAAGATCACACACCCAGTATGTCGCAGCTCTGGCATTCAAGCCCACTTGGGCTTTATGTTCCATGGTCTTTCCAGGAAACTTCTTGGAGGGAGCCAGCATCTGTCCATGGGTCCATTGGCAAATGTCAAATTTCATTTGGGAAAGACACTAGGAGGAAACAGAACAGAACAATGGGTGAAAGGGGAGGCTGGTGCAGGTGTGCAGCTGGTGGGGGGAGTGAGTCAGGAAACAGGGCTAAAGCAGCTTTCTAGAAGGCCAGGGAGGGAGGGGAGCCGCCAGCAGGAAGCTGGAGAGTATGGAAAGTCTGAAAAGCTTGAAGCAGGGGCTGGGGACCTGGGATTCAGGAGCATTTCTGTCTGTCCTGTGAAAGGAGATCACAATACCAGACATGGAAGAAAGCTCTCTCCTTCCTCAGTGGCTCTTTGCAGAGTCACAGATTCTCAGAGTTAGGACAATACTAATTTTAGTTAGCATTTATATATCATGCTTTACAAATATTATCTCATTTGAGCCTCACTACAGCCCTGGGAGATAGGGCCTGTTATGATCACCTTTTTACATTTAAGGAGACTGAGGCAAACAAAAATGAGGTGTCTACCCAGGATCACATCACTAGTAAGTGTCTGAGGCTGGATTTGAGCTCAGATTTGCCTGACTCCAGGCCCAGCACTCTGTCCATTGCACCACCCAGCCTAGGGATGTCCAAGGCCATCTATTCCATATTTAAACAAGAACCTTTGATCACAAACGTTGAGCCTGGCCCATATCATTTTACAGAAGAAGAAACTGAGGCCTGAATAGGTCAAATTACTTGTCACTCAGTGAATGCCATTGGGATTACCCCTGGGCATACTTCAAGACTGAAAGGGCGACTAGGAGGAAGAATGGGAGATTGGAGGAGGCAGCCCCTGCCATATAATGAATGCAATGGTTCTCTGGTTAGAAGGGGGTGCAGATTTTGGGGGGGCATGTCACAAGTTTTCCCTTGCAATAATAAAGTCTCAACATTATAGGAACATGACTGAGTTAAGCCGAGCTAAGGAAATAAAGGACCATCCCTTCTTTAGTGGGAGGGCAAGGAGTGTGCTTGTGGGGGAGGCCTGGCAGCAGTCTGGTGGGCCTGGGACCCGTGACTAGGAGCTGACCCTCTATGATCCTAGCGGCCCCCTACTCCAGGGCTATATTAATCACAATGGCTCTAGTTTCTGTAGGGCTTTAAAGTTTGCAAAGGGCATCCCACGTGCTATTTCGTTTGATCCTTAAAACCACCCTGGTAGTGTTTCTATGCCATTTTATAGGTGAGGAGACTGAGACTCAGAGAAATTACGTGATTTGTCCAGGCTCAGACAACTAGTGTCTGAGGCAGGATTTGGAGTCAAGTCCTCCCGACCCGCGAGTCCAAGTCTTTAGCCACTTACACAGCACCAAACACACTGTGTTTCTGGCTCACTTCAGGTCATGGGGAAAAAGGAAAGGAAGGTACAAAAATAGAAGCTATAGCCCCAGGAGGGTTTGAAGTGGGGTGAGGCAGTCCCGTCCAATTTGATGGGAGAGTTTAGGGAGTAAGTGTATACATAGGATCCTGTAGTTTCTGCCAGCACTGACTCCTCTTGCCTCGATCCCCACCCTAGCACTGGCCCTCTGAGTCACTGCCTAGAACAGTTCCACCCATTTCTCCAAAGGGGTTAGGTTCTGGTCTCAGTGCGAATACTGTATAATCACTGCATTCCGGCTCTGCAAAGCTTTAATGGCATGAGAGGAATGAATGGGAGGGTGGGGGGAGCCACGCTAGCTGTATGTGAGGTGGGGCAAATGGCTCACCCGCAGAGCTGAGTTCTATTCAGAAACACGTTCCTAAGTGCTTTCAAGGCTGTGCTAGAATTTGCTGAGATGAAGCTAGGGCTCAAACCCTGTTCTTAAGAAGCCCCCAATTTATTGGTAGTGGAGATGAGGCTGGGGGATAGGGAGAGGGGGAGGAAGGGCACAAATAGTTCTCCAATTGGAAGTGAAATTTGTGCATGAGAAATAATCGCAGAACTAAGAGACTGTCATCTGTTTTTCCCCCTGTGCATGCTAGGTGCCTCATACAGAGAGGGGACTTGTTACATATTTGTTGAATTTAATTTATTGAATTAAAATTTGAGGCGACACTCACTGTTAGGATCGCTTTGAGCTGGGAAGAGGACGGAAGATTAGGATTAGGGGTGCCTGAGACTTCCTGGAGGAGGTAGCTCTCTAGTTGGTCACTGAGTCCTTGAAGGCAAGGAGGGACCACAGCAGAGAAGATCGGGGTGAGGGAGGCAGGAGTACATCTCTGGCTTGTGAGCTAATTGGGAGAGACTCGGTTCGGTGTGGTGGGGAATGGAGAAATAGTCCGGCTGGTCTGGACCCCAAATTACCTTGTATTTATTTTAAATATGTATCTATGTGTTGTCTGTATGTCACATATATGTGGTACACACATGATTGTAAATGTTATCATATATGCTGTACATACACATAATTTAAAAAACCAGTGCAGCATATATGTAGTTCGTATGCAAAGATATGTATACATACATGTGTGTTTTGTGGTTACGTATGTGTATGTATCTACACATACATGGTTTTCCAAAAATATTAGTGCAATATATGTATATATTTATGTATGTATCCGTGTAGGAGAGAGATTTATGTGTGTGTCTCCTTCATAGAACGCAAGGTCCTTGAGGACAGGGATTGTTTTGTGTTTGTATCTTTTGTGCCTTGTACAGTGGTGACAAGTAGTAAATACTTGATGCTCGTCGACTGACTCCTACTGTAGCGTCCAGAAGGAGTAGTAGTGGGACAAAAGTGGCTGGAGCAGTAGGTTGGGCTCAGATTGTGGAGGACCCGGAACACTGGGGTCAGAAGGCTATGGACAATGGGGAGCCCCCGAAGGTCCTTGAGAAATGACTTGGTCAGAAGAGTGAACAAATCTTTTGTAAAACAAGTGAGACAGTGGGCAAAGGGGTGAGATGAACTAGATAAATGAACTAAAAATGAATGAATGAATGAAAAAAACATTTATTAAGCACAATGTGCCGAGCACTGTGGTAAGAAAATACTAGTGATATAGATTCTTTTAAAAAGTTTTTTTTTGTATTTATTTTGAACATCTATTTTTTGAGTTCCAAATTCGCTGTCTCCTTCCAGCCCCTCCCCCACCCATTGAGAGGGTGATTATTATAGTAAGATAGGGTGACATAAATTCGGAAGGGAAGACTGTGCCTGCCCCCACGGAGCTTCCATTCTTCTGATACAGAAGACTGTGGTCTTTGGGTCTTTTGTGCCTATCATAGAGTCAGTGAACATGGACAGATCGATCCTCCAGGGGAAGGAAGTAAGGTCTGGGGCATCACGCTCGCTGGCTTGTGGCCTCGGACGGGTCTCTGGACTTCTCTGCCGGACACTACGGCCTCTACAGACGATCCCGGACGGCCAGAGGGAGGAGAGGTGAAGGAAAACGGGGGCCCCAAGAGGAAGTCTCCAGGACGCCAAAGCTTCCTTCCAGCCCCAACGTTCCATTCTGTGGTTCAAGGATTCCGTGACTCGAAGGCGGAAATGGGTGAAGAGTGACAGGGACACCCCCAGGCAAGCCCCGCCCCCTGATCTCCTCCTCTGCCCCGCCCTAGGATCAGCTGCAGTCCCGGCCCGGGCCAAGGAGTGACACCCGAGAGCCCGGGGAGGGGACCGAGGCAGACGGCGTAAGGGGCAGCACGCAAACTCGCGCTTGCCCTTCTCCCAATGGCGGCCTCCCGTCTCCTTTCCCGGCAGGCCACCCGCCCGCCTCCTCTCCCCCCGCCCCTGGCGGGGTGCGTCACTTCCGGTGGGGAAGGCCCGCCGCCGCCGCCGCCATTTCGGGCGCTGCTGTGGAGCGGAGGCCGGAGCCGGTCCGCGGGGCGGCGGGCGGGCGGTCGGTCGTCGGTCGGGGCGGGCACGCCGGCCGGCCGGCGCGCGGACGTGGAGGGGCGCGCGCGCGGGCGGAGGGGCTGCGGCTGCGGCATCGTCCTCTGCGGGCCAGGCCCGGGCCCAGGCCCAGCGTGTCGGGGCGGAGGCGGCCATGGCGGGCAACTTCGACTCGGAGGAGCGGAGCAGCTGGTACTGGGGGCGGCTGAGCCGGCAGGAGGCGGTGGCGCTGCTGCAGGGCCAGCGGCACGGGGTCTTCCTGGTGCGGGACTCGAGCACCAGCCCCGGGGACTATGTGCTCAGCGTCTCGGAGAACTCGCGCGTCTCCCACTACATCATCAACAGCAGCGGCCCGCGCCCGGCCGCCGCCGCCGCCGCCCCGCCGCTGCCCCTGCCGCCGGCTGCCGCGCAGCCTGGGCCCGGTGAGGGAGCGGCGCGGGGGCCGGGGCGCGGGCGGGCGCGCGGAGACCGGGAGTGCAAGGGGGCCCCTCCCCGCGGGGAGCCGAGCGGGTCGGGGTGGAGAGGAGCGGGCCCCGGGCACAGCCTCTACATGCCGAGCCCGTACTTTTACAAGTGGGGAAACTGAGGCTTCACAGACCCGCCCAAACGTCCTTGCGGACCGTCGGGCGACTTGTTGGCCTGGGGCTTCTGGGAGCGTCCCCTCCCCCAACCCAAGTCCTTGGATTAGGGGCCTGGAGGGCTTCTGGTAAATGAGGAAACTGAGGCCTCAAGTGCTTGACGCTGCAATGACCGGGCATCATTTGATTCAAAATTATATGGTAGTTTTACTTTGAAATGAAAATTTTCATCCAGTCTCTGTTTCCATTGCACTGTATCAATTGGCATAGCTTGGTCCTTCAGATTACTGGGTCCTGACTTTTCACGACATGATTTTTCTCTTAGATGATTTTTCCCAAATGCTTTTTTTTTTTAAATCAGCATTTCTTTTCAGATCTGCATTCTCTCCCTCCCACTCTGGCCCCCAGATTATTTCTCAAATACTTGTAAAGCTTTTTTTTTCTCCATAGCGGGGAAGGATGAGTTCCACTTAACTCCTCCGGAGAGGCTTAATTGGGGGGTCATAGTGACTTGATCTTTTTCTGCTTGGGCCAAATTGGTAGTCTGAGGAGTGTCTCAGCAGCAAAGGTCGTGGTTTTCAGTTTGTTTTGTGGAGGTGGAGCTAGGGATTCCAGGAACAAACTTTAGTGGTGGACACTTTATCAGAAAAAAAAAAAGTTCAAAGTGTTCTTCCAGAGACAGCCCTCTTAAGAATGTTAGTGGACTTGAATTTCTCTTTATGGATTTAAGGTCTGGAAGGGATCTTGGAGACCATCCTGTCCAAGTCCCTCTTTTTGCGAATGAGGAAAACTTAGGCCTGAAGTGGTTAATTGACTTTTCCCAGGTCATACAGGTATGATAGGACTAACTTGAACTCAGTTCTTCTGACTCCAGAGACTGCCCTTTTCCTACTACACCACACTGCTTCTCTAACTTAAAATCTAGCTGGCTACCACCAGGATACCTTTTCCTGTGTAGCCCTGGGGTTTGTAGGCTAAGGACACAACTGGATTTTTCTGGGCATTTGGTGCCCAACACTTCCTTTGTTGTCATAGTTGACAGTTAAAGAAATCCTTACGCAGTAGCAGTATCTTCATTTGATGTTACTATTAGTATAACAGGACAAAGTGGACTTCTCTGTTCTGTTAACTGCTATGTGTCTTGATGCTGGATCCAAGCCAATCTCTTCGGAAGGCATCCTTTATATCATCAGTCTTTTAAAGTTTTAAATGTTCCTAATGTAGACCATCTAAGGCCAGAAGTCAGGAGAACTGATGAATGCTGTCGTGTTAACACAGGGAATAAGTGACTCAAATGAGGAAGCAGTTTTTTAAGTTTGAAAATTTCTCGCTTTAAATTTTGCTTTTGAGGTTTTTTCTGATTAGATCAGTTCATAAAACATCTCACCTTTTCCAGATTGATTAGTGTCTTAGTAATTCAGTATTGGGACAGTATTATACCACATGGCTAATGTTTGTCCACAGTCAATTTTTTCCCCTAGCCTTGAGCCAGTTTGTAAGTGTGTCTTGGGGTGCCCCATTACATAGTAAACTGGGCAAAACTTTGGTCTTTCTCTGTGTACTTTGACTTGATGGCCGGATGTGGAAATGAAGGTTAGGTTTGACTTAGGGTTTCAAATCTCAGTATCAGTATGTGCCCCTCCTTTTCAAAACATAAAATGCAACTCAGACACTTCTCTGGCCCAGCCAGGGACTTTTAAGATTGTACAGTTGTATGATTAGGAAGGCACAGTTCACAGAGTGAAAAGGAGCTGTGTTGCTTTCTACCACATTCTCTTTTTTCCACTTAGTACATTTGATTCAGCTGCTGTGTTTGAAGGTTATTTTTTGAAGTCTTATAGGAAGTTGGTTCGAATGGTGTTGGGGAATCTAGAAACTCTCTTGCCCATTTCAGGATTCCAGTAGTGCTCCAAAGAACATTGCAATAGAGGAAAGAACACCTGGGAATGTGAATGGTTTAGTGCCCTTGCTCTCTGTGTGCCTTGGAATGGAGGACTGTGAAGAAAAGCTGCCCCCAGCCCCCTGCCATCCTTTGTTTAGGGCAGGAAGGTGGGGTGGGGAAGGAAATTGAGAGCTTCTAAAAATCTTTGGCAGATTGGGTAAGAATTCAGTTAGAAAGATTTATGTAAATGATTGCCTTGCTCTTCTGCAAATAGAAACGTAAGCAGCAGCAGTTTAGGTTAACTTAAATAAGTATAGTTATGCTCCACACTTTTCTAGTTAGAGAACTATTTTTAGGGTGGTATTAAGGGTTGAAGGTAGGGTTAGCAATACAAATCTTCTGGCTTCACTCTTTGAGGCTGGGCTTTCTAGTTGAGCAACCCTGATATAGAAAATGAATTACAGGATTTTAAAGCTGAAAGTTCCCTTAGAGATGATTTAGAGCAACAGTCCTCTCATTCCCAGGCAATTTCCAGCCTCTGAGTATTCAGTTTGACTTTCTATCCTTGGACATTTACCTGTTCATCTTAATGTAAATATAAATATTGAGTGCCAAATTCTAGGGTGGAAAATGGAGGATACTGTCTCCATCCTTGAGAAGATTATGATTTAATTGGGCAGGCTGAATGTACATTTAGAAAGTAACAAAGACAGATTGTACAAATGATGCATAATAGACAGAACCAAGGTCAGTGTAAATCTAGGAAGACTTGAAATAGGTAAATATTTATCACCTTAACAGCAATTACAAACCTTCCTATGTACAAAGAAGAGGAGAAAAAAAGGAATTTTATGTGAAACTGACCTATGTATATTTTTAAAAGTATATCTTACATTTAAAAAGCAGTAACTAAATTGCCCTGTTTGTGTTCCCTTTTGAACTCTTGGGTTTTATATAACATAGGGGTTTTTATGTTTTGTTGGTGCTTTTTTCATTCTTTGGGGGGAGGGGCATCGCTCTTACTTCACATCAAGTCAGTCCCACCCCCAAACTGAAAACTTCCTCTACAGCTAAGTATAACTAAGTGGAATATACCAATGTATTGACCATATCTTAAATGTTTGTCTCATTCTGAACCTATCGTCCACCAAGAGGTGGGAGTTATGCTTCATCCGTTTTATGATTGGTCACTGTATTAAGTCAGTGTTTTGAAGCCTTTGAAAATTGTTTTATATTATTATGCTCATCCTGTAAGTTGTTCTCCTGCATAAGTTAAGACTAGTCTCCCAAATTTCTCTGAAATCAACGCTGTCATCATTTCTGGGGTGGGGGGAAGGCAGGGCAATTGGGGTTAAGTGACTTGCCCAAGGGCACACAGGTAGTACATGTGTCAAGTGTCTGAGGCCGGATTTGAACTCAGGTCCTCATGGCTCCAGGGCTGGTGCTCTACTTAAAAGTAGAATCCTGTTCCATTCCATTCCTATACCACGGTTCAGTCATTCCTCAGATGATAGGCACTCTCACTGTTTCCTTTTCTTTGACATAACATATGGGGCCGTTCCATTTGGGTTGTATGGAAAAGATGAATCGTACATCACATTTGAAGGAAAGCAAGATATGTGTGGAGTAGCGCACATTGGCATAATAGGCAAAAAGAATTTTGCACCCTTTGATTGTGAACTCTGAGTGCGGGAAGCAGGGCTTCCTCATTTTCATATGCCTACCTCTCCCGGACGCGTTCATTAACTGTTACATTAGCATATCTGAAGGCACGGGGATGAGGATGAATGAGTGTGACTAAAATTTTTGTGCCAGATATAAATATTAGGGAGACTATTGACTGCTCTCAACTACTGCATTAGCATTGGGTCTTTGGCAGTGTTGTTAGGTAGCCAGTGTTGCTCTTCATGACATTGGTAAGGCAAAAGTCCTTCCCTTGTACCTTTCAACCTCTGTGGGCCACTTAAGTGGCCTTTTTTGTCCTCCAGCAAAACTACCTCTGGCTATCTGGCAACCTAGTCTTCATTTCTTATTCTTTATGTGTGTTTGCAGTCTTTTTGACCTAGAAAGTGCCCTTGGGTCATTCTGTACATTCTGGCCTGTGAGGTAATTGGAAGGTTTCTAAAAAGACTTCAGTGGTAGGGGTCAAGTGTTGTTAGGGTAGGACTGCCATTTTAAGGAAGATTGCATTTTAAGAAACTTAAATTATGTAAAAATTTATGTGAGTCTGCTTAAGAGAACACGCTAGACCTTAGACTCCATGAGCAATCCTTGTGGCTCTGAGTGTCCATCCTCAGTAAGGGCCTCACCAATGTCTGTGACTACCATTGGCAGGCTTAAGGCATAGGCAGGAAAGAAGAAAGAAAGGGGAGTTGTAGATAAGGGGGGAGGGAGAAGAGAGAAAAGAATGTCCTGGGAGATAAAGATAGGGCCAGGAGGATGGTGTGCTACCAGCGTTCTCTTCATGGGCTACCCTTTGGGCCTGCTGTCCTGGCTTGTTCTCAGCACAAGTCTCAGATAGTTTCCATAAACCTTCCAGTGCCTGGGGCTGTCAGCCTGTAACCTGAAGGCTCAAATGTTCAGATGAAGTCCTGGTGGATAACTTGAGAAAACACTGCCCGGTGAAACAAAAGGTGAACTTTCAGAGAGGGAGATGCATTGCTTTCCAGCAACCTGTTCAGAATCTAGCATTTGATGCTAATCTCAGGTGATAGGGTTTAGATTTTGGCTTTAAGAGTGCTAGCACCAGTGTATGTACACACACGCATGAGCGCAGCTCCTCTGTCCTCTGCTTTCTGGTTGTTTTGGTGTGACAGGAGGAGGTGGTTTGGGGGTCCTGAGACTCTTAGGAAGAGAAGGGAGGTTGAAAACCAGTCATTGTAGAGTCACAGGCTTCTCTGTGACTTACCATCCATTGGGTTTCTTATCCTTTTTTTTTTAGAGCTCCCCAGCCACGTGGAGGAAGGCCTAGCCTTGGAGTCCATGTTCTTTCCCTGACACAGGAGACTGTGGGCAAGTCCTTTAAATTATTTAGTGCCCCAGGCAGCTCTCCTGAGACCAGAACTTGGAGATGAGCTGCCAATAGACATGGAAGTTCTCCATAATTCTGCTTGGCCTGTGTAACCTTGCTTTTGTTTCTATGTCTGTTGATGTTGCTGTTGCACATTGGGACCAGCCCATACCTTAAGACAAAATATGTGGTGGATAGAAAAAGTGGATGAATAGGGCAGGTTTCATGTCCTGGGGAATTGTAGGAGCCAGTCTGGGTCTGATCTTTACAAAAGACATTTCCTCTTCCCACTGCCTGCACCTCACATCTTACTTTATCAGAGTCCTTAGGAAAATCAGGGGTGACAGTGATCTCATACCCCTAACAGAAGGAGTCACTTTTTGATACTTGGAGACAGTAACACACATGATCTCCTCCTCAAGTTTTTATACTACATGTGATTTTATTCATTTAAAAATTCATAAATTTCTTTGAATTACATTATGGAAGTCAGTGGCAAAATGAGATTCAGTGTTTAAAATAGGAATTAATCCTGTGACCTATCTCATTCTGGGATACTTGCAAATGTACCCAGACCCTCCCTCCGCCAAGTGGAAAGGGAGGCTGGTGACAACACTTTCTTGGCATGTAAGTAGTTGATTGAGGGCTTGAGAAAATGATAGGAACCATTCATTCACCTTGGCTTGTCTGAAGCAGTGCCTATCTTTTGACTGCTCTCCCTCAATAGGTCTGTTCTATAAACCATAGTCTTGACTGACAGACAAGGAAATGCTGAGCATAGCTCTCTGTTATTACTATTAATTTTGTGTCTTCAACTTGGAGAAGAGGTGTATAACGGTTTAGGATGAAGGGGGAAAGGCCTTGTTCTCTCCTGTGCTCAGAACCTTAGAGTGACAGTCTGTTGACAGCCTCTCCAGCTATAAGAAAGACCTGGGTTCTAGTTATTGTCTGAATAATTTTGAATTCTGCACTTGGGGCTTTGTGGGGCCACTTGTTGTTTGTTCTTGGTCTGTGTCTGCTATAGGTCTGTAGCCCAAGGTTTTAGGGATTGATCCACTTCCTGGTCCTGGATTGGGGCCGGCACCCAACATTCCAGTGTTTGGATTGGACCTTGCCTGCTAACTAACTTGTTTCAGCTTCAGCCCTGAATTCCACAGATAGACTTTGTGCTGTGCAAGGAATGTGTATTTACTCATGAGAAGTGCACTGTGCTTTAAATTAGGTCTTTGTTCTCCCATTATTCAGCTGGGGTGAAAAGAGAAGGCACTGCAGGACTCATTCTGAATTGTGGGCTTTTAAATCCATGAGTCCTTTCAGAGTTCATCTTTTTCTTTCCACCTCTTCCTAGTACTGAAGCTAACTTTGTTTTAAAGGCACGTCTCTGTATTCTAGTTATTCTTTCTACACTTATGGCATTCATCTCTGTAACTTTTTAGTAATTCAGGGTTTTAAGGATCTGAAATTTCATTGGTTTGGGCATTCACTCTATCAATGTAGTGTCTCCATGACATAGAAAGACATGACTGAAAAATTCATCACATTGGCCAACCTGATTATGAGCCTCTCCAAATTTAGGTAGTCTGAGTCTCAGACAACAGGCATGCAGGCTAGCAGTCTGTCTCTGGACCTAGGTTTGTTTGAAGTCTTTCCAACTTGTAGGACCTGCCCAAACCTGTTCTCTGCTGATGAGAATCCAGGGACATGTCCCCATTGTGATGAGGCATCCAAGGAGCTCTTTTACCATTCCTAATCAGCTCATTCCTTCTTGGTGTTGAAATCATCATCCTTTCCCTCCCCCCAACCCCTTTGCCCCAATATATAACTTACAATGCTGGAGTCAGGAAGACCTGATTTCAGATGTGGCTTCTGATACTTCCTAGTTGTGTGTGACTTTGGGAAGACATTTAGCCTTTGCCTCAGTTTCCTCATGTGTAAAATGGAGATAACAGCACCTACCTCCCAGTGTTGTCATGAGGATCAAATGAGAATAATTGTAAAGCATTTGGCCTAGAACCTGACACATTGTAAGTGCTGCATTAATGTTAGCTGTTATTATTCCTGATTAGATTGTGAGCTCCTTGAGGGCAAGGGCTGACTTTTCCCTTCTTTTCTATGCTCAGGGCTTACTACAGTGCCGGGCACATAATAGATTCCTAATAAATGTTTATTGATTGATTGATAACAGTTTTAGAGAGCTAGCTGGTACACTGAGACACTCAGTAACTTTCCTGTGGGTACATAGACAAGCTCGGGTCTCTCTTTATGAGATAACTTGGATTTGCATATGGCTGGTTGAAAGCTATATCAGACTAGGGCAGTGTGTGGGATGGGGCTGGTGCTTTTGATGATGGAAATACACATAGTCTGTCCAAGACAGAACTTGAACCCAGATTTTCTTTATTCTAAGGCCAACCTTCCAGCTAACCACTATGCAGTGTTGCCTCAGTTATAGGAGAAAGGCCTCTATTTCCTTAAATTTCTTATTAAAAGTAACATTGATATCAAAGAATAATGGATAAAAGGTAAATGTGAAATAAATTAAGGATCTTAAAGTTAAACTTTAATTTGATTTGAATATAAGTACCATATGTCTAAACAAGATAAAAACAGAACATTTGTTCTGTCTCCCTCTGAATCTTTTATAATACTATTGAAAAGCATGTATTTTCTCATTCAGTGGCAGCTCTGTCTTTTGTTTTACGTGGTTGAGTGTTCTTTGTCCTTGAATTTTAGAACCTGAGGGTAGAAAAGGGAGTATGGTCTAAAATCCATTTTCTTCTGGTAGGCTAAAGTCATGTTTTATGAAAATTCAGCTTGAAAGTTCTTTTCTTAAATCTCTTGTTTTAGTTGTAGCTGTTGTAATCTAACTGTAGCTTTCACTAGTCTTCCCATACTTCCTAGTTTAAATGTCTCTTCAGTCCTTTGCTGTCAATTTGATTTCCACATTGAGCTGTGGAATCTCCAGAATTGATTTTCCATAATAACCTTCCGTGTGCGATTGCAACAGAGACACTTAAATTTATTTTTCCAGGTACTGAGAGTCCGAGTTTTCACAGATAATACTAGGGGCAGAAATATCAAAGAGTGTAGGTTCTGTGAAACATGTTCTGTCTTGGGATTGTCTCTCAGAGTACCAGGTTTTGACTATTTCTGATACTATTAAAGCTAACATAGACCATTTTGTGGACATTGAACTCTTTTCACGTGGTCATGTATTCAGTCAGTTATTTTACTAAGTTTCTTGGGTATCACATTTGTATTTTAAATTTGAAATCTAAAGTTTATTTTCAATGCAGTGGGTTCTTTTGAATAATATCTTGTTGTATTTCTTTCAGGGCTGAACCCCTCCAGACTCCGAATAGGAGATCAAGAGTTTGATTCATTGCCTGCTTTACTGGAATTCTACAAAATACACTATTTGGACACTACAACCTTGATAGAGCCCGTTTCCAGATCCAGGCAGCATAGTGGAGTAATTCTCAGGCCAGAGGAGGCAGAGTATGTGCGGGCTCTCTTTGACTTTAATGGGAATGATGAAGAAGACCTTCCCTTTAAGAAAGGAGACATCTTGAGAATCCGGGATAAGCCTGAAGAGCAGTGGTGGAATGCAGAGGACAGCGAAGGCAAGAGGGGAATGATACCAGTCCCTTACGTCGAGAAGTATAGACCTGCTTCCGCCTCAGTATCAGCTTTGATTGGAGGTAACCAGGATAATTCCCACCCACAGCCACTGGGTGGGCCGGAGCCCGGGCCCTATGCCCAACCCAGCGTCAACACTCCGCTCCCTAACCTCCAGAATGGGCCCATTTATGCCAGGGTTATCCAGAAGCGAGTCCCTAATGCCTACGACAAGACAGCCTTGGCTTTGGAGGTACATAATGGGCAAAACGTAGAAAGAAGAGATCTGCTCCAGGGATCTCCCTTTCAGACATATTACAGCTTTGTAGCCGTGCAGTGCGAGAGCACCAGCATTGTGATGTTACTGTAGATGTCAAACCAATAACTAATGATTTAGGAGTTTGATGTTGGAGATGAATACATCTTCGTAGAAAGCCTAACCTAGAATGAATAACCATATAACTACTTGAAGCATGGCTATTGATTGTTCTTCATTCTGATCGATTTCTTCTACTAAGTATACTTGGGCTAATTTCATAATAACCCTATCTTTACAAGAAATAACCTAAGAATTTTCTCTTCTACATTCTAACTTCTTCCTTGTTTTCTCTTTGTTCTTTTTAAACGGTTTGGGTTCATTCACAAATTTGAATGTAATAGGCAGACTGCATTGTCAAAATATTAAATGTCACATTTTCCCCAAATACAATAGTCTTAACATCATAGGGGTTGGTTTTCTCCAAATTTGGTTGTATTAACCAAGCAGCCAGGTAAGAATGTCAGGAGGAAACTATAAAGCCTGTCAGACAGGTAAGGTGACCCATGGGTACTTATTTCTAGAAAAAGAAGGATATATTTTGGTTTCAAAGAACTTTTGGCTGCGACCCTGTTTAATTTTGCTTGTTTCTGTATTTCTCAGGTGTTTGCAGATTTCTCCAGGAAGGCAAATTCCCTCCTGTAGTGATGTGTTATCCTTGGTAGTACATTCTCTTCTGACCAATAAGGGCATTGTGTTGATGCCTTTCTTTATCTTGTGGGATCCTTGTACATGCCATTTGGGGGCAGTTCATAGCAAGGCCAACACAGTTTCTCGATAACTACCTTTCCTGCAGAAGAGACTTGCATTTCAGTATCCGTTCTTGAGATAAAACTTGGGTTTACATGTGACCGGTTGAAAGAGAAATCAGTTGTGGGGTGGGGGGAAAGAAAGGCTGGTTGCTGTTGATAGTAGAAATGTTCCCGGTTTAATTGGTCACATTAACTGGAGCATCTTCAGATGCCTTTAATTTCAAGATGATATCATTGTGCTTGAAGTTGAAGTAGCTTATAGGGTAGGACCAGGATACTTTTGAATCAAACCCTGTTGCTGAAAGCTTTTAGATATGAAAAATTGTTGCTTTTCGTTTGATTTTCCAACACTATAGTCTGCATTTGAGTGTGCATGGAAGGTAGTGCCTGGTAAACTTTTCTTATTTAGCTTTGTCCTGAAAAGTGAAAAAGTTTTCTGATTTACTTTATTTTCATCAGTTACAGAATGGTATAATACATAATTGGCTGTGTAATCAAAAGAAGAGTGCTGGAATGATATCAGTCCTGACTTGGGGAAAACCAAAGGACTGCTTCTCATTCGTGAGCACTTTTTCCTAATTTTAGAGTATTATAGCTGGTTTTAGCTTAATCACTTCATCGAGACCCAGACTTTGACTAGAAATTATCCTTCCAGTATGGTAATAGAGAAATGTCCAAAGTTTAGAAAAGGGGATAAAAGCTCACGTTCTCTGGGTGTTTTCTTGAATGTGGGCTCCTTAGGGACAGGAGCCTTTGGTTTCATATGGCTTTAGAATTTAGAGTAAGCTGTAGACAGGGTACTGGATGTAGGACCTGTTAGAACTAGGCAGAATGTGTAAAATGATAAAGATGGTAATGACACAGACTGGCTTATGTCCAGGAAATAGATTAATAAATTATTGCTTTTATTTCCATGTTATTTAGTTGTAAAGATAATTGTTTAAGAGTTTTGGCTTTTATCATAAAATCTTTAGCACTTAAAAACAGTCTAGCTTATTGTGAAACACAAATCTTGTTAAATTAGAGCATTTATGGTGATGTAAACACTTTCTTTTGCTGTTGGCCAGAATGAAGGTGAATGTTGAGTAATAAATATTTAGCTTTAGGGATAAAAGTATAAAGAGAGTCCGTGATTTTATTTTTGTTTGCTTGAGTGTTAGTGTTGAGACACATGTATTGATTGCTAGAGAGCATCATCCCAAAGTATGATAAATGCTGGTGATGTATATTTAAATATGAGGCTAACTTTAGAGCTCTTTAAAAAAAAAACTGGCTCATTGTTACACTGTTATTTATCTGGCCTATGATTCTGTCTTATGTTCTGATCAGTCATAGTAACCCTCTGGATGGCTGATCTTGGAATGGCGAGGTACCTTAGAATGGGGCTTTATTGTAATTCTGTTTTTGTGGGAGGAACTTGAGTTTCTTTCAGCCAATGGTTGTGTGTAAGATACCACGCTAGGTGCTGGCTATACAAAGACAGAATTGAGGCATTCCCTGTCCATGAGGAACTTCTGTTCTGCTGAGAAATTAAACAAATGCCTAGATTAGCCATTGCAAGGTAATTTGAGAAAGGGGAGAGCATTAACAACTGGGAGAGTCAGGGAATAGAAGGAGGAATCATTGAAAGCCAAGTGGAAAAGGTGCCACCTGAGCCAAGGCTTGAGGAGAGGTTAGATTTGGAAAAGACCTTAGAAAATCATCTAGTTCTTTGTTTTATAGCTACATCAGATATAATGACTTCTTATTAGAGTATTGTTATCCAGTGTTTGATGTCTCTCTTTTTACTCACCAGATACCTAGGGGAGAGAGAGGGAGAGGGGGAGAGAGAGAGAGAGAGAGAGAGAGAGAGAGAGAGAGAGTGCGTGTGTGTGTGTGTGTGTGTGTGTAAGATGAAGGGCATCTTGTGCTAAAAACCAACAACCCTAACTATCCCTCCCTAGAACTACAGATGTGGTTGTCTGACAAGCCCTATAAATGGTCCTAAAAGCCATTGTAGAGGAAGTTTTTCATTCTTTTTTGCTCACTTCCTTGAATCATAGCAAAGTAGCTGCTGTAATCGTCACATCTTATTTTGTGGTTTGCAGATGGTACTCTTCCTCTGGTATATATTGAGAGCACATCTTACTCTTGTAGTACCTCATTGGCATTTGGTGGCCCTGGCTTCTTAACAGTTCCCTTGGCTTTGTACCAGAACATCCTGGAGAGGGGCCACACCCTGGCACTTTGCTTTTAGTAGCTGGTATTATTTAAGCTTACAAATTACAAGACTGCTGTAGGAGTGGGGCTTCTTTGGACATAAGTTGTAGAAAAGTTCAGCGTCTTGGACCAGGTCTCCAGCATACAGATAAGGGGCCGTCAGTCAGCAAGCACTTATTAAGCACCTGCTGTGTGCTAGGCACTGGGCTTAGGTGTTGGTGATACACATAGAAAGAAAGAGGCAGTCCCTGCTCTCGAAGAGCTTAAATTTAGGGAAGACATGAACATACATGTGTAAATAATACAGAATAAATAGGAACTCTAAGGTATGGAGGAAGGAAATACTTTATGTAGAAGGCAGTGCTGGCTTTAAGAGAGGTATTCTTAGGGGTGGAGGTGAGGAAGGTACTGCACCCTAACAGCCAGGACTCATTTGGAACAATGGGAGGTGATAACAGGGCATTGGCAGATCTTCCTGAAGAAATGCACCTTGTTTTAATATGCTCTGTCACAAAGCTTCTGTTTGTTTAAAGGGTAAGGATTCTGGCAAGCTTATCATTAAACCTGTTTATAGGATCAGCCAACAGGAATCACCTGGAGAAGAATCAGCACAATAAGAACCCTTGTGGTCCTTAGTTTCCTCATCTGTAAAATGAAGCGATTTGTTCCATTCGTAGCCTTTGTATCCACGTTACCACTTCCACATCCTAGGCCTTAAAAAAAAGGTTTCGTTGATTGAGTGTGACCTGTCTGACTAGATAGCCTCATAGGCCCCAGGGAAAAGAGGTCAGTCCTACAATGTAAGAATGAACTCCTTGGAGAATGTCACCCACATTCTTGTGGACCTTTGGGTCACATGTACCTTGTGGAAAGTTAGTGGAGTGGGTAGACAAATGAAAGGGATTTCTCTCTGTGAAGAAAGAGTGAATCTCTGTGTGGTCTGTAAGTCCTTGGTGCTTCAGAGTTAGCTGTTGCAAGGCAGTTGTGAGTTACCTGCCTCTGGAATGGATGTTGCTGTGGGTACCAGGACTGAGCTTGGGTCAGTGCTTGGGCAGTTCTACTTTGCTGGCTTTTGGAACCTTCTCCTGGTAAATGATTGGAGGCCACAGAGTGGAAAGGGTACTAGCTGGGGTTTAAATCCTTCTCCGGGTTTTAATCAAGTCATTTAGCCTCCTGTAGGCCTTAGTCTCCTCATATGAAATTAGGGGACATCTTTAAGCTATACTGTAAAAAGCTCTTTATTTGCCAAGTATACTGTGTCTCAGAGGATGTTATCTAGTCCTCTGTTAGAATACCTGCACGGGTAAGGGGCTCCAGACTGCTTGAGTTAGAATATTAAGATGAACGCTGTCCCAGCAGGTTGTGTGATGCTGTCTTTCTTTTTTTCCCCAGAGAGGCAGGCTTTGTCTTAGCTGCCAAGGCAAGGACAGTGTTGTCCAACCCACGTCCTCTCATTGGAGGTTTGGTGTGATGCTTTTACACTTTCCCCTAGAGCAGGGCTGTCCAACCTTAGGTTTTTATTGAAACCATAGACAATGTATTTTGATTTGCCATTTTAGTGAGGGCTCTGCGGTAGCTAGGCTTAGTTTACTAAAGCATTTATGTAAATTTCTGTTTGTAGGCTAGCCACATTTTGGACAGCCCTGCCCTAGAGGTAGGCCAGTAAGGACTGACAAAAAATATCTTTTTAAAAATTTTTCATTTTTTCTCCCATTTGGACAACAAAAAAAGAAAACTCCTCATAACAAATATGCCTAGTTAAGCAAAGCAGATTCCTACATCGTCCGTGTCCAAAAATGTCAGTCTTATTCTGCACCCTGAGTCCATTGATCTGCCAGGAACTGTGGGGAGCATCAGGCTCCATCTTCACTTCTCTGAAATTGAGGTTTGTCATTGCAGTGATCAGAGTCTTTCAAAGCTGTTTTTCATTATAATCTTGTTACTGTATAAATTGTTTTCCTAGTTTTACTTGAGCTACTTTACATCAGATCATAGAGATCTTCCCAGTTACCTATAAAACTGTCCATTTTGTTATTTCTTAGGTATCATCATTACATTCATGGACCATAATTTGTTTAGCTATCCTCTGGTTGATGGACACTCCCTTTAATTTCCAGTTTTTTGCTATTACAGAATGACCTCTTTCTTTGATCTCTTTATGGTTTTGGCTTATAGGCACAGTTGAGTGACTTTATGGAAATAATTTCAAATTGCTTTCCATAGTGGCCGAACCAATTCACAGCCTGGCCAGCAATCCATCCATGGAATTAATGCTTTTGTTTCCCCAAAGCTTCCATTTTCCTTTTTGGTCATCTTTGCCTGTCACATAGGTATGAGATAGAGCCCCAGAGTTAGCAGATACTATTTATTTACTTATTTATTCTCTTACCTATTTATTTTTAGTGAGGGGCAAAGAAGATCCGTTTGTTTTCAAGAAGGACCGTAAATTTCGCATATCCTTTAGATTGTTGTAGTTTTTGCATTTCTTCAGCCAGGTTCTTTTATTTCTTAAATGTGGTGTTCTAAACAAGATCATTAAAATGTACTGCGTTGCTTTTTTGTTTGTGACTTTTATTTATGCACATTTTTGTGCCTAAAGACTTAGGCATTTTGTATGTAGTAAGACTGGATCATAGAAACATGGATGTTACAATGGGTGAGCCTTTAGTTAGGGACGGAAAGTAGAAGAGTCAGATGGGGTTGTGGATAGAGGGAGTAGAAGAGCAGTTAATCACAGATGACGTTTTAATTTCACAGCCTCATGGATGTTAGAGTAGGAAGGAAGCTTAGAGATCATCTCATTTTATAAGTGAGGATCAGGTCTGGAGAGGTGACTTGCCCAAGACCACCCAGTTTCTTTCTTCAGGGTTTTCAATACCAGTCTCATCTGGGTTACTTCTTTATTGAAGAGCCCCTTAGATATCGTTGTCCCCTAAGGCCAGCCTACATTTGACCACATTTGAACGTAGGGCCATGAGAAGCTTTGGAGGTGCCAGAGCCTAGGGAAGGCAAAATGTTCCCTAGGTCTGGGAGCCTCCTGCAGGTGACAGTAGGGAACCTTTTCCCTTTGCCTTCCCTGGAGACTGTGTGGAGTGAGATCATACATTTCTTTCTTAATAAGGGCTTACTTGGGCTCTTCTGCCATAGCATATGGTCCAGCGCACTTAACAAACTAGAAAGGAGAAAGGTCTGCTGCCAGCTTGTTGGGCAGGTTTGGTAGTCTTCAGCAGTGAAAGCAGAATTAGTCGTGATGTTTCTGACTCTCCCCTAATAATCATGTGAAGTAGCCTTTCTGTTAACTGTAACCTGCATTTGGATACCAGAGCAACCACAAGTAGCTGTTGGAGTTTTCATAGAAGAGCACATTCCTTTGTGTCTTAAGGTTTTGTCTGTGCTGAATTAGGAAGTGGTGCACATGGTTCCAAACCACATACATCCTCCTTATCTTCCTCCAGGCCTCCTTTCCCCCCTCCTTCTTCCCCCATTCCTTTCCTGCCTTGGTGAGGAGGACTGGATAGGACAGGAAGGGGGGTGGGGAGGGAAGACCCTTACCAGAACGAAGTGTTCTTTCTCACACTCCCTGGGGGAAAACAAGAGAAAAAGTTCTACTTTGTGAGAGTGGTTAGCTCTGGTTATAGAATAAGTATTCATTAAGTGCTTTGCTCATTAACTTTTGGTTCCTAGGTAGGCTAAACTAGTAACAAGCAAAGAATTTAATGAGCAGTCATGGGAGAGAAGGAGGGAGGGAGAGACTGATTGAAGGGAGAATACTCAGGGAAAGAACTCATTCTGGTATCTGCTAGTGAATTTTTGGCTCCTAGGTAGGCTAAGTAAGCCACTCCCTCTGACTGCCTTTGTAGTTCTGGATCTCTGGTGGTTCTTTCAGTCCCAAATTGCCTCCAGAATCTCTCAAGACCACCAGCAAACTTCTCACCTCCTTTTCTTCTTCTAAGTAGAAACATTTCTTTAGGGCTGTTACCTGGGACTGTTACTTCGGCCTTTGCCAAGTCCAAAGTGGCAAGGGTCAAGTAGTTAGTGGCAGAGGTGGAGCCTGAACCAAGGTCTCTGGGGCCATTCCCCTTAGGAAATGAATAGAAATGGTAAAGTGAATGTTAAAGTTGTGAGTACAGATAGACCCTTTAGGGCAAGTGCTCTTCACCTTTCTGTGTTGTGGACCCCTTGGACAGTCCAATAAAGCTTATGATCCTCTTCTCAAAATAATGATTTTAAATGCGTGACATAAAATGCCTGGGATTACAAAGGAAACGAGTTAGAGTGAAATGAAATTACCAAAATATTTAAAAACAAAACAAAACAAGCTCACAGATCCCAGGTTAAGAACTCCTTTGAATATTTTACAGCAAATAGAAATGAGGGCCATTAAACCATACATAAGAATTTCTGCAGGCACATATTGACTTAGAAAACCACATATTAACATGATCAAGGTTTTGGTGTTTTAAAATTTGTTTTGTGGAATATTATCTGGCTCAGCAGCATTCCACAGTATTGTGGGCTGCATGTCTTTGGATTTCTGTTTTACAACACCAGAACAACAGAATTTGGAACATAAAGTATATACCTGTTCTTTAAACTTGGGTGTCAAGAAGAAACACAGCTAGTGGGATCACAGCTAGTAAATGTCAGAGTTAAAATTTGAACCCAGTTTTCTTTTTAAGCTTTATTGATCATTTCACGGTACCCACTCAGCCTTCCCTTGTGACAAAAGAAATAAGGCAAGCAAATATAACCAGTAAGGGGGTGTGTGTCTGACAGCCCTCCTCCTCCATCTCTTCCTCCCTGCTGCCAGGGGAGGGAAGTGTGTTTTATCATCTGTTTTCTTGGTCATTCCTGCCCTCTTGTCCACTGCCCCATTCTGCCCCTCCTTCAGAATGTGAGCCTTCTGAGTCAAGGGATGGATGTCATTTTATATTACTCTGCCTATGGCATCCAGTGGGTGCTTGTCAAATGCTGTAAATAAATGACAAATGAAAAAGGGAAAGTGGAATGTACTTGATGGTAGTTTGACCTTAACACAGCATGTGACTGTCAGACCAGAGGCATCAATTTCAATGGCTTGTGCGTAAGCACTCTGTGTGGGGGTGGGAGTGGGGGGAGGCATAGCTGTATCTAACAATCACAAATTTTGGGGAGGGATGACTAAGAGGAGTCTTTTGGGATTGCAATGCAGAATTGCTCCCTAAAGGGGTGAAAAGGCAGCAATAAAAACCTTGGTGAGTTAGGACTGAGCTAACATAAATGGGAAGAAATGAGAGTCAGAGTACTGTTTGTGGCCTGAGCCTAGCAGACGTACAGCCCAAGTATCCTCTTCCTTTGCCCGGGGTTTCCTTTTCATTTCTCCATATCTACATATTGAACTGTTTCATTTTGTCATCTCTTATATTCCCAGTCTATGCCCCATTCCTCTTTGGTGCCTATAATCCTAAGCCTTAGCTCCTATATATATCCCTGTGAGCACATTTCAGGATTCCTGGACTGCTCTTTGGGAAATCGTGGCTTAAGGTAGGGAAAGGCTTGAGGCCCATATTCTGTCTGGCTCCTTTGATGCACTGTGTGAGTATTGCTTCTTTGCTTTTATTGATTCAGACTGGACTCAGAGTCTTGTGATATCCTCACTCTTTTGTCAGTTTCCAAGGGTGACAACAGGATCCATAGATTTGTTTTTGTCAAAAAATGTTAATTTGTGGACAGTGGCTTATTTTCTTAGGTGGGCTTAATTGTTTTTTCACCACAGATTGGAAAATATTAGCGATTAAGCTCCTCATAACAACCCCCTCATCTCTCCTTTTAGGCCTTTGCCTCTCTTAAATCACAGGCTGCTAGAATGTTAGAACTAGAAAGGGCACTGGCCTCCTTGCTTGCTGATTCTTCATATGATACTTTGTCTTCTGACTCCAAACATTTTCACTGACTTCCCCCATGGCTGGAACTCTCTCCTTATTTCCTGACTCCTGGCTTCCCTGAAGCTAGCTAAAATTATACCTTCACTAATATGCTTTTCTCAGCCCTCCTTATTCTTAGTGCCTTCCCTCTGACATTATTTCCAATTAATCTTGTTTGAATATAGTTTTTTGTCTATTATCTCCTCCCATTAGACTTAACTCCTAGAGAGCAAGGGACTCTTTGGTGCCTCTTTTTGTATTTAGCACAGTACTGGGCACATAAGTGATTGAGTTCCTCTAGTTTAAACCTTGTTTTTAGGTGAGGCAAGGGGGCCCAGAGACACAAATGACTTGTCTGTGATCATACTGCCCCTGAGCCCATGTCCATTTTATTGCACCATCTGTTTTATAAGCAGAAAATATTTGGGGTCCTTGAGCTAATAAAACTGCCTTTTATAGAGCTAGTTACTTTTTAAAAAGTACTCTGTGTGTGTTTGTATATACATATGTACACATATGGAAAAAAAACTTCCCCCTAAATCCTAGCTCTTCCCTTCCCACTCCCCCACATGCACCCACCAGACTTCAAAATCTCTAGGCGTATTGTACCAATACTTACCTATCAACATTCTGTAGAAGTCATCAATGAGCCAACTTTTGTGGCTGTTTAATCATTTAGGTAATTGACTTGAACCCAGTTAAGGATTAATTAATAAGTATGTCCTTCCAATTACCTAGGTTCTGAGTTACCCTTCACTCTTCCCTTTCCCCTCTCCACAAATCCAGTCAGGTGCCAATGCTTGTTGGTTCTGCCTCTGCAGCATCTCACCTCTGAAACCCCTGCATTCACAAAGCCCCTACTAATTTAAGCTCTCATCTCTCTTCTGGATTATTGCAGAGAACCTCTACAATTGGTCTGAACCAATTTCTCTGCATTGGTCTGAACATGTCACTTCCTTGCTCAAAAAACTACCAGTGGAAACCCCACCTCTGTTTTCCAAGACTCTTTTCTGTGTCAAGGATGACTCCTTCCTCATCCCTCCTTGTAGAATATCTAGCCTCCTTTAGAACTCAGCTTAAGCACCGTCTCTCCCTGAATGGCCATCCTGATTCTCCTCCTGGGAATTACTTTGTATGTATTGATCCACATTAATATTGTTTCTCCCTGGTAGAAAGGAAGCTGTCTGAGAGCAGGGACTGTTTTATCTTTGTGCTCCTAGCGCTTCACATAGTGCCTAGTATGTAGTAGGTGATTAAAAAGTTTTGGCTGAATTTCTAAAAAGTTGACAGCATTGAACACCTTTTACCTTCTGGGCCATTGAATTATTTGTAGCGTTTGCCACTATTTGAATGTTTAGTTTGAATTGAACCCTTTGTTATACATGGTTAGAAAATTAAAATGTACCTATAGATCTCCATGTTTTTTTCTCTTTTAAGACATCAGTAATTGACTGTTGTGTTCTCAGAACAGATTGTATGACCTTAATCTTGCCAGCATTTAGTATTCCCGGCCCAGGGATGGGCATATGTCTAAACTAAGATTTCTGTCTCAAAGCAGGACAGTGTGGTGTTATCCATTAAGCCATCTGAATGTTAGAAGATTTTAAAAAGGCAAGGCAAGAAGAGCAACAATTTATTTATCTCTGCCGGAAAATGAGAGTATGGAGACTAGGAGTCACATTAGGAAGCAGCCTCAAAGATACATCACAGCAGGGCTGCAGGAAGTACCAGGCTGAGGGGGATGCAGCCATCACAGGAGGGTGAAGGACTACTACCCACCTGCTGATATGGAATGAAGCTTGGTGGGGAGACCATCTTATCCTTCTGTGTTTGAATCAGGAGTGCGTGGCAGTGAATTGCATTGCTTCCTTTGATTACTCCTGGCAGATTTTGCTCAAGTGGGACAGTGGTCAGGTTCCTTACAGTTGGGGCTGCATAGGCACACACATGCCCTCATTCTACACTGGACTGTGAAAGTACAGACTAGAAATTCAGGTTAATGTAGTTGAAAGACACAGTTCTTGTTAAATGAATTTATCTTGAAACGTTTGAAATTCTAAGTATTATTTTCCAGGATTGTGTTCTCCTTTTTTCTGCTCTTGATATTTCTTAGACATACCCCTTTTATGTTAACCATATGAAGTCAGCCTGGTGAATGAGGCTGAGCTGCTGGCAACTGGCTGTCTGAGGCAGTGTCTAAGCTTTTTTGGTCAAGTCAGCACCAAAATAATCACATGAGAAGGTCTTCCTAACCAGAGTACTGAGATTGTTAGCATCCATTCTTCAACTGTAATAAAGTGCTTTCCTTGTTCTCATCCTGCAGGTCGGTGAGCTGGTAAAGGTCACGAAGATTAATGTGAGTGGCCAGTGGGAAGGGGAGTGTAATGGCAAACACGGGCACTTTCCGTTCACGCATGTCCGCCTGCTGGATCAACAGAATCCTGATGAGGACTTCAGCTGAGTGTAGCTCAACAGTTTTGCTGACAGATGGGAACAATCTCAGTTTTTTTTCCAACTGCCATCTATACAATTTTCCTACCGATGTCAAAAGCAGTATAGTTTATATATAAGCATTCTGTTACCCATGATCTCCTGGGACTGAACTACTCCATGCCTAACCTTGGTTCAAAATATTCAGGGTACGAAACTGGATGGCTTCTGGGTCAACTTATAAAATCACTGATCGTAGGTGGTAATGGCTGTTGGTCAGGCATACCATTCCACCCTGCCTGCATATTGTGTAAGGGAGAGAAAGCAACATCACACTATGTTCAACACTGAATTTTGGTTTTTTCCCCCAAACCGGTCGTATAGTTTAAGTAGCTTGCTCCCTTACTCTCAGGCAAAGCTAATCAACCTTAGGAAAATTGATGGACAGGTAGGAGTGTTGCACCCTGGTTATTATCCTTATTACTTTGTGGTTTTGTGTTTTCATTCTCAATCCATGCCATAAATGGTTATAGACTGTATTTTTTCATCTTGAAGAAACTGTGCACAGTGTGATTAGGAACTTTTAAAAGGTTCCCCTGCCCTTTGGGATTGCTTTATAATTTACAGAAAATGACCACTCTAAGACATATTCTGACATTTCAAATCCTAAGAATTTTGAGGACACTACTTGAGGCATATGTCTTCCTTTCTAGTCAATGCTTCTTATTTTTTCTTAGGATTAATTGAATATTAAATTCGTTCTGCTAACACATGGCATCCTTTTTTCCCCTAAATCTGCACATATGTAACTTAAGAGAATTGTAGGTTTAAGAACCAGTTGTGAAATAGAATGTGCAGAGCACCAGACTCATTAGCACACAGCTTTATGCCAGTATTTGATTCAGTGGACAGACAGGCCCTGCCCTCCCTCCTGAGGGGAAAAAAAGGGTCCCAAGTGTCAGGTACTTAAGTTACACTGACTTGGCCCAGTCAGGGCCTGAGTTGGGGCCTACAGGGAGTCTCTTGAATTCCTGTATATAGTCTTTGGAGTGGAAGGACCAATCACTTAAGATTATTCCGTGAAAGGTTTTGGGGCCAAGTCCAATCTTCTACTTATATGTAACTTGCAGTCAAGGCAGCGGGATTTAGTGCTTAGAGCAGTGCTTCTGAACCAGTCATGACAACAACTTGTGGACAAACCATTGTACATGGGCCAGATCCATGCTTAAAGTAGCTCTCGTTGTAAACCAGCTGAATTATCAGCCATCATTGTTTTTCTTTGTGTTCAGATGTAGTTTACAAACCTTACTAACCATGATATTGGTGATATTCTTATTGGGTGAGGTGTAGCAAGTACACAAGATGACCAAAAATGTTCCAGAACACTTCGAGCACACAAACCCCAAAACGTAGTGCCTGGTACATGAAGGTGCTTAATAGATTCTTATTGATCGATCATGAGGCTTTTATAGATGTTTAAAAAGTGTCAGAGACACACCCCCCAAAACAAGGAAGTGATTTTATAAAGTATTTCCCCTGAGATGACCCGAATTCTTCAAAGGTTCCTTGCAGAAGGGATATGAGTTGAAGCCAGTGGAGGACAATCGATTCCCACTTGTCCCTGCTTAATTGCAGGGAGCAATGGTGTGGATGACAAAAACATTTATATTTGGCTTTGTAACATTTTTTTGTGAAATTTTTTAATTGTTTACCTTCTTAATCATGTTTTCATAGGTTAATAAAAGATGAGTTTGTGATCACTGAGCATGCCAAAAGATGGTAGAGGAAAAGCAAGCATCCCAGAATCATGCTGTGTGACATTTGGGGGGAAGCCTTGGGTTAGTGAGAGAATCCAATACAAATATCTGAGTTGACTATAATTAAGATAATAGTTTTACCTCACACTACAGTAAAACTTGAGAGACCTTGAATCTTCAGTTTTTCTTTATGTGTTAGCACAGTGCTATGCACATAGGCACTCAGTAAATGATTGAATTCCTAGATTTAACTCATTTTGTTATGCTTTGTCTCATTGGTTAGTCAGGTTTCAGTGAATGAGCACAGATTGGTGAAACCTAAATGCATATTAACTCAGTGATGTTTCCCCGAAAGTATGGTATTTGAAATCTTTGTGGAGAAAACTGTCAGACCTGATGGGGAACTTTGTATTTTGCTTTGCATTTGACTTTCAAATTGGATTGTAATGGTTATATAATTTTGTCACATGTAAAATTATTGGGACCCACATTTTTGCCCAAATCATGAGCATTTCTAATGATGAGTTGTCTGTGACCATAAAAGCAGGGATTCTTCTATTGGAGCATTAAGATTTGGTTATGCATGGGCAGTTGCTGGACCTTAAGAAATCAAATGTCTTCTATAAATACTCTCTGGAAGCAAAATATTAGTACACTATTTAATTGCAAATGTGCATTACATCACAGAGCAAAAGTAAACCTAAATTGGCTGCTATCGTTTTATATAATCTCCTTTCAGCAAAGCCCATTCTTTCAATATTAATGTTTGACATGATTAATTCTGGTTAATTTGTTGGAATTCTTGTTAATACTGCAAATAGATAATTTTTAATTATCCATTAGTAACATTTCACTGTTAATGGTTTGGAAAGGGTGATAAGCAAACCAATTTGAAACAAAATATAAACATGTGCCATTGTATTATAACACTATACACTTTCTTGACAGTTAAAATCTTTTTTTAAAAATTTTTTTTGTAGCATGTAATGTATATGTTTATATATGTAGTAAATAAAAATATGGCCAAATGATTGGCTTGGTGATCTTTTGAGTGAAGAGTTATCTTTGAAGTTCTTTACAAGTTTATACATACAAATGCATTGTCAACATTTGAGCATAGTATTGAAGAGAGATGGAAATGGTCCCCAAACAACCTTGGTACAATTAACAAGACAACTTAGTAATTTTAAATACAAATTAATCATGAGAAGAATTGGGGGTGTATGATAGTTGCCATGAAGTACGTGAAAGCCTTCCCTGTGTCAAAAAGGACCTACAGGCAACATGAGGCCCCCTGAAGGCAATGGACAGAAGTTACCAAGTGGTAGATTTAGACGCAGTGGAAGAAAAAGCTCCATCACAAGAAAATGATTCAAAAGTAGAACAAAACCTTTGGAAGGCAATAGATTAGCCCTTCCTGGAAGTCTTTGAGTCAAGGCTGGACAGCCACTTTTGGAGGAGGGATTCTTAAGGGCTTGGGATACACTGTGAAGTGGCTGAGGTCTCAACTCTGAATTTCTCTGGCGTGATGCAAACAGTATAAAAATGTCAAAGGAATATGGATTAAAGATTAGGTTAGTTAGGGGGTTCTTGGAAGACCTATTTTGAATTAAACCTTAAAGTTGAGAACTCGTGAAGGCTGCAGTTAAATTGGCTTGTGAAGGTAGTTATGAGAGTTGGTCATTTGAAGGGCAGGGATGTGATAAAGGACTAGCAGCATGCAAAGGGATAGTGAGGTTTTGTTTTTAAGGGGATGATGTGAAAGCAGACAAATCAATTGTTAGGCTTCCTTGGTCCTCAACAACAACATGCTATAAAAGGAAGGCCTTTCTGACTTTACATCCTATATACATCTAGTTGCTTTGCTGTAGATAGCGTAGTTGGTTGTGCCGAAATAGGAGGATACAGCACAAATAAGCTGTTGGTTTTTTGTGTTTTTTTTTTTTTGTTATTTTTTAACAAAGATTTGCTTCTGGGTAGCTTGGATAGGGGCCAACTTCCCATAGCACAGTTGGGGTGATCATTAGGGGCGCTACCTGCCTGTCTCAATTCTGCCATTTAATGTGCCCTCAAATTCCCTTTAATTATTGGGAAGATTGATTTGTGTTTCTAAGACCTTTGAGCATTCACAGAAAAACCAATTCAAATTCATTTTCCGAATTTAAAATTTCAAAAACCTCTTTTTCCCACTGGAGAAAACTTGTTATGTAAAATGATTTTTTTTTTAATTTGAATTTTGAACAGTCCAATGACCTTTTTTTTTATTATAGATCTATAACAAATGTTTAATTCATACTGAATTAGTCCAACTGTTGTGGGGAGGGCACAGTTGAAGTACATGTACTGCTGTGGAATCTGTTTGCCTCAAGAAGCCTTCAGCAGATGAGCCACAAGGCTGGGCAGAGAGGTGTATTCAGGGGCCACGGTTTTATCCATGTGGCTACACCTGCCAATGCAGACTGTGTTGAGGTGATCTTTTGAGTTGCTGTGGACAAAATGTTTATCAGCCTGTTCCTAACCTGATATTGTAGATTTACTGCTGGAAGAGACCTTATGGATTGCCCTGTCCAGTCTCTCATTGAACAGGTGAAGAAATAAGGTTTGGGATAAGTGACTTTATTCGAGGTCACACAGGAAATCGCAGAACTCATATTTGAACCAAGGTTTTCTGAGTCCAGATTGCTTCTTTGTTCTCATAGTACCATGCCATGGCCTCTGGATTTAGTCAGGCTTGTCCTCAGACTCTGGGGGAGGGATCTCTGAGATCACTCAGTACGCACAAGCCCTTTGTTTTATGGATCAGAAATGAGGGCCAGGGACCCACCTTGCCTCTAGTTCCTGTTCGGCTATTTACTAGCAGTGTGACCTTGGGTAAGTTACTTAAACCATATCATGAGCCTCAGTTTCCTCAATTACAATATTGGGATGACTTGGCGCTATACCAAATGAGATAATGCGCAGAAGGGCTTGCTAACCATTAAGTACTTACATTTTATATGCAGACAGTTTATATTGTTGGGACTCGCAGTTATTCATCATAACAAGGTCTAGGACCCCGGTCTCCTGGCTTCTAGCCCAAGCTTTTTTTCTATAGGGGGAATCATTGATGGACTGTACGGAACCCCTTAACCTAGCCTAGAAGTACTGTTGGCTCAGTGACCTTTGATGCTCTGCCTTTCCATGGAAACCAGTAGGAAACTAGAACACAGAAACCTTGGATGAAATGGCAACCCCTGACATCTCCACACACATTTATTTTTTTGGAGGGGGCACTTCAAGTACCCAGAGGAAACATTTCTGATAATAAAAGGTGGAACAGAAAGGCTTTACCTTTTTACCTTAGGTTTTCGGGATGGCCTTGAAATTGGACCAGTGGATCCAACTCTAGGAGTCAATTGGAGTTACTGATGTTGCAGAAAAAACTAGGGAGGAATGAAGGAACTGCTTTCTATTCTATACCCTAATACTCATGTAAAGTCCTTGTCCTGTATGGCAGGAAAACTAGAGAAATCCAGACACCTGAATTTCATGCCCCCTCCCCCAAAAACCAAAAACCAAACCCAACCTTTTAAATTCTGAGCAGTGCTAAGGTGAGAGGTGGGGTGACATGAATGAATATCCTTGTCAAGTTAAAGCGGGGATTGAGCAGATACTGAGCATAGGGTGGGCTAGGTATGGCCATTGGGCCATATAGTAAGTCTTCCCCTTAAATATCTTACAGGCAGTAATGGTTACAGAGAATCTGTACCCTTACCCCTACTAGGCACACATGAACTCACAAATCAGTGTTTGCATTGGCTTCTGGAAGTGAGGGGTGGCTGGCTGTTGCTCCTACAAAGTAGTATAGGGTGTATAGGTAGGGCAGTAGGAATTCCCAAGACCTTCCAGCCCAAAGCCCCAACCTGGTGTTGATCAGGCAGCCAATCTGCAGCCAAAGTGGGAATGAAAGGAGAAGGTCCCTATCCAGATTTCTCAGACTCCCAAATTGTTAAGGCATCTCCCTGAAGCGGGGCCTGAGCCAAAGCAAGCTATGCATGGGAGTGGCCTGCCTGAACCCACCGCTGTTAGAGCAGCTGGGTGTTGCCTGAGTGCACAGGAAGACCTCAATTCAAAGCTAGCCCCAAACACTTAGTAACCCTAGGCAAGTCAATCTGTTTGCCTCAGTTACTGCATCTGTAAAATGGAGATCATAACAGCACCTACCTCCCAGGGTTATGGTGATCAAATGAGGTAACTCTAGAGCACTTAGCACAGTGTCTGGCACACAGTAAGTGCTTAATAAATGTTAGTATCTATCATTATCACCATCAGTATTCCTAATTAGGGAGTTCCTGAAGACTTCAGTGCTTTTGTGGATGTTTAGCTAGAACAACCATTGGATGGCAAGAGGGAATGGCAGGGGTGTAGCTTGGGTGAGAGGAATCAATGAAGTAACATTTTTAAGTGTCTACTCACCAGGCACTGTGCTAAAACCCTGGGGCAAAAAAGAGGCAAAAGACAATCCCTGCCCTCAAGGAGCTTACCATCTAATGGGGGAAACCACATGTCAACAAATATATATAATGCAAGATGTATAGACAGGATTAACAGAAAATAACTAGCCTTCCAGAGTGTGCTGGGTGTTTGGGATGTCTACATTCAATCAGTACTTATAATGTCCTTTTGATTTCTTTTGTTGAGTAATGTTTTATTGCAGAAGATTCCTACTTCAAAAGATATTGTCAGTTTGAGTTTTCCCTTCACCAATACAGGTGACCCCTTTGTGACTGACTAAACTGTCTTCAAAAGTTACTGTGGCCAAAATATGCTTGCTTCACCCTGTGGCTAACCTCAGGGTGCCTCTCTAAACTTAGGTTAATTCTTGGACAATGAGTACTCATCACCAGCCAACCTTCAGTCAAAGCCTTTCCAACTTGGTAGGACCTTCTAGAGAGCCCACACTCTACTGCCATAGTCCTCAAGGATCCAGGGTCAACTGCATGTCACCCAGGTGCATCAAGGTAAGGCCTTAATGGAGGGGCAGTATGTTAAATCACAACATGACTCTACAAGAGTGGGTTACAAATCTGAAGTATTTGTCTGGTATCACTAGAGGGAGGTCTTTTCCTTCTAAACTTACTTACTTCATATTGATGGTTATAGTGTGTGTTCTGGGTGTCCTCTGTACAACAGATAACCATATTACAAAAGCCCTCTAGTTGGTCAATTGACCAGTCATGTCTGATTCTTCATGACCCCATGAACCAAGCAAGCCAGGCCCTTCTATCCTCCACTATCTCTGTAAGTCTGTCCAACTTCTTGTTGATTGCTTTCATGACACTGTCCGTGTCTTCCTCTGCCGTCCCCTTTTCCTTTTGCCTTCAATCTTCCTCAACATCAGGGTCTTTTCCAATGAGTCCCATCTTCTCACTGTGTGGCCAAAATACTTAAGCTTCAGCATCAGTATCTGACCTTCCAGTGAATAGCCTGAATTAATTTAAATATTGACTAATTTGTTCTCCTTGCTATCCAAGGGACTTTTAATGTGAAAGTGCCAATTCTGCAGTGCTCAGCTTTCCTTATAGTCCGAACTCTCACAACCATACACAGCTACCATAGCTTTGAATATGTGAACCTTTGTTGGGAAGGTGATGTCTCTGCTTCTTAGTGAGCTGTCCAGATTTGCCATAGCTCTCCTTCCAAGGAGCAAGCGTCTTTTAATTTCATGGCTGCAGGCACCATCTGCAGTGGTCTTTGAGCCCAAGAATATTAAAATCTGACATTTCTTCTCCCTCTATTTGCCAGAAAGTGATGGGACCAGTTGCCAAGATTTTATTTTACTTTTTATGTTAAGCTTCAAGACAGCTTTTACACTCTCCTCTTTCACTCTCACCAAGGCTTCTTAATTCTTTTTTTAAAAAAAAATAATGGAACACTTTTTTATTTTTTCAAAATTTTATTTATTTTTGGTTACATTTAAAGCCCCAAACTGTCTCCCTCTCTCCTCCTCTGCACTAGAGAAGGCTATCTATTTGATGTAGATTTATAAATTTTTCAGTTCTGGAGGTGTGTAGCATCATAGGTTCTTTATAGTTGGTTTGAGTATTTATAGTTCTTAGAATAACTTGGTTGTTCACAATTTTTCGAACAACATTGCTGCTACCTTATATAACATTTTCTTGGTTCTGCTCACTTCACTTTTCATTATTTTATGCAAGTCTTTCTACATTTCTCTAAAATCAGTGAGCTCATAGTTTTTTACAATGTGGTGTACAATTATATACCACAACTTGTTTAGCTATTGCCCAATTGCCACCACAAAGAAAGCTGCTGTAAATTATAACATATGAGTTCTCTTCCTTTTTCACTGATCACCTTGGGAAACAGACTATTTAATAGTGGCCTTGCTGGATCACAGTTTTATAACCCTTTTGGGCATTATCCAGATTATTCTCCAAAATGGTTGAATCATTTCACAATTCCACCACCAGTGTATTAATGTTCCATTTTTTCCATATTCCCTCCAACATTTGTCATTTTCCTCTCCTATCATTTAGCCAATCTGATAGATGTGAGATGATATCTCTAAGTTGTTTTAATTTACATTTCTCTAGTCAATAATAATTTAGAGCATTTTTTCATATGACTATATGTAGTTTTGATTTCTTTATTGAAAAATTGCTTATTTATATCCTTTGATCATTTATCAATTGGGAAATGACTCATATTCTTGTAAATTTGACAAAACTCTCTATATAAACTATCTATAAAATCCCCCCCCTCCAATTTTCTGCTTACCTTCTAATCTTGGCTATGTTGATTTTATTTGTACAAAATTTTTTAATTTGATGTAATCAAAATTATCCATTTTATATCTTGCCATGCTCTCTATTTCTTGTATATTCATAAATTCTTATCCTATCCATAAGTCTAATAGGTAATATGTTCCATGTTCTTCTAGTTTTCTTATGATATCTCCCATTATACCTAAGTCATGTATCCATTTTGACCTTGTTTTGTTAAATGGTGTAATATATTGATTTATACTCTATTTCTGCCAGATCGCTTTCCAGTTTTACCAACAACTTTTACCAAATAGTGCATTCTTATCCCAAAACCTCAGCTCTTTACATTTGTCAAACACAAGGTTACTATAATCATTTATTATTGTGTATTGTATGTTTACTCTGTTCCACTTTTCTATTTCTTAGCCAGCATCGGATAGTTTTGATCATTACTGTCTTATAGTTTAAGATCTGGCACTGTTAAACCTCCTTCCTTTATGTTTTTTCCATTAATTCTTTTGTAATTTTTATACTTTTGCTCTTACAAATGAACTTTATTATTATTTTTTATAGCTTGATAAAATAATTTTTGGTAGTTTAATTGAGATGGCATTGAATAAGTAGATTAGTTTAGGTAGAGTTGTCATTTTTATTGTATTGGTTCTGCCTACCCATGAACAATTAATATTTCTCCAACTTTTAAAATCTGACTTTATTTGTATAAAAAGTGTTTTATAATTATGGTCATGTAGTTCCAGGGTTTGTATTGGTAGGTATACTCTCAGGTATTTTATACAATCTACAGTTATTTTAAATGGGGGTATCTCTTACTATCTCTTCCTGTAGGGTTTTGTTAGTGATGATGGGGTGCTTGGGTGCCTGTGCTTGGACCCCAGTTCCAAAATCACATCCAGTTCCAAAGTCACATCTCTCCATAGCCTCAAAACACTGTCCCTGGTAGTTTCTCTCTAGGAAAATAGGACAGCATGCCCTAGCAAAACACTTATCTCTCTTCCTGATACAGTGGCCAGCTGTACCTATAGAATTTATTAGTTCAAACCAGCTGTGTATTGGTTGAACGGGCTGTGTACTGGGTCATAGAGACATTTACTATCTGACCTATCATACGCATGCTAGACATAGACATATGTATACTCCCTTACATTTATCTTGCCTAACAAGACATTGATGGGAGCAGCCTGGGTATTTCCCAGTCAGCCCTGATCATTAGTTGGCTTAGTGATGTTTCAGGCCTAAAACCACACCCCCATATAGCCCTGCTTTGGGCTATTTCCCAGTGAACTCTGGGTAAAATGCCTGTGCAGTAGATATAAAAAGTACGTGTTCCTTTAAGAACTGACCACTCCTTAACGACTCCCTAATCGCACCCTGAATCACCTAATTAACGTATTTGGCACATGTTTTACTATAGAATAAACTATATAAACTTTACCTGTACCCCTGTAAGGTTGCAGGTTCCCTAAGAACTCTTGCCTGCTGAAAAGCACAATAAATCTTTGCTACCTTGATTTAAAGAATACTTGAGATTGTGAATTCTTTTCAAATGTCCCGACCCTCTCTAGTACTCTGGTCCTTGAAGGGTACCCCCTCCTCAACCACCCTGTCTGGGAACTCTAGTCTTGGGGTTTCTGGACTTTATCTCAACCCTCAACAGTGATACATAGAAATGCTGATGATTTATGTGGGTTTGTTTTATATCCTGCTACTTTGCTAAAATTATTAATTGTTTCAGCTGACTTTTTAGTTGAATCTCTAGGATTTTCCAAATATATCATATCATCTGCAAAGAGAGATATCTGTAGTTCATGCATCTGTAGTTCGTTTTGCTTTTCCTTTAAAAATTTGGATGCTATATTGTTTGGTACTGATAGGCTTAGTATTATTATTACTTCATTATCTATGGTACCTTTTGTCATGACATAGTTTCCCTATTTTTATTTTTTTTCATTTTTTTTTTATTTGCAAGGGGAAGGCAGGGAATTGGGGTTAAGTCACTTGCCCAAGGTCACACAGCTAGTAAATGTGTCAAGTGTCTGAGGCTGGATTTGAACTCAGGTACTCCTGACTCCAGGGCCAGTGCTCTACTCACTGTGCCACCTAGTTGCCCCCCTATTTTTAATTTTTAATTAAATCTTTTTTAACTTTAACTTTGAGATCATGATTGCTACCCCTGCTTTTTTTTTTGCATCAGCTGAAGCGTAATAAATTTTTCAGCCTTTAATTTTACTCTATATGTATCTCTCATTTTAAAATGTGTTTCTTGTAAACAACATATTATCAGATTCTGGTTTTTAATTCATTCTGCTATCCATTTCCATTTTATGGGTGAGTTCATCCCATTCACATTCAAAGTTATAATTACTAGTTGTGCATTTCCCTCCATCCTATTCTTTGTCACTTTCTGTCCTTCTGTTCCTCTCTTTTTTCCCTATCCCTCCTGAAACATCTAGTTGACTGATAACCACTGCCTCCTTGATCTGTACCCCTTCTAAGAATCCCTCTCTTATGCTCTCCCCTTACCCTCCTCTTCCTTAATTTACCCACTCTTCCAAAAGTTCCCCCTCTTATCCTGTTTCCTAGACCTCCTACTTCTCTGTAAGTTAAGAAGACTTTTCTGATGAGAATAAATTTCCCCCACTACCAACCCTCCACCCCTTCCTGCCTCTATTCTAGCAGTTTACCCATTCACACCTGTTATGTATGAGATAATTGCTCCATTTTATCTCTCCCTATCCAGTTTTATTTAGCATCATCCCATCATATTCAACCCGAAGCTTTTTATCTATGGAGGCTCTTTCAAACTACCCAAGTAATGATAACATTCTTAAGAGTTACAGATACTATATAAGAAGTAAAGATTTTGACCTTCTTTTTTTTGGGGGGGTGCAGGGCAATTGGGGTTAGGTGACTTGCCCAATGTCACACAGCTAGTAAATGTGTCAAGTGGCTGAGGCCAAATGTGAACTCGGGTCCTCCTGACTCCAGGGCCGGTGCTCTACTCACTGTGCCACCTATGTGCCCCCAAATTTTGACCTTCCTTAAGTTCTGTTATAGTTGGTCTTTAATGTTCACCTTCTGGTGTTTCTCCTGAGTCAAGTAGGTCAGACTTGCCATTCAGTTCTGGTTTTTTCTTCACAAATACCTGAAAGCATTTTAGTTCATTAAATGTCCATTTCACCACCACCACCACTACCCCCATTTAGGATAACACATAGATTTGCTGGATAAATTATTCTTGATTCCAAGTCCAGTTCCTTTGCACTTCAGAATGTATTATTTCATGACCTTTGATCTTTTAATGTAGAAGCTGCTAAATCTTGTGTTATCCTAACTGTAGTTCCACAGTATTAAAAAAATTTTTTTTTCTGGTTGCCTGTATTATTTTTTCCTTGACCTTGGAGCTTTGAAACTTAGCTATGAAGTGCCTGTGAGTTTTCACCTTGGGATCTCTTTCAGGTGGTGGTTGGTGGGTTTTTTCTTTTTCTGTTTTCTCCTCTCATTCTAGAAGTTGAGAGCAATTTTCCTTAATAATTTCATGAGGTATAGCATCTACACTATTTTCTTGGTCATAACTTTCAGATAGTCCAACAATTCTTGTATTGTCTCTCCTCAAACCTCCAGGTCAATTGTTTTTCTAACGGGATGTTTCACACTCTCTGCTACTTTTTCATTGTTTTGATTTTGTTTCATTTTTTATCAGTGTCTTATAAAGTTGTTAGCTTTTCCTTCCCAATTCTAATTTTTAAGGAATTATTTTCTTCCATAAGTTTTTGGATCTCTTTTTCCAATTGGTTAACTCTCTGTTCATAATTTTCTTGATTTTCTTGCATTGCTCTTATTTTTTTTTCTAATTTTTCCCCTCAACCTCTCTTATTTTATTTTTAAAGTCCTTTTTAAGCTTTTCCAAAAATTCTTTTTGGGCTTGTGGCCACTTTGCTTTTTTCTTTGAGATAAAAATAGCTGTTTTAACTTCACTATCTTCTGACTTTGGGCCACAATCTTCTCTGTCACCATAGAGCTATCTATGGTTGGGTTCTTTCTCTTTTGCTTACTTATTATCATTATCATTAGCTGCTTATTTCTTGTCAGTTAACTGTGTTAGAGTCGAGCTCTAGTCAAGAGATGTGGGGGATGATATCTAGCTTCAGGTTTTTTGTGATGTTGTTTTCTGAGCTCCACTGGGGACCTGACTTCAGGTATTTCTCTCTGCCCCTGAGCCATGACCAGGGCCCCCAGCAATGCTGTCTCTACAAACCAAGGGCTCTTGTTCCCTTTGGTCCCTCCAGCTGCAAGTTTCTGCTCACCTCTCTGCCCTGGAACCAAAACCGAGGATTCTACAAGTACCCCCACAGCCAGCAGGATTCCCCACCTCTGCAACCACACTGGTATCATAGCAGTTTTAGTGTAGTCAATGGAACAGAAGTAGATTTTTTTTTTCTGAAACTCTTGCTTTCTCTGTAATCCACCAAATGTTGGCAATTTGGTCTCTAGTTTCTCTGCCTCTTCGAAATCAGCCTGCACTTCTGGTAATTCGATTCATATATTGCTGAAACCTAGCTTGCAAGCATAATCTTGCTGATGTGTGAAATGGGTGCCATTGTTTAGTAATTTGAACACGCTTTGTCATTCTTTAGGATTGGAATGTAAAAAAGTCTTTTCCAATACAATGGCCACAGTTGAATTTTCCAAATTTGCTGGCATATTGAGTGCAGCACTTTAACAGCATTATCTTTTAAGATTTTAAATACCTCAATTAGAGTTACATCCCTTCCACTGTACTATTCAGTTGTTTCAATTGTTCCCAACTCTTAGTGACCCCATTTGGGGTTTCTTGGCAAAGATACTGGAATGACTTGCCATGTTCTTCTCCAGCTCATTTTATTGATGAGGAAACTGAGGCAAATAGGGTGAAGTGAGGATCACACAGCTAATAAATATCTCTGAGTCTGGATTTGAACTCAGATCTTCCTGACTGCAGATCAGGTGCTTTATGCCTTATGCCACCTAGCTGGTGTATTGTGTGCAGCACTTTAACAGCATCATTTAGGATTTTTAAATAGCTCAACTAGCCTTGTTATTGATACTTCCTAAGGCCCACTTGGCTTCATTCCCCAGGACGTCTGGTTCTAGATCAGTAACCACCCCATCATGATTGTCAGTGACATTCAGATCTTTTCTTGTATAATTCTTCTGTGTATTCTAGCTAGGCCCAAACATAAGACGAGGTGCCTGCCTTCAGCAACCTGATGCTCTAATGGCAAAAGCCAAAGTCACACATCCACCGGGCTTACTTATTGGACTGGCTGTTGTTTATCCGTATATTTCTGAGAAGAGTTGGGGGAATAATGAGAACTGCTATGGAGTAGTTGGGCAAAGCAGCAAGGGCCCCAACTATGGGAATCAGCAAGAACTAGGTTTGAATTCTCCTGTGATACCAGGCCTGTGACCCCACCCAAGTCACCAATATATAGGCAGAGGTGTTTGCATGCTTTCTCCCCTGTTAGAATGTGAACTTCTGGAGGGTAAGGATGCATTTAGTGCAGTGCCTGGCATATAGTAGGTGCTCAATAAGTGTTCAGTGACTTAACTCAAGTTGCCTCAGTTGTCTCATCTATAAAATGGGGATGAAAATACCTCAAGTATTTGCCTCAGTGGTCTGTTCTGAGGATCATACAAGCAATGATCATCATCATTGTCATCATAATATATATATATATATTTTTTTTTTTTTTTTGCTTTTTTGGCAGGGCAGTTGGGGTTAAGTGACTTGCCCAAGGTCACACAGCTAGTACATGCATCAAGTGTCTGAGGCCAGATTTGAACTCAGGTCCTCCTCACTCCAGGACCAGTGCTCTACTCACTGAGCCACCTAGCTGCCCCAATCATAATATATATTTATGTAGCTCTTTATATATATTATCTCAGCTCCGAGTTTTCCTACTCCAGGTCCAGCAAGCACTTACTCCTGTCTAGCCATTTAAAAAGTAAAATGCCATATAAATGTCAGCTATTGGTGTTTTTCCCTAATAACATAACAGGAACCCCTGCTTTCTACACATAAATTTGAGTGAGGAAAAAGCTCAAAAATAATTCCCCAGACAAACTTATGTTGATGGTATTGCTTATGTTTATACGTACTCAAGCTGTCCAACACAGGCCATCGGTTCCTAATTATCAGGCTGCCTTCCCAGTTTTCCACGATATTTCTGGGCTCCTCCTTCCACTGCCATACAAGAATGTAAACTCATTTTGCTAGTAGCCTAAACAGAACATAATTAGGAAGGTAGCTTTGCTGCAGTTTGGAATGTAGAACATTCCAAAACCAGAGAGGATTTTGGATTCCTTACTGTTTGGGCTTATCTGTCTCTACTGCTGTCTATTTACACAGAGAACTAACAGATCAAAGAGTTGACTAGATGCCTCTTGCAATGGAAGCATGTGCCGATAATGGAAGGATTTTGTAGGGGGGCAATCTAATTTTGATTTTCTGTTTTCATGGAAAGTAAATAATTCCAACCATAATTCCAGAAAGTTCTGTAGGTCAAATCCTCTTGCAACAAGCTGCATTGGTCAAGTTCTTTTGCTGTAATGGAATTTTGTTGTAATGAATATTGCTTAACATCTGTTTACCAAAGAATAAAAAATAAGCATCCTTTATTCTGATTGTTCTTCTCTTGGCTCTTTTCAATACATAGGCCATAGATGCAGTAATATTCAAGATGGTGGATTCCTAGGGAGAGCAGTGCCAATTTTTTTCAACATATCCTTTTTTCCTGCCAAAATCAGGTGTTCCCACTTTTTTTCCTCTTTCCTTTTAAGGAAAACTACCCTCCCCCACCTTTTTAGACATGACTATGAGATTAGATTAATGACATGACTAACCAGTGCCATTATAATTTTCATTAAGTGTAAAACTAAGGATTGGAGTTTTGTTATATTGCATAAGAAACTAATGGACAAAATCTGGAAAAATGAAGTATTTGATCTGAATTAGTGATAGAATTTTTTTTTTTAAAAAAAAGACCTTTTCTGAGCTTGCTTTTCAGCCTGCATTTCCACACTTGAATTCTCTCAACACATCCCAAATTGAACTTTTCTTCCCCATATATCTTACCCCCTTCCCTCCTCAATTTTTCTGTTTCTGTCAGTGGCAATAGTCAAGGACTTGTTTGTTTCCACTCCTCTTGGTCCTCCACATTCAAACACGTGTTAAGTGCCCACAGGGCAAAGACTTTCCTATTTTTGTCTTTATGTCTAAAATATCCATTTTGTCTTTATACTCAACCAAATGCTCAATCTGATTCTACCATCAGTCTCTCTTGCATCCACCCCATCCTCTCTGTTCCTGATGTTAGTAGAGAGCCATGCCAGCTGTCCTGACCTATGTCTTACTGCTGGACTCCAATGACTGTGGAGGACAGAGTGAGACTGGGGACTTTGGGCAGCTCTGCCTCCCTTAAATCCAATTCATTTGCAAGTCAAGACAGCACCCTCCTGATATCATTGGTCCTCTTCGAGAACGAGGGACAAACAACAACCAAGTTAGTAATTACCAACCCAGCAAAATTACCAACTAGCTAGCCTGCTGTAATAGCCTTCTAACTGGTCCTTCTATCTCACCCCCTTCCAATCCATCTGGAAGCCCGTTCTGCTGGATTGATCTTCCTTATTCACAAACACATAGCATTCTGTTCAGAATCCTTCAGCGACTTTTTATCCTGGCATTCATGGCCCTTTACAATCTCACACCAACCTTGCTTTCCAGCTTTCTCTCATACTACTACTACTGCTGCTGCTGCTACTCTACACGTGCTTCAGCCAAATTGGACTTCTTCTGGTCTGTGCTTTTGTTCTTTCCTTTAGGTCCCATTTAGTAATAAAACCTTTCTTGAGCCCCCAGGTAAGACAGAGAGTGAGATGGGTGCTCTTGGACCAGTGACATGGCCTCCCAGCTGTTCCAAGGACCCAGGGACCGGACCCTCCATCTCTGGGCCCTTTCTCTGGCTGTCCCCAGGCCTGATTCCAGGCTCTCCCTCTTCATTTCCACTTATGGGCTTTCCCTGCTTCCTTCACGTCTCAGCCAAAACTCTAGCTTTTGCTCAAGCTCTCTTCCTTCTAGTGCCTTTCCTCTCTGAATTATTTTCTCTTTATCCTATATAGGGCTTGTTTGTACACATTTGTTTGCTTGTTATCCCCACCATTAAACTGTGATCCCTTGAAGGCTCTTTTTGTCTCTTTTGCCTCTTTTTGTGTCCCCAGGGCTTAGCAATCTTGACACATAGTAGGTGTTTGATGAATGTTTATTGATTGATGGACTGATTTGAACCCAGGGCTTTTGACTCTAAATTCTGTGTTTTTGTTACTTCCTTCAATTTCCTGGGAAATTGAGAGCATGTATGGTAATGGCCTTGACAGAATTAGGTGAGTTTGGAAGAGGAGAAGGTTTAAGGGTTGGGGGGGAAGAGACCTTTTTTATGGGTCATTTGGCATTAGGAATGAATGAAAAAAGTATTAAACATTTCCTATCTATAAATAGGGCACAAATAGACAATTGAGATGGTCTATTCTAATAGGAAGAGACAACACATTTAGAAAGGTGGTCCTTAGACAAGGCCTAGGCACATCTACAAGACTTATGGTAATGCCAGGGCCTCTGGAGGGCACAATGGCATAGCAAGGCCCTGTATGCCCAAGCATGCAGAATCAGGACAGGTGGCAAGGTCTTGTGGTCCTTAGGGTTCAGTTTCAGGATAGTTGATAAGACTTGAACTAGAAGGCTTGTAATCGGGAACTTTCTGCTCATTTGTCAACGAGCATGCTTTCTTAAGTATCAATTAATTGATCCTTGCCTATTCTATGCTACGCATTGCTAGGTATTGGAAATACAAATACAAAACAAGAGATGATTCCCCCCTTGCAAAGAGTTTGTACTCTGATCCAAGGGGGCAAGGATCTCTGGGAGAGGGAGGATACTGGAGGTCCAGGCCTACAATCATTGGAAAGGGAGGAATGGGGCTGCTTGGGAATAGAGCAGGGCATTGGGAGTCCTTCCTCAGGCATGGGCATCCAGCTGGGAGTGGGATAGGGGAAGGGTTAATTGTCAGAAAGATCAGGCGAAAGGCAAAATCCTGGTTCAATCTGGGAAGGGGCAGCCTGGGCCAAGAGGAAAGGCTCCTCAAGGTCTGGTCTACACTTCATTCTGGGTGGGATCATACCTCCTAGATTGTGAGCTAGGTCCAGTCAGGTCTAGGTGTTATTTAATCTTTATTTTATGTGTAGGGATCTGCACATAAATTCCTTTCAATCTTCTTAAGGGAATAGCTATGACCTGTACCAGATTTGAGCATAAAAACAGTGTGGGTGGAGGGGATGACAGCAGGTACGATAGGCCTGGCCTACTTTAGTAAAACCTTTACTTTTCTCCTGGGTAATCTTCTCTAGAGCAGGGATTCTCAAACCTCCTTTGTGTCTTGGACCCCTTCTCAGAAGAACATTTTTAAATGTATAAAATAAAATGTTTAGGATTACACACAAAAAATGGTTCTATTGAAATATAGTTGCTGAAACAAATTTTTTAAAAAATCCAGTTCACAGACCTAGAGGCAGCTCGGGTGGTGGGTGGAGTAGAAGGCTTGGAATCAGAAAGTCCTAAGTTCAAATTCAAGCTCTGAACTTAGAAGCTGGGTAATTCTGCATAAGTGGCTCAATCTTTCTGACCTCAGGCCACTGTCTAAGACTTATCTACTAAGTCACTGAAGGGTTGGAGAGAGAATCTACCCCAGGAATTTCCCATGCCTGCTCATTCCATATGGACAGCTAGGTAGAGCATGCCTTAGACTAGCTATGTGACCCTGGGCAAGTCATTTAACCCTGTTTGCCTCAGTTTCCTCATCTGTCAAATGAGCTGGAGAAGGAAATGGCAAATCCCCCTGGTATTTTTGCCAAGAAAACCCCAAACGAGGTCACTAAGAGTAGAAAATGACTTAATAACAACTCATTCCATATGAATTAATGAGTGATAAAGCATTTACTAATCTCTAGGGTTAGAAATACCAAAGTAAGAGAGTCTCCCTTTGCAAGAAGCTTACATTTTAATGGAAGCATCTTGGTTTGGAATGTTACAGGGATGGCCAATCTATCCATGGGAGAAAAGAATGACCCATTCCATTAAGGAACAATGACTGAGTTGATTCGATTGTGGTTAGAAAACTGGAAAGAGTGACTGGGGTGCCTTTAGCGGGATAAACAGAGGGAGGCATGATGGCTGGGAAGATAGCCTGGGAGTGACCCAGACCTAAGTGCAGCACGAAACTGAGGCAACCACCAATCAGCAACCATATTTAATAATCTCATTAACAAGTTAGGAATATGGACGAGTGAGAGGAAAAGTTCTATAACTTCTTGCAAATCTTTTTTCAATTTTAGCAAGTCTTCATTTTCTCCATTCCCAGATAATGCTGCCTCAACTTGTTGAAGCTGAGCCTTGTAGCTAGCCAGCTGCTTTGCTAGATCTTCAGACATCTTTTATAGGGCCGGGATTTGTCAGATGACCAAGTTTCAAATTGAAGTTCCAACACTTAGTGGTGTGACTTTAGCTAAGTCATTTCCCCTATGTGGGCCTCAGTTTCCCCATATGTAAAATGGGGATCATCATAATTGTGCAATATGGTTCTGAGAATTAAATAGAATAACGTGGATCGAAACTGCAATGTCTTCTGTTTTTGGTTGGACCTGGGACTTCATTGGTGTGGGGACATCTCAGTGAGGAAACTCCCTCTGCCAATGTGAGTCAGCATCTTCTCTGCACTTTTCAATCTAAGAGTTGCTTGGGCTACCAAAAAGTGATTTGCCCAGGGTCTCCCCTCCAGATTGCGTCAGAGGCTGGACTCAATCCCAGTTGTCCTGACTCCCGAGGTTTGTTCTCTGTTCTTTTTGCCTCTCTTGTAATGTGTTATTATTATCATTATTATTTAGATTAAAATGACCATTAGGTGTGCTGGACAACCACATCCAAAGGACAGTTATAAATCAATAGGTCAGTTTTGACTTGGTGGGAATGTGCTGATTGGGGTGCCAGTTGTAGCCCAATATTTTTTCATTTTTTGTTTGTTTGCGTTTTTTTTAATCACTTCCTCTCCTTTCCTCGGCAATCTCATCCATTTTCATGGCATTATCACTGTGGGTGGACAAGCAGCCTGATACAGTGGTAAGTATTTTGGTCTGGAATTAATGTGCCTAGGTTCAAAGCAACACTATTCAGCACTTGGATGACCTTGGAGAGGTCCAAGTGGGCCCCAGTTTCTCCCGTGTATAAAATAGGGAAGTTGAATTAAAGGATCTGCCAGGTCTCTTCTAGCTCTAAATCTGGATCTTGTCTCCCAAACCCCAGTATTCAGCTCTGAGCTTTTTTTCCTGAGCTTCATTTCCACATTTTAAACTATCAATAGATATCTTTTTAACTATCAAAAGATATAGGCTATCTTTCCAGCACCCCAAGTTCATCCAAGTAGATCCTTGTTCTTCTTCCAAGAGCACTGATCACGACCTATCCTTGTCTTCTTGTCCTGGGTGATTCTTATTCACATCTGACAGTCTACCCAACCAACATGCTGAAGGCCTTCCTCAAGGAGACTTTTCCACATTATGTGGACACTGTAGCATGTCAAGGGAAAGGGAAGGGAATAAGCATTTATTACTGGGCACTGTGTTAAGCACTTTTACAAATTTTTGTCTCCTCAGAACAATTCTCTGAAGTAGGTGCTATTTATTACCCCATTTTGCAGGTGAGGAAACTGAGGTAGACAGAGACTAAGTGGCTTGCTCAGGGTGACACAGCTAGTGAGAGTCTGAGTTCAGATTTGAACTCAGGTCTTCTCAATTCCAGGTCTATCCATCAGGCTCTATACATTGCACCATCAGCTGCCTCTGAGTGTACCAGTGTCGCCCGGAGGCTCTTACTGTTTGGCTGGCCTGCCTCCTTTACCCTTCATGTTAGCTTTTATGCTGTTTCTTGTGGGCCAGTGACTACTGGTACTATACCATGTATGCCTGGTGTGTGCCCACCCTCTCTGAACCTCCCATTTCTAGTTCTAGCTCTCATACCAGCAATCAGATCAATACTACCATTCCTGGAAGAGATGATGTCAGTCACTGTCTCTCTGACATACCTATATAAACTACTTCCCCCAGCCTTCCCCCTCCCAGCCCTCATATGGAAGGTGGGAATGTTTTTTGTGTGAGTTGGACTAGGTGGCTCCTGAACTCAGCCAGTCAGTAAGTCAAAAAACATTCGTTAAGAATCTGTTATTACCACCTCACACCTATCAGATTCGCTAATATGACAGAAAAGGAAAATGATAAATGTTAGGGAGGAATAGAATTTAGCACTCAAAACTTAAAAAATAACTTTAAAAAGGTTGAAAATTGTTTTTTCAGGTAATTGGGGAAAAATAAAATATCATTTTAAAAAATAGAACCTACTATGTGTGGAGGAGGTGGGAGGGAAACAATCTGAAACTAAAAATAAAATAAAATAGAATTTAAAAATTAAAATAATATGCCATCTTGGAGTGGGGGAGAGGGTAGAAATGGGGAGAAAATTTGTAATTTGAACTCTTGTGAAAATCAATGCTGAAAACTAAGTATATTAAATAAATTAAATTAAATTAAAAAAAATTAAAATAAAAACAACTTAAAAATTTGAAAGCACATTCCCAATCTAAAACCTAATATGTGCCAGGCACTATGCTAAGCACCGGGGATACAAAGAAAGTCAAAAGAATCTCTGCCCTCTAGGAATTCACACTCTAAGAGGGAGACAACACACAAACAACTATGTACAGATAAGATACGCAGAAGAGAAACTGAAATGATCGATAAATGGAAGATGTCTAACCAACTTCCAAATTCTGTGATTCCCTTATTCCCCTTTTAGAAAATAGGCTTCTAGTAGTAACTTAGTTACTTCTTTGAGTTTCTAGTTGCTGCTTAATGCAAATTTTTTCATTCATTATGAAGAAAAATGTATTAATGCATATATTATGAGGTGGTACCATGGCTAGAGCACAGGGCCTGGAGTCAGGAAGATCTGAGTTCAAATGCTATTTCAGACACTTCCTAGCTGTGTGACTCTGAGTCATTTAACATGTGACTGCCTCAGTTTCTTCACCTGCAAAATGGAGATAACATAACACCTACTTTATAAAGTTGTGAGATTAAAATGAGAGAATATCTGTAAAGAGATGAGCAAACCTTAAAGCACAGTACGAATGCCAGCTGTCCTTCTTAATGTGTGCTGTAACCCATTTGTGCCCATCATGTTTTTCTCCATTGCTTTTTGGGTCCCTGTAAGTCTTTTACATTGTTGGTGACTGGTAAAAGGTTATTGACTTTGAATGTTGCAAAGTTACAAAGAATGAGCACCACCCCCAAAGAAGAGATAGGGGAAGATGCTTGCTTCGCTCCTTTGCAGGAGTGAGTGTCCATGAATGTGGCACAATGTATTGATGCATTTTGTGCTTCTTCCTCTTTTTCTTTAATTTTTTTTAATTATAAAGGATAGTTTTTTGGGAGTGAGGAGAAGGAAAAGGAAGAATTTGATGATATAAAAAGAAAATAATAAAAATGTATTTTTTTAGAAAAAAAAGGTAATTGATTTGAATGACCTGGGAAGGCAGAACTGAAAGCACGTTGAGAATTTTGACTGCAAATCAATTGAGTAACACTGTCAGGACCTTGGGAGACAAATTGAAATTAACTCAGACAAAGCAAAGCAAAGTTCTGAAATATTCAGTTTAGTTGTGAGATTGCTTAGCAGTCAAAAATATACTGAAGACAAAAGTTCTTAATCTGAGGTTCCTGAACTTAAAAAAAAATTTTTTTTCAATAATTGTGTTTCCCTATAATTGGCTTCCTTGGTAATCCTATGTAGTTTATTTTATGCATTTAAAAACATTCTTCTGACAGAAGGGACCATAGACTTCATGAGACTGACTGCCAAAGGGGTACACGACGCACAGAAAAAGCTTAAGAACCTCTTCTTTAGGAACCAGATGGATCTATTAAAGGCCCAGAGGAGGGAGATATGGATAGAGAACCCACTTCTGCTCCACTCTGATTGGGAGACCTTGGTATCACTGAACTTCTCTGACCCAAGGTAGTCTCTAAGACTTAGAGCAGGGGTGGGTGGATCCTGCAGCGTCGAGGCCACATTTAGCCCTCTAGGTCCTCGGGTGCAGCCTTTTGACTGAATCCAAACTTCACAGAACAAATCCTTAAATCCTTTTCTTAAAGGGATTTGTTCTGTGAAGTTTGGACTCAGTCAAAGGGCCGCACGTGAGGACCTAGAAAACCACACATAGCCATAGAAAAAACAAAAGACAAACAAACAAAAAGCCTTCAGAAGTGTGACTGGTGATTTTGGCAGCACAGATAGGTCCTCTAATCGATTTTGTGATGCATGATGTGAAAATAATACAATATAATAAAAGCAAATTGAGTTGAAGTTGGGGGGGGGCGGTGGCAAAGGCATTCTTGTTACAGGGATGCTGAAATTGAGCAAGTGTTACAGTTTTGCACCTGGCATATTTAGGGCAGCTAGGTAGTACAGTGGATAGAGCAGTGGGTCTGAAGTCAAGAAGACTCACCTTCCTAAGAGTGACCCTGGGCAAGTCACTCAACCCTGTTTGCTTCAGTTTCTTCATCTGTAAAGTGAGCTGGAGAAGGAAATGGTAAACCACTCCAGTACCTCTGCCAAGAGAACACCAAATGGCATGACTGAAAACAAATACTTTAGTACCCTGAGGGAGGTTTTTGACCATTTTGAATGTAGTGGATAAAGGCTTTTATACATTGTTGATGTTGGGTTTCTCTTGAAAGGGAGTAGTTGGAAAATTTTCCCTTTCAGTGCCTGGAACACAGTAGGTTCATTATGGCACTGGTAACTTCTCGGTATAAAGAATATGAATTTCTGTTTTATTTTATTTTGTTTTTTTTATTATGAAACCTATTCTGTTTAATTTTGATGCGAATTTTATTTTTCAGTTCAACTGCCCTTTTTGGCCAAGAGTTTGGTGTGAGACAGGGCAATAAAGGAGTTAATCTAGTTGTAAATCTTTGATATTTTATTGTCTCATTTTATAGCTAGTTCCAAGTTTGAAAATGGTGATTTCTTTTTCTCCACACATTTAATTCATTTATTAAATTCTTTTTTATTCTGAACTTAAACACCGAATAAAATGTGAATTTCCATATACATAGGAGAACAGATTAAAAGAGGATTGTATGTGAAACTGTGAGCCTCTATTAGGTAGAATTTGCTTTTCTTTTTCAAATTGATACAGTTAACATATAACTTTCAAAGCCATCCTTTCTGCTGTCTGTGAGTCTTGCAAACCAGCGTTTTTAAGGAAGATGGACTGGCATGGCCTGCTTGTTTCACAGATGCTGAGACACCTCGCTTCTTATAAGGCATCATGGTGAGAAGAGCAGGCGCTAAGCAGGGACAAGGTTATTATCATACTCAGATCTCTTTGTGTTAATCAGAGTTCCAGAATCAGCTCACTGCTCATTGTTTCAATTTTTGTCCAAATGGCTGAAGCACTGGCCTGTGCCGTTGACTTCTGGGGCCATCTTTGTCAGGTCTGTGTGGTCTTGTGGGATCCAGTCTGGTAGCTGAGCGGGCCGTCTATTTACCGTCTGCCACCCTTGCTACAGGAACCTGCTCAGCATCTTTCTACACGATTAAGTGAACCCAGCACATCTGCTATTCCTGACCTTCTCTGGATTCCCTGCTGAGAGATTCTGCACATTTTTTTTCCATTGCATGCTGAGAGGCTGCACAGATAGATTAAATATTGAATGAATACCTACTATGTTCCAGGCACTACACCCAGTGCCAGATACTTTTGTGTCTGTGAAAATGTGGGGGAAATAATAGATGAAGACTTCTGTTTTTGACCACCTGGGCAACCTTGGACAAATCCATTTTTATGGGCTCTTCTGTAAAATGAGAGCATTGGCGTAGATGACTTTTTTGTTGTTGTTGTTTTTGGTTTTTGGCAGGGCAATTGGGGTTAAGTGACTTGCCCAAGGTCACACAGCTAGTACACGTGTCAAGTGTCTTAGGCCAGATTTGAACTCAGGTCCTCCTGGCTCCAGGGCCAGGGCTCTACTCATTGTGCCACCTAACTGCCCCCGTAGATGACTTCTGATGTCCCTTCCAGCTCTGGAGCCATGATCGGGGTCATCACCAGTGGTCCTGATCTATGTCTTACCACTGGATTCCCATGACTCTGGAGGAGAGAGTGAGGCTGATGACTTTGCACAGCCCTGCCTCACTTAAATCCAATTCACTTAGAAGTCATCTCCCTCCTGCTGTCATTGGTCCTCTTCAAGAACTAAGGACAAACAGCAACAGAACTATGGTCAATTAAAGTCACCTCCCTGGGCTGTACTTGGTTTGAGGTCCTTGCAGTTCTAAATTCATGATCCTATCTATGATCTATGACTTTGGGTGATTAGATGATGATGGAATAAATAGAAAAGAATTCTATAAAGCAAGGATTTAAAGCCCTCCCTGCCAGTCATCAACGTTGGTTCTTGAAAGGGAGGTATGTAGATGGAACACTTTATCTTTAAAGGAGAAGCTGGAAGTGGTAGATGAGTCAACCCTCATCAAGTATGGTATATCATTAAAAATAAATTTATTGAATTTGTACCTTCACCCAGAATACTGAATGCCGTCCTTGCTCTCAAAGGCTTGTGGTCTACAATAGATAGCCCTGACATAAGTGGGAATGAGTCGTCTGTAAGGAAGCTAGTACAATAGAAACACATATTATGGTGTCACTGATAAGTGAAAGGAGGAAATTAGAGAAAAGAGATGGGGTAAAAATAAGAGCCTCTAGGTGGTACAGTGGATGGAGTACTGGGGTTAGAATCAGGAAGACTTATCTTCCTGAGTTCAAATCTGGCCTCAGATGTTTACTAGCTGTGTAACATTGGGTAAGTTGCTTAACCCTGTTTGCCTCAGTTTCCTCATCTGTAAAATGAGCTGGAGAAGGAAATGGCAAACCACTGTAGAATCTTTGCCAAGAAAACCGCAAATGGGGTGTTGCAACAATTTGGCCAGCAGCTGCTATGGGGGTGAAAGACCAACACAAGCCCAACAATAAGAACCCTGCCAGCACATGTTCTTTTGATCTGCTTTACTAAGGAAAGCAACGTTAAGGGATTAACAATCTTATTTCAATCCAACATACAATTATCATTCACTTAATTCAGGGGAAAAAACCAACACCCTGAACTTCAGAGCAAATACAAACAAATTACAAACATACATCATAAACAGACCAAATACAATTCATAGTTACCAAGAAACCATCAATATGTGGGTAGAAGAGCTGGGAGGCTCTCACAGCAGCTGTCTAGAGTCCTCTGCCAATACTCCTCCAGGAGTGAGAGCCTCAAGCAAATAGCTCTGTTCTCTCTTTTTGTACAGTCTTTGGACATCATCAAACATCATCTGAGTGACCAGAACTTAGGTGCCTACTATTGGCTCTGGTCTTAACAACTCCCCTTAGGGCCCTGAGCACTTCATGCCCACATCAGCTTAGCGCCTAGTAATTAGGGGTTTGGCATCTAGTTAGAATCAATCAAAGAGACTTAGTGAATTTATCCTTCTAAAACAGTAAGAAAGGCCCACCTTAGTTACCAATGCATGGGGTCACAATGATTTGGATAAGGCTGAAACGACTGAAAGACAGCAAAAAGTAGGAGATGGATTCCATTTCAATTTCTTAAGGATAAATGTGACCTAGAGATGTAATTATACCATGGGGAATGGAGAGACAATGACAACGGAAGACCAGAAAGGAGCCTTTTGGGCGGGGCGGGGGGTATTGATCTAATTTCAGTCACAAGTATATAAACTGACAATTTGACAATCAGATCAATGAACAGGAAGAGCTTTGGCCTAGAGATAAGGCATGGAATTTTGACACTTCCTCTGGGACTTGGGGGCCCACAAAAGGAGTTTTCCTGTCCTCCTCTGGCCAAAGACCTAAGGGTCTTTGCAGAGAGTAACTGGTACTAAGGAATTGAAGGCTGGTTACAGGGACTTATGAAGTTTGGTCTAGGGACCCAGGCACATCAGTGGTTGGGTGGCTTCTATCGTCTTGAAGAAGATGGCATGATCATCATTGAGAAGTTGTTGGCTCACTGAGAGACTGAAGGAGGTGAATGAAGTCTAAATCCAGCAGGTATCAGTGCCTGATCTGAAGTGCCTTGGTCTTAAGAGGCTGGAGGGAGTGCGGAGCTGAGGGAGGCAGTGGTGGGCCGTGAGTTGGTAATCCTGTTTAGAGATAATCTGGTTTAATACAGTTTAAGACATGAATCTCCTCTCTGAGACACATAGAGTATTATCTCCTAGCCTAATCTATCAACAAGCATTTTTTTTTAAATAAAAAAAGGTTTTGTTTTTATTTTTATTTCAATTTATTTATCCATCTATACATTTATACATCTTGCTATTGTATCATCTTCTTTCCCCTCATCGCCACCCAGCAAGCTATCCTTGGAACAAAGAAGAAAGAAAGAAGGAAGTCTGACAGTCTATGCAACACTGCACACACACACACACACACACACACACACACACACATAGAGTTCACTGAACTGCAAAGAAGAGAAGGAGGTGAATTTTCTTATCTCTTCTTTGGGGACAAGATCAATAAACATCTACTATGTGCCAGGCACGGGCTAGGTGCTGGGGATACAAAGACAAAAATGAAAGTGCCTGCCCTCCAAGAGCTTATATTACATATAGGGGAGGTAATGTGGACACATATGTAAGGTACAAGGTAATTTGGAGATCTGAAGTCTGAGGAAGTCACTAGCAGCCAGAGAGATGAGGAAAGGCCTTATAGAGAGGTAGGTGCTTGAGCTGAGTTTTGAAGGAAACAGACTGATTATAACGAAGGAATGCATTCCAGGCCTTGGAGACAGAACCGTGTAAAAGCGTGCAGATTTGGAATGAATTTTAATGGTGAATTTTATGAATTTTCACGATCATTTTTTTTCTTAGTAAGGCAATCAGGGTTAAGTGACTTGCCCAGGGTCACACAGCTAGTTAAATGTCAAGTGTCTGAAGTTGGATTTGAACTCAGGTCCTCCCGACTCCAGGGCTGGTGCCCTATCCATCGTGCCACCTAGATGCCCCTTTCACAATCATTTTCATAGGCCCATAGGTTGGTTTGGCTGGAACGTAGAAGGTGTGAAGGAGGGTAATGGGAACTACATTTAGTGGAATAATAATAGCACACACCTCCCAGGGTCCTTAGGAGGATCAAATGAGATTAGATTTGTAAAGCATTTTTGCAAACCTTCCCGTACTGTTGTTTCAACAATCTGGCTAGCAGCTTCTGTGGGGGTATAAGATTCACCCACAGCCAGCACCCAGAAAGCTGCCAACAGCACAGGTTCTTTTGATCTGCTTAATTAAGGAAAGCAAGGTGAAGGGGTTGACAAGCTTACTTTTAATTCAGCATACCAATATCATTCAGTTAGTTCAGGGGAAAAAGCCAGCACCCTGAACTTCAAAACAAAATGCAAACAAATTACAAACATCAACAGACTTTGTCTGATTCAGTCCCAACACAGAGTTACCAGAGTTCAACAAAGTCTCAGCATCTGGGTTTACAAGCTAGAGGGCTCCTTAGCTACAGCTGCCAGGAGTCTTCTTATAGGGCTTCAGACATCATCAAACATCATCTAAATCACCAGAGCTCAGGCTCTGGCGATTGGTTCTTGAGTTGGCCCCTCCCCTTAGGACCCTGGGAGGTTCATATCCACATGGATTACGTTAACACCTAATGGGGTTTGGGCCTGGGGCTTAGCACCTAGTAAAGCTCACTGAGATAAATTGAGTCACTCAGAGAAAACAAAGGCCATTCTGGTTACAAGTGTATAAATGTTAGCGATCATCATCATCATCGTTAATTAGTAACATGTCTGGAAAGGTAGGCTAGGGCCAGACTGCGCAGAGATTTCAATGAAGACGCTTGAACTAAAAAAAATTCCTTTATTTTTTATTTTTTTATTCTGAACTTAAGAAATAAAACAAGCATTTCAATAACAAAACAGAACAGAAAAAAGAGGATTGCACGTGAAACTGCAAATCTGTTCTGTACAACTTGCTTTTCTTTTTAAAGAAATCATAAAATTAATGTGTAGCTTTCTTTTTTTTTCTGCTCCCACCCCCATGGCTACCATTAGACACAAGCATGTATGTATGTATGTAAATCCATATGTACACATACACAAGGTGAGGGAAATGTAATGTAATATGTAAATCCATCTGTATATACATATGTAAATGCACATGTATATATGTAAATATATGTGTGTGTGTATGTGTGTGTGTGTGTGTGTGTGTAAATCCACACTATGGATTTACTTCCATTCATCAGTTCTTTCTACTTACCTCTATTTATCAGTTCTTTCTCTGGATGAAAGCTCAGTACTTTTCAAAGCAGTGCACTCCATTGTTGGACAGCTCCAATGTTTAGAAAGGTTTTCTTACATTGGCTCCTTCAGACTTTCACTCTTTGTCATACTTTCTTCCACAAGAGCCTTTCATACATGTGAAAACAGTTCTTATGTTCTTCAGATGTCTTCTTTTCCCTGACTAAAATGCCTAAGTTCATTTAATTATTCTTTATATGACAATGAGAAGCATCATGGTCTGGTGGACAGAATAGAGCAGCTAGGTGGTGCAGTGGATAGAGCGGGAGACCTGAGTTCAAACCTGATTTCAGGTACTTACTAGCTATGTGACCTTGGGCAAGTCACTTAACCCTGTTTGCCTTGGTTTTCTCATCTGTAAAATGAGTTGGAGAAGGAAACGACAAACCACTTCAGTATCTTTGCTAAAGAAAACCCCAAATGGAGTTATGAAGATTTGAACATGACTGAAAACAACTGAACAACAAACAAATAACCACAATGACCCGAGCTCAAGTCCCCTGTATACTAGCTCTGTGGCCCTGGGCAAGTCCCAGCCTCTCCATATCCCAGACAACTCCGTAGGAGGATATATGGCAGAGAAGGTGCCAAACTTCATTGGAAGAGGGAGCTCCCTACACCAATGAAATCACACATCCAGTCCCTGGCACAGAGTAAGTGTTTAAAAAATGATTGTTTCCTTCCTCCCTGTTGCTCTTCCTCTCATGACATAGTTTCTTTTTTTCTCCTTTCATTTATTTATTTTTAACATTCATTTAAAAACATGAGTTCCAAATTATCTCCCTTCCTCTTGCCCCTCCCCCACCCATGGAAAAGACAAGCAATATGATACCAATCATATATGTGAGGTCATGAGAAACATATTTCCATATTAGCCATGTTGCCAAAAGAAAAAAGAAAAAGAAAGTGAAAAAAGTCTGCTTCGCTCTGCACTCAGAATTCATCAGATCTCTCCCTGGAGGTAGCGAGCATATTTCCTCATGGGTCCTTTGGAGTTGCATAGGACATAGTTTCAAGACCACTTCTAACCTCAGTCTTCCTCTTCCATTTGGTCTTTCAGTTTCTGCTGCCTCTACTGAAGTACTGTACCTCCAGATTGGACCCACAGTTCCCTAGAGGTAGATTAAGCAGCCGTGTACAAACAGGGGGCTCATGACCTGTCCTGACCTAGACATCTTCCTTCTCTGTCTCATTAGCATTCTGCAACACCCAGATGCAAGCGCAGGAGTTGTCAACCTTAGTAATTGACCTAGGGGTTAGAAAGGGAAGCAAGGAAGATCTGCAGGTTCATTGTGGAGTGAGGTTGTCTGCTGAGAGTTGAATGAGTCTGACAAAGAGCCTGAGGGTCATAAAAAGTCCTGGGGCTTAAGCTGGCAAGGGAAAACCCTGATCACTCAAGAAGAAAGGTGTCATGGGAAGGGGGAGTATGACCTTGTATCAAAAGGGGGATTCTGGAATTAATATTTGGGAAGAATTCAAGAGGGAAAGCTAGGAGAAACGTGTCCCTTGTGGGCTGCAGCACGGAGCTATGGAATTAGTCCTTGATTGATTTGGGGCCAGAGCACCTGAGGTTGAACCCTGGTCCTGATATTGCCTGTGTGACCTTGAGCAAATCCCTGCTCCAGGACTCAGTTTCTTGCTCTGTAAAATGATGGGGTTTGTCTAAACATAAGAGCAGAAGGGGGTCTTTAAGAACGCTTACCTAAATCCTATGAAAGCAATGACTGTGTCCCTTTCAAGAAAGTTGAATTCCTGGTGTCTCACTGAACTCAGGGTTAGCAGGGATCCTGGTGTGCTGGGAAATGCATTCTTTTGGACTGCTAAGGAATTTGGTCAGACAGTCAAGAAGTGACTGTAGCAGAACAAGACAGTAATAGAATAAGGGATCGTAAGATTGTAGATTTAAGGGCTGGAAGGCACCCAAGCGTTCATCTATTCCAAGAGACTTTAGTGACTAGCCCTAGATCATGCAGTTAATGATAATACTAGCTAACATTTATGTAACACTTCCTGTGTCCCGGGCTTGACAAATCTTGTCTCATTTGATCCTCACAACGAGCTGGGGTGGGGGAGGAGGGGAGTTGCTATTTTGATCCCCATTTTTCAGATAAGGAAACAGGCACGCAGAAATGAAGCCATTTGCCCAGAGTCCCTGAGCTAGATGTAGGTGGCAGAGCTGGAAAGTGGGACAAAAAATCTCGTCAGGGCTTAAAAAGTGAGGTAAAGGTGTGCCTGGCACACAGTAGGTGCTTAATAAATGCTTATTCATTGATTGAAGAAGTCTAAACTTGATTCGGGAGCACTGCGGAGCGCTTGGGGCTCGGTCAGACATGGAAGACACCAAGATCAGCCACTGGATCCAGGACCATCACCGGTCATCTTGACTTCTGTCCTGCTACTGGACTTTGATGACTCTGGAAGACAGATGGAGGCAGATGACTTTGTGCAACTCTGCCTCACAGATCCAATTCATTTGCCAGTCAAGACGAGACCTCGTGATGTCATTGGTCCTCTTTGAAACTGAGGCTGAAGAACAACATCTGAAGGACAAAGCAAAACGTGACCACAGCGGCCAATAAGGCTGTTGCAGATATAGCAACGTCAGAGCCTCCAAAGGAAAGGCTGAGAAATAATAGCAAAGCGTAGCCTCAAAGTGGGAGAAAGAAGCTCTAGAAAGCATTAGGTCTAGACATCTACTTCCAATGTGGAGAGAAACCATCATTGCCCGGGCGACTGAGGCACAGAGAGATTAAAGGATGCAGAAGTCAAAAGAAATGACAACTTGTTTCTTCAAAGGAGAGACGAAGGCGATGGCTTTTGCAAATAATAGTGAGGAACAAGAGAATATGGCAAATCTTACCACCGGCTGATGCTATGTTGGTGATGGCAGAGCTGCTGCCCTCAGCCAATAAGCTCACCCCTTCACTCCCCTGGCTCCCAGTCTCCTAACCTTTACTCTGGTGCCTGCCCTTGTTTATCTGCTCATTGGATTTAGATAGTGGTCCTGGAGAGTTGTTTTAAGGTGCAGAAATCCTGAGGATCAGGACTGTAGTATGGTCCTGACTAAAATGAAAACCCTCCCTTTTAAATTCAGTTTATTCCATCCCCATCTGCTCATCTAAGGTCACAGGACCTCAGAGGCCATCTAGTCCAATCCTTTCACTGTACCCAGGATGAAACTGACGCCCAGGGAGGTCTCAATGACTTGCCCCACATCACACAGGTACAGTCCTTTAAATTGGTGCAGGGGTGTGTTCCTGTGTCCTCTGGGAAATCACCCAGGGTGCCGAATTTCCTAGTTCTGCCTGAGACTGTGGGGAAAAATGTTTGTGTTTCTAAGAGTGATAGGAAAGTGGAGAGGAAGAGGGAGCTCGTGTCAGATGGACAGTGGGAGTTTGTTCCAGGAGCCGAAGCCAGAAAGATCAAGATTCTGCCTTCACCATATTGTATTTGAAGTAGCAGATACTGAGATGGCGGCCAGAGACAGGCAGAGGAAGAGAGTATGAGAGACAGAGACTGAGAGAATGAGAGACATACAGAGACCAAAAGAGAGTCAGAGACCAAGACCAAGACAGAATGAGAAACAGAGACAATGAAAGATAAGACAGATAGAGAGAGACAGACAGATAGAGGGAGCAAATGAGAGACAGACACTGAGAGAATGAGAGACGTACAGAGACCAAGAGAGAATGAGAGACATACAGAGACCAAGAGAGAGTCAGAGACCAAGACAGAGATAGAGATGATGATAGATAGATAGAGACAGACAGGCAGACAGATAGACAGAGGGGGAGAATGAGAGACAAAGACCAAGAGAGAATGAGAGACAGAGGCTAAGAGAATGAGAGACAGAGACCAAGAGAGAATGAGAGACACAGACTGAGAGAATGAAAGACATATAAAGACCAAGAGAGAGTCAGAGACCGAGAGCAAGACAGAATGAGAGACACAGACTGAGAGAACTAGAGGCAGAGACCAAGAGAGAATGAGAGACACAGACTGAGAGAAAGAAATTGAGAGACAAAGACTGAAAGAATGAGAGATAGAGAATGAGAGAATGAGACAGAAAGAGAGAGAATGAAACAGAAACCAATAGAGAATGAGAGAGAGTCAGAGACTGAGAATGATAAAGAGCATGAGGGACAGAGACAGAATGAAGAAGCGAGACACAGAGAGGCATATAGAGAAAGGAGAGACAGAGAATGATAAAGAGGAGAGACAGAATGGGAAAGAGAGAAGGTGGAGATAGAGTCAGACAGAGAGAGAGAGAGACAGAAAGGGAGCATGTTCTAGGGCCAGAGGAGTCTGATGATTGAAGAGAGCAAAGAAGATGAATTGCCTGCACTCTGGCCTTGAGTATTGAAGGAACTGGCAGACAGACCGACAAGAACAATGACCATTGGAGTGTCCCAAATGACTAAGGACCTTGCTGTAAGCAGCTTACTCAGTGGTTGGGTCATCCCCGAGATATGCCAGGATAATCACTTTAGGATACCTTTCTCTGAATAGAATTCATTACACTGTTGATCTGTCTCAAAGCTGATTAAGACTAGAATGCTTCGGGGTGGGACTTTGTTTTTCATACAGCTTACATGGTCTTGGACAAGCCTTGGTTTCCATTTCTGTGAAATAAAACAATTGTACCAGATGACTCTAAAGGCCATTCTTCCTGTAACACTCTCTGAGTCTCCCACCTGGGGAGTTACTTTCTAGCCCAGCACCCAGAGCTCTAGAACGGAGCTCAGCAATCATCCAATGCAATGCCCTCTTTTTATAGAAGCAGCAGCTCAGGGATAAGGACCTGAAGTGACTCACCCAAGGTCACACAAGTAAGAAGCAGCAGAGGCAGACTTCGAACTCAGGACCTGTGACTGGGCTGTCTCTAATGTACCATCATCTAGATACACTAAAAAAAAATTGTGTTGGACTCAAAAACAGCCAGGAAGAGGCTTAGAGCTGTGAGATTATATATGTCTGTAGATATTTTACATATATACATACTACCCACACATACACTTGCATATATGTGCATATTATATGAAAGTCCACATACGCAGTACACATAGGTCTAGGTGCATTTATACATTTGTAATGGATTTGTACATATGTACATGTGCATAGTTATATGTATACAGTACACACATATATTTTATATATACATATGTACATGTGTATGTGCACTTCTGTATGTTATGTAAACATATGTGTATGCATGCATAATATAAAATAACATCTTAGGATGAATAATGTACAATAATATGCTATATTACACATGTATATTATATATATATATATGTGGGTCTATGCATAGATCCGTATACCTAATATTGATTCTGTAGGGGGTTAGTCATAAGTTGTAATATTTAGCTGGCTTTATGCCCAATGGAATGCTACAGGATTTTCTGTTGCTCATTCTCCTCCCTGATTATGGGCTAGGAGGGTGTGGTAGCCTGCGAGGATCTATACCCCAGGAGGAAGAAAGGGAGGGAAGATTCTGTGGCCTGGGAGGCTTTTTGAAATTTGCTTCCTGCCCCAGTGAGGTTTTATTTAATGACATTTAATGGGGATGGTATTTTGAAACCATCTGGACTGAAAACCCTAGAGGAATTATTTCCGAATGTTAATATAGGGAGGGGCCTGAGGACAACTGCACTGCTTCCTGGGATGAAGCAGCCTGGTTCCGTTACTACTGTTGGTAGGCAGACAGACAAATAAATGCCTTGGGTCAGGTGTGCTGGAAACGGGTGTGAGGCTGGCATCCTTGGAGCTCCCCGTGATGTGGTGCTTCCCAGGCTTGATTCATCTCTCTCTTCAGAGGCTTTCCTTGCTCTGGTGGCTTTACACCCATGGTACCCTGGCTCGGGAAGGAGGCCAAGGAATCTCTCTGCTTTCCCTCAGTACCTGAGGGTCTGTGCTTTTGTCAGTGGGAATAGTCTTTCCTTTGATGAGGATGGCAAGCCTTCTATGATTTAGCAAGTCACTTCTGAGCATTGCTGGGCCAAATTCTCATCAGCTGCAGCCAAAGCCGATGATTTAATTTCTCCAAACTTAGCTGGGCTGATCGATTGATGCAAGGGTTCTTAATCTGGGGTTTTTGAACTTGCCTAATATTTTGATAGCTATGTTTCAATAGAATTGGTTTCCTTTGTAATCCTGCACATTTACAAAATGTTTTGAGAAGGGGCCTGTGGGCTTTACCAGGCTGCCAGAGGTATCTATGATACAACAAAGCCCTGAATTAATCTATCAGTATGTTTCAATAAAGCCCCTAATGTATGTCAGGGACTATTCTAGGTGTTGGTTGTTCAAAGACAATAATGAACTAGCCTCTGCCCTCAAGGAGCTTCCCTTCTATTGAGGGAGACAGTACATACACAAAATAAAAGGGATTATTTTGGAGGGTAGGGAGTGTGCCCCAGCACTTGGAGGTAGGATCAGGAAAGGCTTCATGTGGAAGTTGGTGTTTAAGGAGAGTTTTCAAGACTCTGTAAGGAAGGGAAGTAAGGGGTTCTAGACATGGGGGACAAAGGCTAGGAGGGAGGAAGGGAATATTGTGAGGAAAAATGAGGCCATTTTGACCATCCCAAACACTTTATGAACAACTATATATCCTCAGGTATACACAATGTGTGAGGCATGCAGTAAGTCTGTAATAAATGCTTGTTGATTTATTTTCACAGAGTCCACAATGGAAACCCTTCTGGCTGAAGCACACTAGAGCCTGTGTTTGGCTTTTAAGGCCTTTCAAAACTCAGTCACCTTGATGCCACAACAAAATATCTGAGAGGAATGCACAGGCTCAAAGGTCAGGAAAATACTTTCTTCCCATTAACTCAGGATCCTCCCACTGTTCACTGAGAGAACCAAGTGATTAAAGAGCTATTGGACATATTCTGTGTACAGGGATTGGGGTTAGACGAGGTGAATTGGATCTCTCTCCCTATGGTATGGTTCTAGGTAAATGCCATGGGCTTAGCTCGGTTGGGCAGCAGAGCTTGAGATTTCCTGATGCGGTAGCCCTAGGGCCTGGAGCAGCTCCCAAAGACTGGAGAAAATGAGCTGGATTTTTCTGAAGGTCTTGGTCACACTTTAATAGGCCTGGTATACTTTGTGAAGAAAGACACTCAGAAGCCTTTCCAAGAGCAACACGAAGCACTCAGAACGGATGGTATTGTCAAAGGCTCCGACTTCAAACTGGCCCAGTGAGGCTTGATTTCATGACATTTAATGGGGATGATATTTTGAAACTCCAGAGGCATCAAACACAAAATGTCCCAAACAAAACTTATTATCTTTCCCCCCAAACCCTTTCCTAGTTGGGGCTTCCCTGTTATTTCAGAGGATACCACTTTCCTCCCAGTCACTCCATGTTGCTTCATCCTCTTCTCCTCACTCCAACTCATTCCACATGTCCACTGGCTGTCCCCCATACCTAGAATACCCTCCCTCCTCACCTCAGCTTCCTGGCTTTCCTGGCTTTCTTTCTTCAACACTCAGCTCAAACCCTACTTTCTACAAGAGGCCTTTCCCTGTATTCCCACTGCTGGTCAGTCCGTAAACACTTATTAGGGGTCTCCTATGTACCAGGCACTGTACTAAGCCTTCCAGGCTGAGATTCCTCCCATTTACATGGTAGGTAGCTTGTGTTCACCTATTTATTCACATGCTGACTCTGCCATTAGAATGCAAGCACCTAGAAGGCAGGGATCATGTTTTTGCCTTACTTTATATCCCCATCTTAGTCTAGTGGCAAACAAACAACAATGCTTAGGATAGTGCCTGGCATACAGTAAGCACTTAATAAGTGCTTGGTGATTGACTGGCTTGATGACTGATTATCCGAGGCATTTTTAGATTCTCTGAGATTCCCCAAGGCCTAGGGTTCTGGCTTTGAAAAGATAACTCTCCAACAGATAGTCCTTCAGATAGGATGATGCCTAGGTCAACAGGGAGAAGCTGCTTGACCTTGGAGCTTTATCTGCCTCCTTAGAATTAAACCATAGGCTCTTGAAGGTCAAGGGCCAGTTGTGTTGACCTTTGTGTTACGTAGTTCCTTAGCTTCTTTTCATACCGTCAAGGCCTCCTGTGATGAGCTATCTGTATTGGCTTATTCACTTGGCTCCTCGCCTGTCAAAGTAAATCTTTCACTCAGCTTTAGAGGCTTATACTTAAAGAGTTTGTGCTAAGGACCCGATAATTGCTTTATTGGATTTCAGTGGGGTGGGAAGAAGTTCAGTAATGGGAGAGAGCCTACCTCAGGATGGTACTGTGAATTTGCATCTATCCACTTGTCAGCTTGGTTATTGTATCAAGAAATGATTCTGTGGACATCTTTGGTTACCATAGGCATAAACATATTAGATAGTAGTTGTTTTAGGTCTATGTGGTAGGGTGCTGAGATTATCTTTGATGGAGGTCCTTTGGTTATGGACTAGCTCTGGGGAACATCTTTCAGTACCACTCTATCTGTGTGACCCTGGCCAAGTCACTTAACCCTGACTGCCTCCAAAACCCCGCTTCAGAAACAAAAACAATACCACTCCATCTTTTAATAGAGATTTGAGTGAATGAACAGATGTGAATGAATGAATGAGGACAGTCTCAGGGGAAAATTCTTAGGAAAAGAAAAGGGAGTAAAGGTTATTTTTATGTGGCTCTTATATATCCCTGCCTCATAACCCTACAATAATCCTTTAGACTTCTTCTTGTTGTTGGGAGTAGGGAAGGGGAACAGAAAGAGTGTGAAAGCTGGATTGTCACTAATGGCCTTTCTTAGGTATCCTGGAACCTATGGCAGAAAAATCATTCTTTAGCCAACCCCCTCATCCACCCATCAGACAACAGAGCTGGGAGAGAATCCAAAGCCAAAATAAATGGAAATATATTCATATCTGTACTTCCCTTTTACTCTACACTTTACTTTCAAGCTTTAAGTAATACATAAACTCATCTGGTACAAAGTTGTTTTCTTACAACTGAAAACCTGGAGAGTCCTTTCTGTCCTACTGATGATCTCTCCTAGTTGTAATTATCATTAAAAAGGTTGGGTTTTTTTTTTTACAAGACACCACATTGCTTCAGATAAACAAAAGCTACTACTGTACTATCTCCCCTCCAAAAATATAGAACGCAAATTTAGATAACACAAAATAGGCATTAACGCTCAAGCGAATCTCACGTAAATGAACTTGTGCCTGCATTAATCTTTGCCTTCACTGTGAATTCAGACCATGATCTTTAGTTTCATTCATTCATTCAATAACAACACTGGGTAAGTGGGGGGGGAAAGCTTCAAAGTGGACCCCCATGTAATGTAACCCAATATAGTCATGTCTTCCATGAATATCGTCTCTGGGCTTCAATGTCTCCTTTGTGAAAGGAAGGGGGTGGGGGGAAGGATTGTACCACACAGAATCTGAGGTCCTCTCCAGTCCTAGATCAAGGATAACTATATCCTGGAAAGGTTATACAACCAAACCATCTCCAGCTTGGTGGCGAAGGCGAGAGGGTGCTGGGACTGGAGTCAGGAAGTCCTGCCTTCGTGATCCTGAGCAAGGCGCTTAACCTCCGCTTGCCTCAGTTTCCTCATCTGTTAATAGGGATAATACTAGTGTCTGCTTCCCATGGATTAAATGAGATAAATGTAAGTGCTACATATAAATGCTAGCTGTCATGATCATCATCCAGCCCAGGAATACCTGATAAAACCCCAGGTGCAACAGTTCTGTCCTGACCTTCTCCTTCTGCCCTAGCCCTGCCCTAGCCTTTTCAGTAAAAACTTGGAGAATCCTCCTATAATTTTTTCTCAACTATCAACCTCTGTACAGATTCCCAAAGTCTATGTTGCCCTACATCTCTCAGACTCTTAGGATCACAGATTGAGACTTAGAAAAGCCCTCAGAGGCCATCAAGTCCAACCCTCTCATGTTAGAGATGAAATTGTAAAAACAGAGCTAGAACAGAGGCAGTGGCTTGCCTGAGGTTGTACAGGCAGTAAGAGGCAAAGGGAGGATTTGAACCCAGGTCCTCATATTCCAAAGTAAATAGTCTTTCCAGTATACCATGCTATCCCCCTTCTGACTGCTACTCAAGTGAGATGGCCTTGTGGAAAGAGCACTGGAGATGGAGTTCAAGGCCCAGCTCAGCTACTTTCTACCTAATATGGCCTTGGTCACGTCTTACTTCTCTTTAGGCCTCACTTCTTTCCTCTGTAGAATGAAGTGATTGGGCTCATCTCTAAAACAAACTCACCGTCTACCATTCCCAACTTCCTTATTTTTGTCAACAACACCGCCATTTTCCCAGTCATCCAGAAGCAAATCCTTGGAGTCATCTGACTCATCCCTCTCTCCCTTTCATGTTCTATGGCCAGTCACTCACCACATCCTGTTGGTTTTTTCCTTAGAAATATTTCTTGTAGCCATTCCTTCCTTTCTACTCCCCTGGCTACCAGACTTCCTTTACCTCCCATCTGGATTATTGGAAAACTCTCCTCATTCCCCTCCCTGCCTCTAGGATCTTCCCTGTTATAATACATTTGTAAATTGCTGCCAGGCTTATTTTCCTTAAGACACCATTAAAAAAATCATGTCGCTTCCCTGATCAAGAGTCTTCGGTTCCTCCTTATTTCCTTCTGAATTAAATAGAAACTCTTCTTTCTGGCTTTCAATGTTGTCCATAACCTGGCCCTCACCCTACTCATAAAATTTGATTTCTGTTTCTTGATACATCTATACTATAGACAAAAGGTTCTTAACTGGAGGTCCATGAACTTGTTTCAAAATAACTGTAATCCTATGTATTTTATAAATTTAAAAACATTATTCTGAGGAGGGGTCCATAGGCTTCATTGGACAAGTCAAAGGGGTCTAGGAAAGAAAAAAAGATTAAGAACCCTTGGTCTAGACAGACTAGTTTCCATATTGTCTCAAAGAATATTCCTGTCTCCAGATTCTCACTCAAACTCAACCTGTTCCACTAAGCCTTCCTTGACCAGTCAGGGTTGTTCCCTGCATTCTAATCTGGGCTCTTTTAGGTTGCTGTTTGGTCCTATGTCCAGTGAAAGGCCTGACTGTAATGCCACTTCTGGCCCTCATTGACCTCCCTCTCCTCTGAACTGGGGCCCTTGTGGGATCCACCGCATACATTAGCACAGTTACACACTGTCTTTTCTCTCTTGAAGTAGATGGTAAGCTCCCCAAGGGTAGAAATCATGTTTCATATTCTCATATTCTCCCCAGTGGTAGACCAGGCCTGGAGGGAGGCCCCCAGATTCCACTAGGAGCCAGAGTGGTAAAGCTGACCAAGGCCTGCTAAGATCCCTTCTTCTGCCTTAGACTGACCTGTGCTCAGATCTCAAAGGGATCCATCTCCCTTTCAAACAATAGTCAGGGCTTAGCAACTGGTTTTTCTGTAATTCATTCTGCCCAGGGGATGCCTACTATGTGCTGAGTTCCTAAAAGACATGATGTGTGCTCAGGCTGTGGGGAAAAATTTTAGTTTTGGATGTTTTAGATATAGAGCCCCATACACACCTCAGGGTAGATTACTATGGCTGACCTTGAGACAGATACACTTGTAAGCTGGTGGGGTGGCAAAGAGAGAAAAGGAGAGAGAGAGAGAGAGAGAGAGAGACAGACAGACAGACAGACAGACTGTTTTTGATGTTGAAATCCCTAGGGACTCCAGAGACCAGATCTAACAAGAATCTTGGAGAAAGTGCCCTTTATTTCTTTCATCAAGCATTACTAAGCACCTTAGGGTCAGGAAACTGTGTTAGGACCAAAAATGAAACAATTTCTTCCTTCCTGTTCTCAAGGGGCTTACATTCTTATTTTTTTTGTTCAGGGGAGGAGGAAAGGGGACATGAATACAGACTTCTGGCCTCTAGTTGAAGCTCTGCATCCAGAGACAGAAAATCTGCTGACTGCAGAGGTAGCTTATTCTGCTTGTAGAAAGTCCCTTCCTCATCCTTCCTCATGAAACTTCTGATGATTAGGAATCCTGGTTCTGCCCTCTGGGACTAAGCAAAACTAGTCCACTTCCTCTTTTAGAACTTCCAGTACTGAAATATTATCTCTCCATCCCCGCTTGGTATTTTTATATATATAGAACCTTCTCCTCTTTGTTGGATCAAACAGCATGTGCATTTTAAAAGGATATAAGCAGGCAGTTCTCAAGGGAAGAAATCCAAACTATTTACTTTGCTTCAAATCACTCATAATTAGAGAAATGCAAATTAAAGTTATCTCAGAGACTCTACTTCACAGTCAGATTGGCCAAATTGACAAAAAGGGAAAATGACAAATGGTGGAGGGGCTTTGGGAAAACAGGCACACTCAGGAAGTGTTGATGGAGCTTTGAAATGGTACTGCCATTCTGGAAAGCACTTTGGAACTCGGTCCCTGAACGCACATGCTCTTTGATCCAACAAAGAAGAAAAGGTCCTATATGTATAAAAATATTTATAGCAGCTCTTTTTGTGGTGTTAAAGACTTGGAAACCGAGGGAGTGAGCATCAACTGGGGAATGGCCAAACAATGGTATATATTATGGCACGTAAAATGTGATAACATCTAAAGTGCTTGCAAACTTTAAACCAATACATAAATGCTGTTATTATTATGACATGAATGTAATAAAAAAAAAACTGTAAGAAATGAAGAGGTGGTTTTAGAAAAACTTGGGAAGACTTGTATGAACTGATTCAGAGAGAAGTGAGCAGAACCAGGAGAATAATTTGCAGAAAAACTGAACCATTTTGAAAGACAATAATTCTGATCAACAAAAGATCAGCTGCGATTCCAGAGCACTTATGATGAATGTTACCCACCCCCTGTTAGAGGTGACACATTCAATATTCAGAAGGAGACAAGGTTTTTGCACCTGGCCAATATGGGAATCCAGTTTTGCTTGAATGTGTTTAGTTACTAAGGTTCTGGCTTTTTTTTCTCATTGAGGTGGGATAGAGAAAAAAATGACAGATAATTGAAAAAAATTGGATTAAAATATTCTCTCTATGTCTTCTCTTTTCCAGGCTAAACATCCAAAGTTTCCTTACGGATACGAGGAAGCTGTGCAGTCATATTGCCTTTCTGAGGCCCAGAGAGAAGTGACTTGTTCCAAAGTACACGGCTAATATGTGGCAGAGATGGAAATAGAATATAGGCTCTTCCCAGTTAGGGGTCCTTTAACTCCTGAGTTTGAGGAAGGCTGCTCCCTGGTGAAGGCCTAGCTGAGAATGGACAAGTGCATGCGGCCACGGGCAGCATGTGGGCAGCATTCAGTTTTACTTCTTTGGTTGAGTCCATGCCAAGACTAAACAGAGTGTATACAGTTAAGTATACATATAGATACACATAAATGCACATGGCGCCCCAGTGCCAAAGCCCAGACGGAAAGCTCTGGCCACCACGCTCCCGAGCCCCAACGCGCTCAGCAGGGCGGATCACTGGGTGCGCCTCATTCTGCACCGCCAGCCCCCCACCTCTCTAGTGGGGGGTGGGAGGAAGCCTCGTCCTCCGTCTCCAGGAGTCAGGATTCAAATCCTCCTCCCTCCCCTCCTCTCCCCACCTTCGACAGTCGAGACTCAGGCCCGGCCACACAACCGGGAAGGGCCGGATTCCGGGTCCCGCGCTTCGTCTGGGCCCCGCAGGACCGCGACCCACCAGGGCTGGGAGGGGAGAGGGCGGGGCCTTGGGGATCAAGTTTAAGGCCGTCCGTCCCTCCCTCCTTCTGTCGGTCGGTCGGTCAGCACAACGACCAGGGAAGCCGGCTGTGGCCTCCCCTCCCCCTTCCCTGTCTCCTCTGGCCTGGCCTCCCAAGGCTTCTCCTGTTGGGTCGCGGCCCCCACCTCAAGCCCTCCGGTCCGCTAGCTATCGGAGCCCGGCCCCGCCCCTTCCATCCGCTCGGGCTCCGGCCCCGCCCCCCCCGCGCCAGTTGCCAGGGAGCGGTTGCCATAGAGCTGAGCAGTTGTCCGCGTGCGCAGGCGGAAGTTCCCGGATCGAGGCGCCGCCATCTTTGCTGCCCGGACGCCGAGCGAGAGGCTGACAAGAGAGTCGGAGCCGCCATCCGCTGCCATCCGTCGCGCAGACCCTGCCGGAGCCGCCGCCGCTATGGACGATCGGGAGGATCTGGTGTACCAGGCGAAACTGGCCGAGCAGGCCGAGCGATACGACGGTGAGCTGGGGAGAAGCGGCGAGCCGGGATCCCCGGCCCCGCCGCCGCCGCGGCCGCCGCCGCCGCCGCCCACAGAGGCCAGGATCAGGAGACAAAATGGCGGCGGCGGCGGCGTCTCGCAACCCGGCCCGGGGAAGGCGGGCTTGGGGCGGGCGGCCGAGGCCTGCGGGTGGGGGGGCTGGGGGCCCGTGCGGCTCAGTGCCTCCGCCGCCGCCCCCACTCCGAGACCGCGCGTGGGCAGGAGGCTGAGGCCCCCGCGGTGGAGGGAGCTGGTTGTAAAATGGCGGCCGGGGGAGGGCGAGTCCCCGGGCGGGGGAGGGGGAGGCGGTGGCGGCGGCGGCGGCGACTGGAGCTGAGGCCTCGCTCCCTCCCGGCCGCCCGCCCCTCCTCCCTCGGTTCCCCGGCGGCCGGCTCCGGCCCCCGCCCCGCCGCGTGCCGCTCGGGAAGATGGCTGGTGGGGGGGGGGGGCGGCGGTGGCTCCCCTGAGGCCCGAGGCGGGGCGGCGGCTGCACAAAGGAGCCGGCTGCGGGCAGCCTCGCCGGGAGGCCGATCCCCGGAGGCTCCGCGGGCGGCGTGGCTGGGCCAGGAGCGCGCGGACCCCGGGTTGTCCTTTAATCACGCCCTCCCCTTCCCCCCGGGGCGGAGGGCCCGGGCCGCTTCGGGGCCCCCCAAGGCGCTCGGCCGGGTCATGTGCCCCCCCCCCCCCATCCCCGTCCATCTTTGAGGATAGAGGGCTGGGCCTGGCTGAAGGTTTGACCCTCGGGGCTCGGGCGGCCCGCGGTCGGTTCGAGTTGTGGCGGAGATAAAAGGATTCCATCTTTTATCATTTTGTGGAGGAGCATTTTTACTTTTAAAAGGGAATTTGCACCTCATTTTCGTTTTTCTCGAGGCTGTTTTGCCCCCACAATGTCTCCTCTGGCCGCCCCTGGTCAGTCCCTCGCGGACCAAGCCGCGGATCCCGTCCCTCCCGCATTCATTCACCCACCATCTTTTGGCCCCGTGGACGCGCTGATCACCTCCCTTTTCTTCTCCCTTTCGGAGCCCCGCCTCCCTCTTCCCCTCCCCCTCCCGCTGCCTCCCCCTCCCCCCTTCCAGGTTAAAACTGCCCTTTTTCAGGGGAGGAGGGGCTCGCGGTGGAACCTGGTAGATTTTTAGTCACCTTGGGGGTTTGTCTTCTGCCTCGTTAAACCCGTGAATTTCATACGGTTCAGCAGATTACTCGATTCCACGAAAGAAAGTTTGGCAATGAAGATACGTTTAGTTTCTCGGTTGGGGGACGTGAGAAAGATGTCCATAGGTCTCAAACTTGGAAGACTATGGCATGAAAGCGCTCAAAATCCTAATTTAAAAAACGTTTATTTTGGAGGGGAAGGGGAGGACGCGTAGCCTTATTTTGTTATTTAAGTCCAAGCAAATGCCTGCTATGTGCCCAGGAACCAAGTACTGTATTGCCGCTGATTTTTTTCCCTCCATTCTCATACCCCATATAAATTCTCAATCTTCCAAGGAATATAAAATTATTAATATGTTTAAATAAGCTCACTTTGGGGGAGGGGAAAGTTGTTTCCATGCCCCCTTTTCAGTTAAGCTCTAGGAATTTTAAAGATCCATTTCAAGGTCAGAATGGGCAAAATAGGATTTTGCAAATAAATGATAGTTACCTGTTTAAGCCTTTTTTTAAAACTAAGGTTACTAAACCTACTTCTAGTCAGTCGTTTCAATGCTATACTTGCACATCTAAGGTGGGAAAGGGGGAGGAGCCAATAATGAACCAAAAAAGGGATGAGAAGGTTTCCACCTTTGTGGATCAGTGTGTTAAACTGCATTCACAAGTATATAGATTTCCATTGTCATTTGTATGTCCCAGGCTCAATGAAATAGCTATTCTGGGGAGGACAGGGAAGAGACAATCATAATTGAGGATGTGTGTGTCTCCTAACAAAATGGATGCATCCCAAGGCTCTTGGTTGCTAAGGAAATAAAATTTTCCTTCTCTATGCTTGGGATGAATGGGATGAACCCAGTTCTTCCATCTGCCCATCTGAAGACTTAGATCTAATGCTCCTCCTACTTTTCTCCTTACTCTTCCCTCCCTGTAAGTGTCCCTGCCAATTTATTTGAATTTCTTCGTTGAAATTCAAATGCTTCATTTTTGTTTGTTACTTCATTCTTCAGGTTAGAGATAAAATAGAGGAACTAAGCCCTAAGCCTCCCTGGAAAACAGGGCAATTTTTGACTGCAGATAGGAAGCAGAGACTAGCACCACTTCCTGCCTGTTCTCCCTGAAGGTTAAATCAAACATCCTACCACAGTTTGAATAAGTCAATATTCAAAGGTTTCCGTGGTGGGTGGTTGTGGTGCTAAAAGGGATCATTCTTTGGATCTATTCTTTGTTAAGGAGACAAATTGGAAGGGAATATATTTAGAGTGGTGGTTTCATGTGTTCTCTGACCTTAGAAACAGGCTAGAAGACTTTTTAAAAAGACTTTTGAAACCCTAATAATAGCCTATAAAGCAAATAAGGTTTGCATAAGACTTTCTACCTAAGGGAATTAAACCCAAACAAGCCCCACTTTCTAAGTTTTCATTTACCTTTTCACCTTTCTTGGACGTTGCAAACATTTGTTGAACTTTCTATTTAGCTGGAGAAAATGCAGTGAGCACCTTTCTGATGCCCTTGTCTTTTCCTTGGGTGGCCACTTCACTGTTGGACTTGAGGAGTAGTTGGTGTGCCCTTGTTCTTTTTCTTTTCTCCTCCTTTTACCTCGGTATTTTTAATTCTTTATAAACTAGACCTAAGGGTAGGACTTGAGGTAGTTGCTATGGTCTTAATTATCTGTTGAAGAAAATTATTATCCCCAGGGATTATTTTTTTTCAAACTGGAAGTTCTCCTTTTTGACATCAAAGCCACTTCTAACCTTCCTGAGCTGTGAATAAAGTATTAATAAGTTTTTTTTTAGAAGAAACAAATAAATGGATTTTTTTTGTATGTTTGAAAGAGAGGCCGCTATTCCAGGTGGTTAGACAAGATTTTGTGAACCCCCCAATACTCTTCAGGTTTCCATTTCAATTCATGGTAGATTTAACCTTGTTCTGTCCTTAGCCTAAAGACTTAGAATATTTAGAAACTTTAGAGCTCTTCTTTCTATAATTTGTATTTTGACTTCTGGGCTGTGAGTACAACTTGAGGCTTAGTATTTTAGTATCACCTCCATTTTTAGAGTCTAAGGAGGCATGAATTCCTTTACAGCATCTTCTCCTATTCTCCATTTGATTTCTGGTGAATGAAGGGAGTATTACTACCAGGCCTCTTATTTTCCACAGCTTTTATTGTTGTGCAGTTCTTTCTTATGTTGAGCTGAAATCTGGAGGTCTGCTCACCACTGGTCCTAGTTTTGCCCTCTGGGTCCAGATACAATAACTCTAATAACTCTTCAGGCATTTGATGACACTTCTTGAAGCTAAACATCCCCTATTCCCTACCCTTTTCACATATGGCTTGATTTTTAGTCTGATCACGACTTAACAGTGAACTTGGAAGAACTAGGCCCAAAGCTCAAAGTCTCTAGTACTCTTGAACTGTTAGATGACCCTGGGTAAGTCATCTTTCCTGGGCTTCAGTTTCTTCCTCTGTAAAATGAGGAGGTTGAACTCAATGGCCTGTAAGGTCACTTTCAGCATTGAATTTGTGGAGCAATGTTTGTACCCCAGCTTGTCAGTACCCTTCCTCAAATTCAGTAACCAGTATGCTGCCTTTTTTTTTTTTTTGGAGGGGGGAAGGCAGGGCAATTGGTGTTAAGTGACTTGCCCAAGGTCACACAGCTAGTGTGTCAAGTGTCTGAGGGCAGATTTGAACTCAGGTCTTCCTGACTCCAGGGCTGGTACTCTACTGACTGCGCCACCTAGGTGCCCCACCAATACGCTTCTTAATAAATTTTTTAACTATGTTCTGCTTATTAAGTATATGACATTAGACAAATCATTTAATCAGTTTACTCGCCTTATAAGATGAAGGATGTTAGATTATCTGAGGTCTCTTCTCTCTCTAAATCCTAATATCCCTGTTAGCTTACATGATAGCAAGCAAGCCATGGGCAGATTCTTACTACTTACTGACACGTTTAGGTCTTTCCTTTGTTTAAGAAGTGGCTCACTCTGTGCTATCTTGTATTGGGAAGACTATAGTCATGTAGCTCTTATGTGGATTTGTAAAATTTATTTTCTCTTTATGACTTCCAAGCATCCCACTCAAAAGCAGGACAAGTGAAACTTTCCTGTAGGAAGTTGTTAAAGAGTTCAGTGACTAAAGTTATCAGTGGTTTCTTTGGAATCTCTTTGTAAAGTGGATCTCACAGCTTGATTTTGAAGGGACTCTTCTCAAATTTTACAATGGTTTGCAACAGCAAATACATGTAACTTGGGCTATGAATTAAATTTGTGAGTTCACATTGTGGAAGAATGAGAATACAGAAATGAGTGTGGGGGATCTTGATGAATGACTGAGCAGTAGGAAACATTTGCATTTATGTGTTACATTTAACTGTGTATTTGTTTCTTTAGGAAGCTGTGTGATTAAAAATTTGACTTTTAAATTTGGTTGATAAATTACATTACAAAGTAAGTCAAATACTTTCCCCTTTTTCAAAAGGGTAAAGGTTTAATTTTATAGGAATGCTGTTTGTGTTTTAAGATTGAATATCCAAACTTAGGTGCTACAAATTTTGTTACAGCTAGGGATTTATTTAGATAAAACCCCAGGGAACCAATGTAGACATGTTGCAGATTCTGCCGTTAGCATCCCCTAAATCCTAGTAATCTGTTACACTAGATATAGTAAGGGAGTGTAGTGGGGAGACAGTTTCACAGTTGGTTTTACTAATTTGAATAAGGCACTTCCGTATTCTGCTAATGTTTCCTTTTGTAGAGTGGAGATACTATGACTTTATGGTGAGTAAGGATGGGATGCTAATTAGATGTCTTCAGGAAAAGCTGGCACCAGAGTAGGCAAGCATTCTTGTCTCAGCTGTGTTCAGAATGCTACCTACAGGTGACTGAAATGTATTGGAGAGGAGTGCATTTCAAAAGTAGCAACTAAAGTAAAAGAAAAGAACAGGAGACTAAAAAGAACGAAAGAATGCTTCCTTTGGATTATTTTTAAATGCTGAGCTGTGTCTCCATTTGATTAACACCTTATCCCTCTTCCTGTACGTTTTCCTCTGCTGGTATAGCTTCACTCACAGTTGCTAAGGCAGTCTTTATAGTCAGATTCGAAATTTGTCTTTTAACAAATGAGCTTCCTTTGCATGCCTTCTGAACCTCCTCATTGGTTTTTAAAACTAGTCCTGATGAGTTGTAGTAGTGTTATCTAGCTCATTAAAGTTACCCAGAAGCTAGTTAGGTTTTCAGCGTTTTGTTTCCTGTTGCTGCTCATGTTATTAAGTTATTGCAGTTCATGTATGGCCTTGTTCCCTGCAAGGTCACTTTGAGGTTAGGAAATGCCACTCTCAATGTGAGATGGTCGAATACAGAACAAAAGGGTGAAAAACGGTGCTGTTACAGCAGCTAATAGCAATAGTGTGAGATTTCTCAGTTTGGTTACATCCATGTTGAACTGGCACATAAAGAAGTAGCTGTATGTCTGGGCATGAATAGCATAAGGCACAAGTTCAGATACCCTTCCCCCCAGATTTTTGGAGAGGACCATTTAGTTACTACCGTTACTACCTTCCCAATGAGACTCAGATTCTTTTATTACTGGATATTGGTATTTCCATTTGTCCAGTGAAGTATGCTCTAGTTATGCTTAGCCCTGCTGCTGCTGTATATACATTCCCTTCTACTTGAAGATCATCCTTCACCCAAAGTTCAATGTCCTCCCCTTTGTTGGGGGCCTGCTACTTGTATATTTAGTGAGAATTTGTGCTACTGGGAGGTTATTTATGATCCTGTACCAAGAACTCCTCAGCTAATAAACCAGTGTTTGTACATTGTTTTACCCCTCCCTTTTCTTAATAATAACGTTAAATTTAGAGCTAGAACATGATTTAGGAAAGCTATTATACATGTGCTTTAAATGCATAATCATGAAAAAAGTTTATTTGATGGTCTAGTAAAGAAAAATGAGTTACTAGGATTTGTCAAGATCCTATTTGGTGTATGCCAGGAAATAGCCTGTTTCTTTGAACTACTACAGTGCCTTAGCAAATGGAGTCTAATATAATTCCCTAGCTGGCAATGAGGTAAAAAAAAAAAAGCTGATTCTTTATCATTACTTATCAAAAGTTAACAATAAAGGTTGATGAATTTCACCTTTTTGGGGAATTTGTAGTCTGAATTTAAGTTTTAGCCATGTAATATTTTTAAATCATGTAGCATTTAAGTGGTTTATGTGTAGTTCTTCACTAGTCTTGATATAAGGTGTATACTAGTTTGGGTCCCAGGGAATATAGTTGGTAACGTGGCTAATGTAAAACTTATTTTTAAAAAAGGAATTTTGGATATAATGATGCCTTGGTATGTAATAACTAAAAGTTAATATGGAAAATCAGTTGGCATTGAGGAATCTTCTTAGTGAATGGACCCAGGGTATCACATGACTGATTTAGTGAAGCACTTGGTTGTCAGTCAAGCATTTCTTTGCTTATCATGTGTCAGCACTATGGTGGGCTTCAGATAAAAAGAGAACAGTCCCTGCCTCTTTACTGGAGGGATGCAACTTGTACTGATGAGTAATTGTAAGGTCTGTTTAAAATAGTAATTTTTTTGAGGTTGAGGACATTGATATATAGAGAATCAGGAAAGGGCTTTTGAAGAAAGGTGACACCTGAACTGAGCCTTGAAAGAATTACTTTCCAAGAGTTGGAAGTAAGGAGAAAGCATTCCAAACATGGGAGATATTGGATAACCTATGCAGAGTCATGGAGGTTGAACATGGAAGGGTGTGAATTTGGATCATCTGGTAGGCCATTTTGACTAGAACTGAGAATGCCAGCCCTGGGGAGACCGTAATATATGTCAACCTGGAGCCAGATTGGGAAAGGCCTTCAAATTTGGCCAGCATTGTTAGTGAATAGTGTGTTCTGGTCAGTAAAATATTGCTGCAAATACTAGCCATGAACTGCTAGTTTTCAAAGTATTAGGATACAGCACAGAACAGTACTAAAACTGTGCAGAACATAACTTAATCTTGGATTCAGAAGGTGCTTGAATATCTTGCCAGTGCCTTAGGGCATGATTATGAACACTAAAGATGATCATTGTCTTGTAGATTTGCTTGTTAAGGGATCCACTTAGAAGTTTATTATGTTTGTAATAAAAATTATTGACTTCTTTACTGCTTAGCACTAAATGTGCTATGGGTTATTTTGATGTTTTATTACTTTGTTTTATGTTATTTGAACAATCAATCAAACAGCATGTATTAAGCACCTACTATATGTCAAGTACTGGGAATACCAATACAAAAATGACTAGGACACTGTAACGATGGCTATCTTAACAATTTGTAATTTCAGTTTAGACTTTGCAGAAATTTCTGATGGCTATAAATCTATTTTTATTTGTAAAAATGAAGTGGATAGTTTTAATTAATACGAGTTTATAGTTACTCTTTTGGGCAAAGGTAAGAAAAAGGGGAAAGGGATAATATGTGTAGAAAGATTCAGTCCTCTAAACTATTTCATGGGAAGTGTGATTTCTGAAGTTCAATCTCCTAATCCAAAGCCATTTCAAGTTTTCTCTCCTTTTGGCCCTTTATCCTGTGTGTCTTCCCTGTTTTTACTACTTCAAAGTAAAAGGGACTAGGCTCTTAGCTCTTTGAGTATTTTATAGACTTTTTCGATTTATTGAGTGCATTTTACTGACAACTCGAATGTTCCAGTCAAACCAGGACTATCAGGAACTCACCATGGATAATCAATCGGCATTCCCTTTTAAGAGACTTTCCCAAAAGAATAGATTACATATGGCTCTGCCTTCTTAAACAGAATACTAACTCTTTGATGTCATATATCACTTGTAATGGAGTAGTATACTTACTGAATTGTGTTCTTTTTTTTTTTTTTTACTTTTTTCTAGATTTTCTATCATGTTCTCACCTACTTTATCTGCATATAGCATTTGCTTTGCTTCTAGTTGCTGTATGTGCATCTTCAACATAATTTCAGTGTAATCTCTGCTTTTAAATTATGTAGCATTTAAATGGTTTATATGTAGTTGACATTCTAGGACTGTGGACAAGTCATTTAACCCTTTCTTCCTCTAGAACATGGGGGTGATAGCTTCCATCCTACTGATCTCTTCAGGCTGTTGTAAGGATCAAATAACTGAGAAGATAATTTAAATTATAAAGGGTTATACAAATATAAGGTGAAATTATTATTGAAGACATAGCTTGGTAAAGTCCCTGGGAAAAGAAAGAAAAATTGGTTCTGATTGAGGGCTTTAGTCTATAAGGATAAAGTGTATGAGTTTTAGGGCATAGACCGAGGGACTCCAGTTTTTTTGTGTGTGTTTTGGGTCCCTTTGGCAAACAATCTGGTAAAGCTTATGAACTACTTCTCAGAATTTTTTTTTTTTTGCTGGGGGGGGAAAGGCAGGGCAATTGGGGTTAAGTGACTTGCCCAAGGTCACACAGCTAGGAAACTTGTCAAGAGTCTGAGGCTGGATTTGAACTCAGGTACTCCTGACTCCAGGGCCAGTGCTCTACTCACTGCACCACCTAGCTGCCCTCAGAATGTTTTTAAAAGCAAAAAATACAGTACCTAGGTTTACAAAAGAACCAATTATATGGAAATATCATTATCAAATTTTTTTTAATAAGCAAGTCAATGGGCCTTGGCTTAAGAATCCCTGGTATTGACCAACATTTGTTTTATTTGTTGAAGGATTTTTTTTTGCTTCCTGGTTGTTATTTTAGGTGTTATTTTAAGAAAATAAATTTTGTCGATCTTTTGTTTTTATCTTGCCTAAATTTCTCCCTCCAACCCTCCTCTCCCAGAGAGCCATTGCATATACAAAGAATATTTTTAAAAGATAAAGGGGAGCAGAAAAAAACAACCAGTAGAACCAATCAATCAATACATTGAAAAAGAGATCTGAAACTAATATGCAGTGTTTCATACCTATGGGCTTCCCTTCCTACTGGTGAAGTGTTATCTTGAAATGAGGGAATTGGTAAATCTTGCTTTAAACTTTTTGTTAAAGGTATCCTCTTTTGTTGAAATAACTTCTTGGATAACAGTAAGTCTCATTTTTTTCTTCACTCAAAGCCTCTTATCAGGTCCTTATCCCTCACTACAAAGCATTTATTTAGCTCTTATGTGGGAGGGGGAAAAGAAAGGGAATAAGCATTTATTAATCATTTCCTATGTACCAGCCACCAGGCATTTTCCAACTAGTATTTCATCTTCTCAACAGTCCTTTTAGGGAGGTGCTAGGATAAGCTTTAATAGCTTAAAATTGCCCTAAGACTTTTGGGAAACCCTGTATTTTGAATTTAATTTCTGATATGTGCCTTCTCCCAATAGGATGTAAGCTTCTTGAGGGCAAGAAGCTTTTGTTTTATAGTTTCTTGCAATGTAGACTATGGATTTTAGACTTGGAAAGGACCTCAGAGTTAATCTGGGCTCATCCTCTTGGTTTTTCAGATGAGGAAATTGGCTAAGAGAAGTTTTGTGACTTTCTCAAGTCCTTTCAGGAGCAGGACTTTTCCCGTGTCTTCTGACTCCAGCTCTAACATTTTCTACTGTCCATACTCCTCTCCTTTATAGGTGCTTAATAAATATTTTTTTGAATTAAAATTACACTATCACTATTTTGTATTTTTAAAATTTTCTTGATTTTGTTCATTTTAATAGCACTTTTTCTTAATACTACAGCTTCTCTCTACCCACAGAGCCATCCATTATAATGATAAAAAAGAAAGGGGAGGAAAAGCAGTTTAGAAAAATTAACATCAGTGGAGTTGAGCACTTGTTCAATATTCCATAACTATAGAGAGGCCTGAGCCTTTCTCTTCCAACATGTTCAAGAGAAGGGGAGTTGATTTTCTCATTTCTTTTTTGTGGATAAGCTTAGTTGTTATATTAATTTCCACATTGTTTCAAATTTTTTTGTTCTTTGCATTTCCATTGTTATTGCATATTATTTTCGTGGTTCTGCCTACTCTTCAATTGGCTTTAGTTCGTATGGGTCCATACTGTATTCTGTGGCTCTCCTGCTATTTGTTTACCACAATGTGTTAAAACATTTCACTAATCCATGGGAATCTACTTGGTTTCTAGGTCTTTGTTACTACAAAAACTGCCACTACAGATATTTTGGTGTAGGGACTTTTGCTTTGTCTTTGACCTTCTTTGTGGCCTATGCCTTTCAGCAGGCTCTGGTAACTGGTTTAAAGTTAGAAGGGAAGGAGCTTTGAAGCTCTCCCTCCTTTGGCACTTAAAAAACCAGGCCCCATTCCTGCCTTTCCACTCTTGCACCTTAGCCTCCTGTTCTTCACCAAGACATTCCATTGCCCATTGCTCTGTCTTTGCGTTGTTCCTGACATGTATTTCCTCCTAAAGCCTGCCTCACAGAATCCTAGGCTTCCTTCTGCACTTTGCTCAGATGTCCCCCTTAGATGAGACTTTTCCTGGCTTTCCTTTGCATGTGCTGGCTTTAGTGTTGGCTCCTCATGTTTTAAGGTCAGTTGAAGGTTAGTTCGAAGAGTCTTTTGTGGTTATTTATTTTATTAAGAACTGTCTTTTATAGGACCAAGGAATAAAGACATGCTATTCTTAGGTTTTTCATTTCTTAAATTTTTGAAAAAGAAATTTACGTTCTTTGGATTTTTACTTGGGGCAGCTTCATATTTTCCCTTTTTTTTCATTGGGGGAAATTTATTTTGTAAACTTCCTATTATATATAAAAAAGCCTAGAAACATGATACAGCCTGAGTTGATTAGCTTAAGATGACTTAGTCCAGTTTTTGGTTTTGGAAGTAAATACGGATGTGTAAAAATAAGAACCAGTTCTGGTTCTAATATAAATAAATCCTCTCTCCCCAATTACCTTGTACTTAATTTATTTTGCATATGTTTTGTATATGCTTATTTTGTTCATGTCTCCCCTTATAGAACGGAAGGTTCTTGAAGACCAGAGCTTGTGATTGTGTTTGAACCCCCAAGGTTTAGCACGGTCCCTGGCATCTACCATTAATAAATGCTTGTTGGTTGATGCTCTGCCTTAAACGCAATACTTTTTTTCTTTTTTCCTTTTCTCTTTCCTTGGAATGCCAAAAGTAATCAAATTTAGGGAAATATGTGGCCTTTTCATAGTGAAAGGTACCCAGCAGAGGTGGATAATGTCCATGTTAGATGGACCATGTTAGATTTTTGTCTAGACTTGTGATGTTTGACAAGGTAATTGTCATGCAGACATATGAGTGTATTCTGTAGACTAAAGTCTGAAGACATTGCTCTCAGGGTGTTAGCCAGCATATGTCAAGAGGCTGGACTTGGAACACAGATGTAACTGACTGTCTAGCTCTGTCTGCTAGGCCAGCCAGCATGCTATTTTGTATCAGTTTGTTTAGGACTGTTCTGCAGTATAATAGACCAAAATCATTTCCTTAACCAAATAAATGGGCATTTGGAACTGTCATTTGGAGTTGATTCATTAGTACAGGTGACTGAAAGTTAGATGATTTATCATTTTCATCAACATGAATATTTGGAATGCTTATTATTTAAAGGAATAATTTGATAGAGATACAGAGGAGTAAGCCATTCCTGTCCTTTAGGGATCTGAAATTTTTATCGAGCATCCTATAAGCACCATAGTCTGTTGGCATCTTGGCCTCTGAGGCTGCATAGTCATTTGTGAACAAAGTCATCTGTGAACAAGAGACAACTCTCCCGCCGCTTTAGTCTTGGCTTTTGTAGCCTTTTCAAGTTTAAATAATTCACTGTTGTGCGGTTGCTGACCTTGTTAATGTTTTTATCCTCATTAAAAAGTATCCAACAATGTTTCTGGAAACATCATGCTAAAAAATGGGAGCAAGCATACAACCCTGCTTCACTCCATTGGTGACTAGGAAAGCACAAGAGCATTGTCCATTATCCAGAACTGGTGCTAGTGTGCAGGAAACCTAAGTTTGCCATGATTTTCCACAAGCCCCCACAACTGACAGTATCAGAGACCTCGCTCAGATTGATGAACACTGTGTACAGACCTATGTTCTGCTCTTGGCATTTCTCCTGGAGTTGTTGGGCAGCAAATACCATATTGACTGTTACTTGGCCCTTTCTGAAGCTTCTCTGGCTCTCTGGTAGATGCCCATCTTCCAGGTGAATGATCAGCCTTTTAAGGAAGACTCTTGGCAGAAATTTTGCCAGCAGTGACTAGGAGAGAAACACCCCCCACGAGATTGTCACAGGATGACCTTTTTCCTTTATAGAGATGGACGGTGGAGGCATCCTGACACCTCCTCTTGTCATATGACCTGGAAAATTTCACTTGGCATTCAAAGGACAACAACCAACCAACTAGTACTATTCAGTACTTAATGGAAGGCTTGAGTTCAGATATAGCTTCAGACACTTACTAGCTGTGTGACCCTGGGGAAATCACATAACTGCTTGCCTCAGTTTTCTCATCTGCAAAATGAGCTAGAGAAAGAAACCACAAACCATTATCTTTGCCAAGAAAATCCCAAATGGGGTCATAAAGAGTTGGACATGGCTGAAACAACTGAACAACAACAAAGCCTAAAAGCGTTTTTAAGAAAAGAGGGAAAGTCTGTCAAAAAGGATATAGTTTATTTACATTGGATCAAAATGTAGATGTTTATAAGCATTGAGGCCAAAGTCCAGGTATCACTTGAGTCCTATAGTTCTGTGTTGAGTTTAAGGATAAATTAAGAGGGTTGATTTGTCCTTGTGGATTCTCTAGCTAACATTTGGAACAGTTTATGTTTAAATGATCTCCATGAAGTACCGTAAGTCCCATAGTTTAAATTGTTAGTCTTTTCATTTAAAGTTTTCTCCTTGGAGATAGTCATAGAATTAAAGGCTGGAAGGGATTCCGAGATCATTGCATTTCAGCCCTCTTGTTTTTTAGATGAGGAAACAGCAGGCCCTGAGACGGTATGTGATTTCCCCAAGGTCACAGCTAGATGTGCAGTCAAGGCTCACACTTAAATCTCCTAAAATTTCCTGTGTTGTTTTCACTTTGTTAGTAACATTTGGAGGAGCTTCATCCTTCCCCTGAATTTTTAGTAGAGAGGTATTTGAGGTATAGTAGTCGACTGGGAGTCAGGATACTTGGTTTAAATTTTGGGTGTGCCTCAGACTGCTGTGACTGTGGGGTTGATTGCTAATTTCAAAAAATGAAGAGGCTTTGACTCAATTTCTGAGACTCCTAGTTTACCCAGCCATTCAAACCCTTTACGACTGTCATATATGACCAGCGTATATCACCAGCAGGGGATAGGCTGGCCTTAAGAGTATATTTAGCTTTATCTTTTGTATGGGGCTGAGGACTTGGGAGGAATCATCATCTTTTCATGCATATATGTCTCAGAATCCACATCTGTCTGCTCTGACGATTCCCCAAAACTACTTGAAGTAATCCCAAATGCCTTCCCCATGTAGTAGTGTTCTTGCTCTCTACTCTCCACCTCTAACTCTGGGAACAGTAATCAAATCAGCACCGTTGCTGGGAAGTTCTGATGACTCACCTGTGACTTACTTGGGGGCCGGGCATGTTGTCCTCCCCTATTAAAATATTTGATCCTTGAAGGCAGGGGGCAGGACTATTTAACATTTTTTTGTTTATATCCCACTGCATAGCACAGTACTGGACACCTGGTGACCACTTTTTGGGAAGAACACCAAAAGGAGATATCTAGAAGCACCATTCCACTTAGAGCTGCCATAGCTAGCCTTGTTAATGTCTTATTCTTCCACTTAAGCATAACCTCCTATAACAGTGTCATTGCCAAGGTGGTTGAGCACAGGTCTTCATTGCTTTATTTCTTGAAGTCTCTTCAAGACTTACCTCTGGTGCTATCTTTTCTTAGGTCCTCCCCTCTCTGGACCTTTCATTTGCTGCAGTCTCTTCTTACCAGATATTTGATTGGATTCCCCTACTAGAAAGGAACCTCCCTGGGCACAGTACTGTCATTTTATCTTTGTATTATTAATGCCTAGCAGATTGTAAGATTTTAAAAATTGTGTTGTTAAATACTCTATGCCGTGTGTGTGTGTGTGTGTGTGTGTATATAGAGAGAGAGAGCCCACTGAATACTAAAATTGAATAACAATTTACTGATTCTTTTGTTTTGATTTAAAAAAAATCAGGGCAGCATTGTGGTTGCTGGCTCTCGTCCAGCCCTTTATGCTCCTTGGGTGTTCATTTTAGCTCAGCCTCTGGATACTTCACCCTCCACCTTGCTTTGTTGAGAGGCTCTTTAGCAGGACAAGGGTTATAAGTAAGCTGCTGAGTATAGCAGGTTCTATACCTTAAGAGTTAAGAAGACCTGAGTTTAAGGCCTAATTCTTACATCTTTGGCTGTCTGACCCTGGCAAACAATCAAATGTCTCAGTGCCTCAGGAATCTCTCTAAGAACGTTTAGTGGCAAATCTATCTATCTAACCGCCCCACCCCCCCCTTTTTCCCCAGTACTTTAGGTTGATGTAACAGCCATTCATCTTCCTGCTTTCATCACTTTACTTGGAGACTCTGCTCTGTTTCTAACCTTTCTAAGCTTTTGGGTTCCTTTCATATTACCATTGTGTGTAATTCATCTTTATCCCAGGGACATAGAAATGAGACCTGGACCTCTAGACCAATGGCTGGGAGCCAACCACACTTGATATTGCAGGATTGTGTTTTCTTGGAGAAGGAAAGTCAAGGTGGGTACTAATGTGAGAAACATACTTAGTCTAGGAATAAACAATACTGGTTGGAAAGCCAGAAATGTTTTCATCATATTTTACATTTATTCTTTCTGAATAAATGGGTAGCCCCCTTAATGGAGTACAGCTTGTTCAGACAAATGTGAGCCTTTTATGCTGTTTGAATTTCCTACCTTGCTCTCCATTGGCTGGATGCCGCCTCTTGAATTGCCCAAATCATGCCCCCCTCAAACAGCTCGTTAAGTTATGTGTATAAGCTTCTAACCTTTCACCTGATCAGAAACCTGGTTCTTCTAGATCACAGCTCTGATTAGAACCAGTCACCTCTGACTTACATTCTGCTATCACTCAAAGCTAGGAGGAGTACTCTTAATCCTGTGGAAACAAAATTTCTCCTATTGTTTCCCACAATTTCTCCTCTTTTATTCAAATTTTTGTTCTGCATCTTTAATACTCCCTTACTCATATGAATTCTTCCTCTTATCCATCTCCCCTTTAAGTAGGCATAAGGGAGAGAGGTTGATCTATGCATGGGCAAATCAAAAGGGGGCAGACCCCTTTGTAAAGACCTATACTGAGACCCAAAGGAAAACAAAAATGCAATTGTCCCTTTAAGATTCAGAATTCTCTTCTCATACAGCTGTCTAGTAGGTAAGATCATCTGATGAAGTCCTCTGGTCTTGGGCACCTGTTCCAGCCATCTCCAGCACAGTATCTCAACATCATCATCTTTTTGACTTCTTGTAGGAACCAGCTTTCTTTTGTCCACTCGCCTACAAAAGTGACCTTGGCACAATTTTAAATTACCATTCTTAAACCTTAAACTCTTACCATTCTTAAAAAATCAAAATTAGAGTCTTGGCCAACTGTCATGTTTAAGAGATTCACATTAGAACCTAGTTTTTTATACTTTACATTAATCCATTATTAATTCCCTCATCAGGAAGATGCTATTTCACTAAAGAATTACTAACAGGCTCCAGTACATACATAAACATGTTGAGTAATCAGTTCATAAAACAATTCCAACTTTGTTGTGCCATGTTTCTTACAGGGCATTTACAAAATGAACCACAAGCCATTCTTCTTTTAACATTAACTAATTGTAACAAAACTTGAGACAAGTATGATATTAACTACTTAACAAAAAAGTATTCTCACAAGCCCTTGACCTAATTATCTCCATACTATTACAGAGAATTAAAGGATCCTAACTCATACAGGAATACACATACACACACACACACACATGCCCCTGGCTCAATCTTATAGTAACCTAAGATGTTCCAGAATCAATTATTTAATAGATTTGTTATTGTCCTTTTAAAACTTTACAATTACAGAAATTTGCCACTAAGAGGTTAGGGACATAACTTGTAGTAAGGGAACAATATTTCCCTAACTTCATGTCAATTCCAGGCAGAAGTTATGTCAAACTGCAAACTGCATTGAGCCAGGCTTAAAGTCTGCCAGGTTTCAGCTGGGGAATTGAGTCAAGAGAATCCCACCTCAGCACATGCTGAACAGCCATTTTCCCAACCTTCCCATGAGATCATCCTCTGCAGTTCATAGATGCACCCACAGGGTTGCTGGCATCATGGATCAGTGAAACAGTCAGTTAACAGTCCCATTAAGTCTTTGAATAGCAAATTCCAATAATCATTTTAAGATATGACTATAATCTCACATTTGTTAAGGAACATCTTTGAAGTGAGCCTTAAATAGCTTGCCTGCACTTCTACACTTGTTCATAAAATTTTCTCATTAAGATCATAAGTTATTGCTCTAATAGATTTGCATCTATTTCCCAAGCATCTCTGTCTTCCTCTAACTATGCCCGATCTGAAAAAATGAGATACTTCAAGAATTGAACCATATATATATATGTATGATAGGTTCAAACACTAACTTTATCTTATATTTAAGGTCATGGAATGAATTCAAATTAAAACAGAAACATTTAACTTTTCTATCAAGGCAGAAGTATTCAACAAGGTACCTCCCTCTAAGTCTCTGATTTAGTTCCAGTAATTAATTCAGTCAATTGTATTAATGCCCAATTTCTCTTACACCATTTTGAAACATGTAAAGACCTTATTCCATATAGATACACAGTAAGTTTAAATCCCAGCCTTAGTCTATAGATAATGATTCAACATGGTGTTTGTATCTTTATTTCTTTTCTTTTATCTAGTTATTCCCATAACATTTAGAAAGAATGTTCTTAATCCAGGGATTCTATCTTTCATATGACTATACAAGAATACCAATTTACCCAATTATTTGATTGAAAACAGCAAGATTTCACATATTTGCATTAAGCACATTTTCCATTTCTCCCCATAAAACCTTCTAGGTCTTTGGGTATCGCACTACCACTTCACAATAGTAACAGATTCTGACATAGTTTTCCCTTTATCACTAACTACTTGTTTTGATTACAGAGACTTGCCATAAAAAGGAAAAGAAAGCATCATAGCCTTCCACACACAGAATGGCATCTCCCCCAGATGGTGGGTTCTTTTATATCAGATGACAAATCTCATTAACCAAAACTTTACCAGGATTCACATCTTAAATTTTAAAATCTGTCCTAAGCTAGTCACTAGAGATCATTTGCAAATTGTCAGCTAATCAAGTTTCTTGTTTGGGAACTAAAACTAGTCCTTTTTCCTGGGGCTAATGACCGTACCCACACAAATGGTTTTCAGATCCCTGTGCAAGCTTACAAAATAATGGCAACTGATAACGGACCCTGGGGACAGGCTAATTCAGGTGCCCCTGCTTGCTGGTCCTCATAAAAAAACAAAACAAAATGGAAGGAATGGGTAAGAACGAATCTGGATGAGGCTTTCATCTAATTCTCCATACATGGTAATCCAAGGGATGTCAGTCAACCCTGATGGGCCTACGTGCTGGGAGGTGAGCTATATTAAAATGAGGTCTTGAGTAGTGACCTAGGTCACTGGATCCTGATCAAAGAGACATCAGTTTCAATCTTGCTCAACAATAGGGAGGAATCAACATTTGCCCAGAACTGTCAGGGCATCTCTGTGAGTAGGAATAGGCCCATTTAGATTAGACCTCACAAGTCCTTCTGAAGAAGGACTGGGCTTTGAAGAAAAAGAGGGATGGAGAATGAGGAGACTCAGGATGATTTCAAAATTCCTTACTCAATCTCCTAGTTTGTCTTCAAAGTTGAAGGCTTCCCAGATTCTCTTCCCCTCATTCTGAACTTCCATAGAACTTCCTGTCTCTCCCCCCACTCTAGGTCATAAAATTTCCCCTGTCTTCCTTATCTTGTGCCATCCACTTTCCTCATCCTGTCCTCAGTCTCTTAACCCTCTACATAAGCATATCTCCCAGACATCAGGGTCCCACCCAGGGACTCATAAAATTTACAGTGGGTTTGAATATAAACTTCAATATGAAATTATTACAACAAATTATATAGATGATTGTATAAAACATTTCTTCCAAAAGTACTTTCCTTTCAAAAATTATTCAAAATTTATCCTGATATTAAGAGGAATAATCACTTAAACTTGTATGAAGAAAATCAGTTGGACAGCTCTAAAATGATAGGTGTCTCTACTCCTTAAAGCAAATATAAACCCTTAAACATTGGGATTCATTCACAAATTCCCAAAGTACCATCACAAATTCCCCTAAGTACCAAAAGGTGTTTACCTTGGGGAGGAAGTTCGTTTTCCATTAAACTAGCCTTATCACAATAACAAAGTTTACCAGGCCTTCAAAATTTACTCAGTAGCCTTTCCTTGCCTTGTTCTTAAATATATCACTAGAAATTAATTACATTCTGGAATCTCACACAGATAGTGAGTGTAGTAGTCCATGAACCTTCAGATTAACATAAATAAATATATCCTTAGATGATAACAGGCTTGAAAATCACACCCTTGTATTTTTCCAAAGATTCTCATTTTCTTAGGAATTCTACAACACAGAAACCTTTTGCACAGAGTTTATAAGAATTTAAATGTGGACAAAGCTTGGAAGTTTATCCTAAGTCATTCGCTCTGCTTTATGTTTTATTTTTTGCACAATTCTTAATCGAACATCTAGATTATAAGAAAAATTGCTTTTTCATAAATTCCCAAAGTATTATGGCAACTAAATTTCTCTATATCACAAAGTGCTAAATTTTCTGGTCATAAAACATCTTGTACATAATTGACAAAAATTACAAGAGGAGATCTTAAACAAGGTCCTTTCTTGCATAATTACCAAGTTTTCTTTCACAAACATAACTTTATAAATATTTTATAGCCAAGCAGTTTTAACTGAAACTTCCTTTTAAATAAAGACGCCGAAGTTTTATGATTTAAGTTATAGCAGTGGTCCAATAGAACAGCTTCTTAATCCATTCATCATTTTTCTCTGACAGTACAATTCTTAACATTTAGGTGAGAGAAATTGCTTTTTAAACAAGCCATTATCAGTTTAGGTGAATGCCTTTCTAAATCACCTTGCACAGAGAATCATTCGTCTTATCACCAAAATGTGGAAACTGTAGCTAAAATTTGAAAATGTAAAATTTGCTGTATTATTATTACTTATTTATAACCAAATATAAGTTTCATTATCACATTTTTATCACATCCTTTAAAAAAACCATTCATATGCAACAAAAGTAAGGTTAAAATTGCTTTAATGCCATTTCTACCTACCAGTGGTCTCTCAAATTTTACTATCTAAGAGAACTTTAGAAATGAAATACAGTTTAGAAATAAGATGACATCAATTACATTTCCAGATTATCACATACAGAAGTTATTGATCCTATTACTTTGGGTATTTAAAAATCACCTCAAAGCATGATATGTGGCCAGTCACTATCAAATAACAATATGTAAACATTTTAATTACATCCTGGTATTTATATATTCCCTTAGTTATATTTTATTTAGCTGTATATTCCCAGCTCTGAAAAGCTCTTCTGAGAAAAGTTTAAAAGTTTGCCCCAAGTCACCTGCAGAAAGATAGAGGCCGGAGTGCCTCTAAGAGCACATGAGTTTGCTGCTCCCCTACCCCCCATCTAAACCATTCCTCTTTATATTTTACTTTGCATATTTTCGCTCTAGCTTCTATTTCTCTTTTTCTTAATCTTTACTCAAACTACTTCAGACATTTCAAATAAATGAAAGAAAAAAAAAGAATTTCACTTACCAATTTGATTCTACTTTTCTGTACCTTGAAAAACTAGATGGAGTTAAATGCCCACCAACCTCTGCAAAGAGCTTTTTATAATGCATTTTAAACAGAACACTGAAATGAAAACCATCAGTTTTTCTTTTTCAGCTGCCTGCCTGAGATCTTTTTGTTCACTTCTAACCCAGAGGAGCCACTCTCAGCCTTAAAAACTTTCCAAAGGTTTCACTTGCTGCATTTCGAATTTCCCATCACAAAACATAAAACATTTTTCATGAACTCACAGACAAGATAGATACACCATAGGACAGTGTACACAAATAATTTAGAATTTGAATTCAGACCTATCTTAAGCATTAAATTAAGAGTAACACATTTCATGTTTCATATTTCTAAATATAACCAAAATGAATTCAGTTACCTTTTGGTTGTGTCTCATTACACATAAATTTCTTTTCCCCAAAATTTCCAAGCCTTTTATGCTTTGCTGTAAACAGATTATACCTCCCTTTCTACCCACATTCCTCTCCTTCATACATGCTTAAAGTTTCTTACCTTTTAGTTAAAGCCCCTTTAAAATTGCACATATTTTATTTCTTTCTAATCCCGATCTGTTACTTCTATGCCTTTTCCATCATATAAACTAAACAGTAAAGTATTTTTCTCTTTCTCTCTCCTCTTTACCTGCTCCTCTGAGGCTGTTGCCTAAGGGAGGGGTAGGGGGAGATAAAGAGAAAGTGGCTATCTTTATCCTGGGTTAACCTACTGTTTTCCCAGTTTGCCAGCATTTACACCAATGGGCTTTTTTTTTTCTTCATTTAAGAGTTCTTCTCCCATTCTAGGCAAATCTGACATCAACCTAGAATCTGTGATTTGACAAATCGGTGCTTAGATCCTGAATTTTCTCATCTTGCTCAGGGACCTGACTTGTACAATCTCAGGCTTTTCAGTTTCACTTTTCTCATTCAGTCCCTTATGTTCCTGGGTTTCCAAAGATTCCAGAAAATAGTCCTGGGAATTTAGCAGTCCAAGAAGGGAAACTCCAATCTGTGGATACTTGGGCTGCTGGAAATGAGTGGGGGCACCTCCTGTTGTCCCCAGTGAATTCTCCTTTCTCCGATGCTAGAAATCCCGGACAAGCCCCCAAATTGTGAGAAACATACTTAGTCTAGGAATAAACAATACTGGTTGGAAATCCAAGAATGTTTTCATTATATTTTACATTTATTCTTTCTGAATAAATGGGTAGCCCCCTTAATAGAGTACAGTTTGTTCAGACAAATGTGAGCCTTTTATGCTGTTTCCAATTCGAATTTCCTGCCTTGCTCTCCATTGACTGGATGCAACCTCCTGAACTGCCCAAGTCGTGCCATGCCCCCCTCAAACAGCTAGTTGAATATGTGTATAAGCTTTTAACCTTTTACCTGATCAGAAGACTGGTTCTGCTACATCACAGCTCTGATTAGAACCAGTCACCTCTGACTTACATTCTGCTATCACTCAAAGCTAGGAGGAGTACTTTTAATCCTGTGGAAGCAAAATTTCTATTGTTTCCCACACTAGCAAGATTAGATTAGGGATAAGCAGAGTAATGTAACCCTTGCTGCTTGGTTCTCCTCTGTAGCATGATGATAGTTCATTGCGTTAGGTTTTCAGAGAATTCAGAAATCATTCAGTCTAAATCTCATTTTTACAGATTGAAGAAATTAATCCATTAGCATTTATTGAATACCCGTTGTATGCCAGGCACTGTGCTGCTAATTGCTGGAGATAGACAAAAGATGAAATAAAGAATTCTCTCATTGTATTTTTTTTTTCCCAGGGAGACAGGTACAGATAAAACTAGATACCTGATGCATACAATGTAAATTTAAGGGCCCCATGACTCTTAAGTTGATCTTGACAGCGGAGTTTGACTAAGAAGTGATTCCAGGCTGGGGAGACAGCCTCTAAGGCTGTGTGGCTTGTGAGAGGAAAAGGTGGTAGACCCATTTGGTTGGAGCCTACAGTACACAGAGAGAGTCATGTGGATTAACAAGCCTGTAAAGGTAGGTGGGAAAGCTCATGAAGGTTGTGAAGGCCTGGAAATGCCAAACGAGTTCTTTGGTTCTAGAAGCCTTTAGGAGCTAGTGGCATGGTAGCCTCTATGTTTTAGAAATGTGACTTTGGCTTGATGGATTGCAGAGGGAAGAGGCTTAAGGCTGGGCAAACAAGGTCCAGAGAGGTGTTTTTTCCAAATGTCAGGTGGGGGGTGGGGTGGGGTAAGGAGAATTTGAATATAGGTCTTTTCTACTACAGTTTGGTCTTCCTTTAGGGGTGGGGTGGGAGGTGGAGTCACTGACTCCCTTACCCTGCCACACCCCCACCCCCGAAACTGTTACTAAATCCTATTAATAAAAAAATATATTTATGATTTACTCTTAATGATCTAGCTTTGCTTTAGCATTCCTATTATTTCATTGTCTTTTTGTCTTTTTCTTCAATTGAAAATATTTCTGTGAACACATTTCCTGCCTTGGCATCATCTTTTTGTCTTTGTCTTGAATGAATTATAAGTGGCATACACATGAATCTTCCCATTCTGAAAGAGGGCTGTGTCATTTGTGGGGAGGGGGGTAGTTAAAAACTGAAAAGACCTAAATCACTTTCATGAAAGAAATAGAAAAGTGTTCTCGTCTGACATCTTGATACAATTATGCCTTATGAAGTTTAATTTTTTAGAAGGTAATTTTAAAAGCATTGATTCATTTTGATAGTTTTTCAGATTATTTTTGCAGTTGTATCTGAAAACCAAGCTTGCTTCAATTGGTTTTGATACAAAAGTGTAGATGGATATTGGTAGTGGAAAAACGTGGAGGTACTGAGAGGAAGGAAGCTCTACTCCATGTCCGGTGGGGTGGGGGGAAGGACAATTCTTGGGCAGTCTGATGAAACCTATGGACTCCTCAAAATATTGTTTTTAAGAGCATAAATTAAAATACATAGGATTACAAAGGAAATGAGATAAATTCATGGACCCTCATGTTAAGAACCTCTGTCTTGGACATTATTAAAAATGTGGTAGAGAATGTTTGTATAGTCTATTAAAACTTAGCCATAGAACATCTCAAAATAGTTAACCAGATATGTCGGTGTGGCTACATGGTTTGTTGGAAAGAGACTCTAGATTTTGGGGTTTTAGAACAATTTAAATATTTTCTAGGCTATCTTGGTGACCTCAGGCAAGTTATAACTTCTTATCTGTGAGCTAAACTAATGCTATGTCACTGCTGTGGCACCCCTCCCCCCATTTCAAATCATTTGCTGTGTTTTGTCAGTTTTACTTCCACATCTCTTTCTTAGTCCCACTCTGTGTGCCTATGGCAGGTGCCTTGGTTCCATCCCTTCCTACCTTCTTCATCTCTTGTCCATTCTATTTCGGTAGCCTCCTCATTGATTTCCCTGCCTTGTGGCTCTTCCCTCCATGTCCCGTCTCTTTGCTCAGTAAACTCTGGGGATCTCTTTTACCTGTAGAATCAAATGAAAACCCTTCTTTCATTTAGTCCTACAACCTGCTTCCAGCTTCGAATTCATTACTCTCCTTTGTTTACTCTGTGGTCAATCTAAACTCAACTGGTTGCCTCAGTGTTACTCACATATAACATTCCCATCTTTACACACATGCCTAGAATAACCTTTGTCTCTCATAGGCCAGTTTCATTTAAGGATCTGTTTTAAAAAAAACAAAACAAAACTCTACAAAAGGTTTTTCTCTCCCATTCCCCTTCCCCCAAAATGCCACATGCAACAGCTGCAGGTGCTTCTATTCTCCTAAATTAGACCGGAAGCTCCTCTAGAGGAAGACTGTTTTCACTCCTGTCTTTGTATCTCCAGCACCTGCATGGGGTTGGGGACATAGGACTTAATATATGCTTGTCAGTTGACTTATAAATTCTTTGGGATCAGTTTCCTCATTATTGACAGTCTCCAGAACCTTCATTTATAAAATGATGATCTTCAAGTTCCTTTCCACTTCTTAAAAATATGATCCATGGATTTCTTGGGACAAGCAAGTACTAAATTGCTTTTAAATAAAGGTATTAAAAATGAACTCATTCTGATTTTTAAATTTAAAAAATGAATCAAGACAGTTGGGAGTTTATTTAGGAAATTATGTTGGGGGGAGGAAAACAAAGATCTGGGGCCTGCTAGAAACAGTGGGCTCTCACCAATCAGGAGTAGGGGGAAATGCCAAAGCTGAGGTTAGTTCCTTTTGGGCAAGGTCTTCATAGGCCTAAGAAGGGAGGGTTTCAGTAGCAACAGTATATATAATTGTGCCTCCTTAGCTCCATTGCCAACTCCTTCCTTACCTAGCAGTTGATTTACATTAAACAGATTATACGAGGTATAACTCCACCCACCTAAAATCTTAGTATCTTCCAAGTTTCAACTGATACTTTTCTAGGGTTGGGAGGTACTGGTTGATCTTAGACTGGACAAGACAGTTTTAGGCTCCAGGGAATCAAAAGCCTTCCTACCCTTGGAGGCATCCAAATTATACTACTTTTAGCTCCCAATTTTAAGCCTCAGTGAAAATTGTTTGCTTAGTCATACAGTAAATGAGGCATTTGCAATTGACTATGGTTCTAAAAATTTAAACTCTTGGCCATCTTTATATCTGTTCCCACAAGTCTTAGAAGGCATTTAGAATGTAGACACTCCAGAAACATCTCATACAAAGATAATTGAAGTCAGAAGTTCCCAACCTGTGGAGTGGTGGTATTTTCCATAAATTCATCTATTTCTATGTTAGTTTCAAATGTACCCAGTGTAACAAACATCATCTATAACCTTGTGTGGGGTGAGACCACCTGCCAGCAATTAATTTAAAAAAGTCAGAGGTATCTCAAATTTAGGAACAGAAAAACTTCTTTATTAGAATCCCGCGGGAAAGGGCTGTCTCTCGAACCCATAGACAATTGTAGGGAGAGGTGGGGCCCAGAGGGCAGAACTTAGCTTTGTACTCTAACCTAAACCCCTCCCCCCCTTTTCCTTATTTGGCGAGGACACAGTTCAGGTGATTTTAGTAACTGGAAACTTAGGCCTAGCTGTCAGTCAGAAGCCCTGAGCCATGCTGAAAGATCCCCACACCCATTCATTCCACTCAACTCACAGAAAAGGCTGAGATCCAGAGTCCATGAGAGGGCTTCACCATCCCACTCAACCTGAATTAATAAACTCTTGAATATTTTTCAGATGTAGATCCTGTTGTGATTAATATGATATTCATATTATTGAAATCTTAGTAACTTATTTGTCATCACGTGTTATTTTCTCAGTTACCACATAGAACCATCAAATGAGGGTCCTTGAAACTTGATGGTAAAAAAAGGGGGTGGTGGTGAAGGGTGCGTTTTCTTTCATTGAGAACTGCTGTCTGTCATCCTTTGGGCAAATTATCCTGACTTGATGTTTTCCTCCTGTTCTGTGTGATTTAAATTGGGTAACCTGACTTCAGTTTCCTCATCTGAGCTTTAATGTTCTTTAATTCTAGTTTGGGGATTATACATGCAGGGTGCCTTTAGATGCCTTTAGGCCTCCTGGCTTCACTAGGATAGGGACTATCAGATTTACATTAGATAGTCAGATCCCCGCCAAAAGGAGGGGAATTTTAATGGTCTGGTGGCCATTAGTGATAAGTGCAGAGAGACCTGGTTTGAGACGCAAACCCACAAAAAAAAATTCTGCATTTCTATATAACTTGACAAAATTCATGAGGGATTAATAGGGAAATCTTTCTCCATTCAAGATAGCTTCAGAATAACATAAACTATCTGGGAATCAGTCTACTGAAGCATAGTTACTATCTATACAGATACAAAAATAAAATGCTCTTTAAAGTAAAAAAGCCTTAAATTTAACTGGAGAATGATATTTAGTGTTAATGGCTAGGCCATGTCATTGAAGTCATTAATGGGACTGATTTGACATTGTCAAAAATGACAACACTTCTTAATTTATAAATGTGGTAATATACAAGTCATATTACCAAGTAGATACTTTGCAGAGTTATGTAAAATAATAAAATTCATTTGGAGGAACAAAAGATGAAATAGCAAGGGAAATAAAAGCAGAACAAAGGGAACATACTGCTTCTGAACCTCCAGCAGTATATTAGCCAACAGTGATCATCAAAACTAGTACCAGTTCAAAAACCAGAAAACTAGATCAGTGTAATATATTAGACAAGAATCAGAAGTAGCTCAACGAATAACCCAGCATATGATATATGATTATTTCAAAACTTGAAATTCTTTTACAGTCTAATTAAAAGAAAGTTGCTAAGGATGCCCTTGGCCTTGTTGTTTTCAGGTGATTGTTTATGCTTTTTCTTCCCTCTTTCACTCTAGATATGGAGGGCAACATGATACTTCTTGGGCCCTGGGCAAGAGTGGATCCCCAGAGTCTTCAGCCTGTTTCTGTAATTCCTTTCCTTCAAGACTGAACACACCCCAGGGTCCCCCCCCCCTTTCAGAATCAGAGTCAAGTTCTTTACTTGAGGATCTGGCTCCTAAAGTCATAGGCTTCATCAAGTCTGGGCTCCTTAATCTAAATAGGGTGAAAGATAGGGGCTGTGCCTCCTAGATGAGATCCCCTCTAACCTTGCAGATTGGTATCTTAGCAATTTAGGAGTTGCCTCTAACATTGAGAAGTTAAGTGATGTGCCCAGGGTCACATGGCCAGGCTGGTGGGATAGTCGTGGCCCCAAGGCCAGCTTTATCCACTGTACTGTGCTACCTCTATCAAGAACATTGAGTCATGAAGCAGTATAAAGAATGCTGGATTTAGAAGCAGAAAAGCCAGCTTCACATTCTGGCATTGCCACTTGTTTCCTGTGTGGCTTTGGTGAAATCACCTAATTTCACTAGGTCTTGTTCATCTGTAAAATGAGGGGATTGGACTAGTTTAAAGTTCCTTCTCATTCTAAATCTGTGATTAGTTCTTATGTCAGTCAACAAACACATTGGAAGTTGCAAAGTATTGAAGTGGAAAGAAGACTGATTCTGGAGTCAGAGGACAGAGGTTCAAATCCAACTTCTAACACTTGTTCTTCTGCAAGTCAGTTAATCTCCCTGCACCTCAGTCTCTTCAACTGTAAAATGAGGAGTTGTTAGATGGTTCCTTGCAACCCCTAAGTTCCCACGGGCACTGGGGTTAGGACAAAACAAAATAGTTTTTGACCTCCAGAAGTTGATATTCTACAAGACTTTTGGTCTCCCGGAATCTAGCGTGAGTCACAGAACAGTTAACTGTTGACCAGGGTTTAGGTCCCAAACCCGGGATTATCTGCTTGCCTTACTCGTTGTACTAGTTAAGTTGGATCTTAGATTTTTAGCCTTTGTTTTCCCACTGGAGGGATGAGTGAGTACCTTTCAATTTCTTGAAGATTCCCGTAGTCATTCCTTAACCAACTCTACCTAACAGTCCAACACTTCTTTATCAGAGGGACTGGAGTGTCAGTCAAGCTGTCTTCCTCCTTTCCTTCCCATTCCTTCCACTTCCCCAGTCTGGTTAAGGCAGCTATAGCTTCTGCACTTGGGGATCCCCTCTGCCTAGAATATGAAGTTCAGTTGCTTGTTGTTTTTTCCTATCCCATTCATAAAGTATTTTTGTGAAAACTATCTGTTGTGAGTTTTGATTTGGTTTTGCTTGTTTTCTAACTGGTATATCTTCATTTTCCAGTATGCTCACCCCCATTTTCCTGAGAGTGATCCCTTATAAGAAAGGGGGGGGGGAAGAAACCCAGTTCGGGGAAACTAGCCAACATACCCATTAAGTTAACATTACAGTTAACTTTCCACATCAAGACTTTCCCCATTTCAGTTTCGATATATCTTGGATCAGCAGAAGAAATTAAATGGGAATTTTTGAGGAAACTGGAGACAACCACAGAAAAAGTTTAGAAACTCAGAAATGCATAAAATATGTGTATAGTGTTTTATAATACCCCAAATTTTACGATAAGGTACCATAAACACTCCGTAAAAGAAAAAATTCAGACTTCTCTGATATGAAAGGAGGGGCAAAAGATTTTATGGGGATCGGGGCAGCTAGGTGGCGCAGTGAGTAGAGCACTGGCCCTGGAGTCAGGAGGACCTGAGTTCAAATCAGGCCTCAGACACTTGACACACTTCCTGGCTGTGTGACTTTAGGCAAGTCACTCAACCCCAACTGCCTTGCCTTCCCCCCACCAAAAAACAAAAACAAAGGAAAGATTTTATGGGGATTTTCCTGGTTGCGAGGGTGGGTGCCCCAAACCCCCTCGAAGTGGAAGGGATAACTGTATATGTAGTGTTAGTGTCTGTCATTTGTTACTGCGTGGAAAGAGTCTGTTAAATTCATGGGCTGCAGCTCAGACTTTGTATTGCTTTCTTATGTGAAGCTCCGTTTATCTGTTGACATTTCACGTCATCTTACTTTCCTGGATGTTTATCTCTCCCAGGATATGGCATTTGTGACCTTTGGTATAGATTTCCTGAAGCTTACCCAGCTACCTTCCCCCTTTTTCCTGTCTCCCACCCTTGTGACACATTCTGTACCTTGTTTATGTAGTAGAGTTATTGGGGTTGTGGGCATGTCATATCCCCTCCTTAACTAGAAGAACCATGAGTGTAGGGCCCCTGTTTTAGCTAAACTGTGCCCTCTTTTCCCTGTACTTAGCACAGGGTCATGCACCCACCTGGTGCTTTTCGTGCGTTTGTAGAATGGAATTGATTCTACTTTCTTGCTGATTCTTGAACACCAACTTTGGGGGATTGGAGACACGTACCCCCCTGAGGATTAGATCCCATTCATGCCTAGGAAACCATAGGGCTGGCTAGACCTGTGACCTGTGACCTCTTGTAGTCCTCAGAAGCAAGACTTGTAGATAATTTGATATTGGCTTGAGGCTGTGTAGGACTGGGGTAGGAAGGACGCCACAAGTTTTGGATTAAAATGTTTTCGTTTTTATTGAGAACTTTTTATTTTTTAAATCTTCATTTCTGAATGTATTCTCACTTCTGCTCAGAGGGATGTGCCTTTTAACAAAGAATAAAAGGGAAAATAGCTTGTCAGCATTACTAAGTAGCACATCCATCTGACTGCATCTGTATGGAGGGCTCCACACCCACAGACCTCTGCATCTGCAAGAAGGGAGGGACTTCGCATTTCTTCTTTGGGGACAAGCTATCATTATAATGAACTGAAGCTTTTCAATTTTTGTTTGTTTGCATTTGTTGTTTTATTTGTTGCTTGTGTTGTTTCCCTGGTTCTGCTGCCTTCACATTGAATTATTTCTTATGCCCCCCTGGGCTTGTCTGTATTGATTAAATTCCTTGTTTCTTTAGAGTGAAGTAATTTCCATCACATAACCTTACAATCCTATACCATAGTCTGTTTAGCCATTTCTCAGTGGATGCAATTGACTGTTTCTAGTTCTTTACTCCTACAAGAAGTGCTGTGATGAATGTTTTGGTGTCTCTGGGATCTTCGTGTGTCCTAGGCCTTTTTGGGAGGACATGCCTAGGAGTGGGAGCTCTGTCAAAAGTTGTGTGGACATTTTAGTCACTTTCTCAGCATAATTCCAAAAATACTTTACAGAATAGTTGGACTAATTCACAGCTGCTGAGTCAAGAGGTAGTTAGCATTTGCTAGGGGCTGCATAGAATGGGCATTAAAACATCTATTGCAATGGGGTATGAGTTTTCTTAAGTATTTTGAGGATATTAAAGTTAAAAATTTAAAGCATTTTGGTCCTAGTAGCCTGAGCTTTTTAAGATCCTGTTCTTGGCCAGTGAACTGTTTGGTATCCAACAGTTGTTTTGCATTCTTCAAGACTGAAATAAAGAAATCAATCTTAAAAGAAATGAATGACCCCCATATAAATAGCCAAGCCTATTGAATTGTTGAAGTCTCAGTCCTACCTTATTAGTTTAGACATAGCTTCTCAGAATGACCCTGCTTCAGAGAACAAAACAGAGGCAATCTGGGGTCTGTATTAATGATAGCTGGCTTGGAAAGCTTTTTGATCACTTTGGAGGAGGTGTAGCCTCTTTTAATTGGTGAAGAGAAAGGCTTAGATGGGTTATATGACTTGGCAGCTCATGAAGCAAGTCCCAGATCTAGGCAAGGCTCCAACTTGGGCTTGTCTGGCCCCTGCTCTAGTGCTTGTCACATATGAAGCTCCCTTTCAAGGCTCCAGGGGAATAAAATCCCACATAAAGCAGTTTGACAGATTGGGCCGTTTTAACAGGTACCAAATTATTAGGTGAGGATGAGGATTTTATTTCTTGGCATACTTTTATTTTATTTCATTAAAGTTTTATTGATAACTTTTGTTCTTTTTACCACATTCACTTTCTAATAAAACTTTCCCTCCCATTACCAAAAAAAAAATTGCTTTAACAGCACATGCCTAGACTCCCTGCCTCTTCCAAATGGAAGATTTCACTGAGTTTTCTCTGGACCCAACTCAGTACTTGTAGTTAATGAGTCTGGCTGTCCTTTTTGTGTTTTCGTTAATATTATTGTAGTCAAAGTGGATATTGTTCTCCTTGTTCTCCTCATTGTGCATTAGTTGCTACTAGTCTTTTCTACATTTTCTGACTTCCTTAGTTTATCCCAAAAGTCTTAGTGCTTTTTTAAGTCATTTGATAGGTCACTTCTTATGGTGCAATAGTCATTTCGTATACCTTATTTTGTCCACTTTGTTTTGAATTTTTTTTTTTTTACTGCTACAAAAGGTTCCTGGAATTTCAGATAATTCTTAGAATCAAAACAGTGTTGATTTTTGTGGTCTTTAAGATGATCTTTGTTAAATGTAATAAAATTCTTAAATCATCTAACCTTTCCTCCTCTCCAGGGCCAACTGCTATTAGATTATTAGCAGTGTGGATTCATGAGCTTGATTTTGAAAATCATAGTATTCCAAATCTAGCAACCATGCTATATTTTTTCCTTTTTTTAAAAAAAGAAATCTTGTATTCTTTTGGCTGCAATTAATTTATTTCTATTTTACCTGTGCAAATTAAAATTAGCTTAATTTCTTGCAAAGGAAAGTGTTCTTGATTTGCTGGTATGAGGAATCCAGAGTGGGATTAAAAACATACTGTGAAATGTTTTCTTGATCTTTTTTTTTTAAATATCAGCCAGCTCCTAATAATTCCCCTTCCTCTCAGCCCCATAGAACTCCTGATAATAAAATAATTCACTCAAGTAAACCAAATTAACCTATTGGATATGCCTGAAAATATACCCCCAGTTCTGCCCCTAAAGTCTGCCACCTGGGTTCAGACATGGACACCCTTCAGGACTGGCTAGGCCTCTGAAGTCACAGTTCTGAAGTCTTTTCAGTCTTGTTTTCCTTTAATTTGCTTCTTGTAAATTGTTCTCCTGTTTTTGCCTCCATTGCTCTGCGTAACGTTTGGTGTAAGTCTTTTTTAGTGTCTCTAAATTCCCCATATTTTTAATTTCTTAGAGCACAGTAATATTCTATTACATCAATAAGTCACAGTTTGTTTAGCCCCTCCTCAACGAACCCACTTTTCTTCCAGGACTTTGCTTTGACAAAAAATGCAGCTATAGATATGTGTGAACTTTCCCACTCTTGTCATTGATCTCCTTATGGATGGCAGTGGAGTGGGCAGAAACTTGCCTGGGACCGTCCTTGTTGGGGTCCAAGGAGATAGATTGGTTCAGTAACTTTAAAAGTACAATTCCAAATTATTTTTCAGAATGGTTGGATCAATGGTTGCTAGTCTGGAAATGATTTTGAACCATTGCCTCCTTGTCCTGTTGGCAAACCTGGTAGTATAAACATTGATCAATTGATCATGGGGATCTTGAGTCATTTGGATGTTGTTCCTCCTTTTAAGTGAGTGACTACTGTGGCCCAGAGTGGAGCTTTCACCTCCTAGGCCTGCCTGCCTGATGTTATCTTAGATGCTTCTATGTATGACCTTTCTTTAGAAGGAAGATTGGACGAAGAGTCATAGGATCATTGATTTAGAATTCTAGATAGAGTTGAGTGGGACCTTAGCCATCATCTGATGAGTCTATCCTCTTCCCTTTTTTGTAGATGAGATAACCAGGGCCCTGATTATTTGAAATGTGCTTACATTTCCCAGAAATACTATATAGTGACATTTTGTCTAAAGGATTTGTATTTAGTGGATTAATGTATTTTCCCGAAAGTGGAACTAATATTACTTTGTATTAGAAGCCTTAATCTGCGCTTGGGGGGGCCTGCGTTGGTCTCCTTATTTTATTTTTATTTTTATTTCTTCCTTTGCTTGCCATCTAGTGGCAGGAAATGGGAACTACTAAGCTTTCATGTAAATGAAAAGAATTTATAATTTATACACGAGAAATGACAGCTGCATTCTGGCAGATTCCAGTCTATAAGAAGGCAAGGAACTTACAAGGTAGCCAAAAAGACTTTTACTTATGTCCAGTGACAGGCTTTAGGCTTGAAAATCAAGTTCCTTGTCTTCCAGCTAGCTTAATGTTGATGTTGAAAATAAGCTTCTGAAATACCTTTTTCAAAGAAAAAATGGAAAAGTGAAGTGCTAAGCCCATTGGTTTGCATAGTTTTGTTTTTTCCTGTTAACAGTTTTCTTTAAAAAAAAAAAATCAAATAACTAAAAAACTTTTCATTTGGAAAAGGGCATAGGAACTGGGACCCATATCCATGGTTGTATTTCCACTCTATATTCTATTGACATTCTTATCCCTGCCAAAACCCTTTTTAACAGCAGAGGAGAGTTTAGGGAATCAAGTGCCACCATTGAAACCTTTTTAGATGATGGTTGTGGTTTCACTGGGTAATGTAGGCAATCAGTTGTTTATGTTCTGCTTCTAAGTGCTTATTAGTTTTTTAGGTTAGTAGTTTGAGGAAATGATTCTTTTGTTTGAAAGTAGAAAATGCAGAATGTGTACTCCTGGCTTTAAAAAAATTGTTTAATTTAACCTTTTCATTGACCACCCACAATATTCAAATACATTATTAAAAAGACATTGCATTGTAAATTCTGGCCTTTGTGAAGATGTATTTGTTGACTTTAACACATTACTATTGTACATAGATTGGCCTTGTTTTCATGATCTCCTGTTTTTGCGTCTTTACATGGGTTTGTTGCTCTTTAGCTACATAAATGTCAGTATGTGTATGCTTTTGATTGTATTTTTTTTCACTTTGAATCATTTCGCATGTCTGTGCCTTTTAATTCTTGAATCCATGAGTTCTATGACATTCACTTACAAACATTCTCTAAGGAAAAGACTGGTTTGTTTCTAGTTTCTTGCCATTACAGAGAATAGTGCTTTGAATATTTTTGAACAGATCCCATTTTCCTATCAGTGACCTTTCTCAGTGTAGTCTACTAGCTCAAAGGATCTGGCTGTTTTTGGAAACCTTAGTTTTGGAAGAGGTTAGATTATTCAATAACTATTAAGCATGTTAATAACGTACTTGCTTTATTTCATGCTTTTCAGTATTGACTTTTTACCTCTAGATACTTGTGAATTTCGGATGGACATTCTTCTAGTACAAGGGGTAGGCATTTTTTAGTTATTAGAAATTTTGGATGTTTTAATGTGGTTTTATAAAATTTTGTATTTTTTCAAGAGCATTCTATTGGATTTTAAAATATAGTACTGACATTACATTTTTTCCCTTACAGTGGTCTTCCCACTATAGTAAATAAAAGCAGTTTGATGCCTTTGTTTTAGACACCACTTTCTACCAAGTTTACTGAAAAATTTGCCGACATTGACTTATGTTACTTAATTTGCTTATGTGTTTCCAGATCAGACCTAATTGTTGTATATTTATAGTGTATGGAATTAAATTTAAAAAAAAATCTTTATTGATGGGTTGCCTTTTTTTTTTTTTTTGGTATCACCTTAACTGCCCTTATCATCCCTCCCCCAAAGACCCATCCCGAATAACAGGTAGTGTTTTTTAAAGACAAAGAAAGGGGCAGATGTGAATTAGCGTTAAGTGATCATTACATTGAAAAAGTCTGAAAATATGTGCCGCGCACAAGGAATATGATGGGAGATGTGTCTTCTTACATATGTCTTCCTTTGAGCCATGCTTATTTATGGTTTCACAACATTGACTTACAAAATAAGTTTTTATTAATGTCTTTTGTTTTTTCCATTCTCATGATTTTCCCCTCTCCTCCCCCTCCCAGAAAGCTATCCCATATAACAAACAGTATTTTTTTAAGACCAAAAGAAAGAGGAAAAAATCAGCACAATCAATCAGTACATTGAAATAATCTAAAAACAAGTGCATTGTGGGAAACCAGTGGACCCTCCCATCTCTGCCAGAGTGGAGTGAGAACATCTTCTCACATCTTTAATTTGGAGGCATGCTTGTTCTTTATAATTTTGCATATTCACTTGTGTGTGTGTTCCTCTGAGTTGTCATTATGTGTATTGTTTTCTTGGCTCTGGATCAATTCATGTTGCTCTTACCTTGCTTCTCTGTATTCATCACAGACATTTCTTTGCAGCATATTACATTCATGTGTCATAATTTGTTTAATCATTCCCAATTGATGGACATCTACTTTGTCTCCAATTCTTTGCTTTCACAGAAGTGCTGCTGCACATATTTTGGTGTATGTGGGTGAATAGAGTATTTAAACTCTTGCCACATTCGAGAGTTTTCCTTTATTTGCTTTTCTGTGTTTGATTTTGGTGATCTCCTGAAGGCAGCATGATGTAGTGGAAAGGGCTCTAGACTTGGAGTCACCTCTGAGGTCTAAAAGCTGTTTTACTATAGTTTTTGTTAGGCTGTTTATTAATTTACTCTGGCAGAAATAAGGCTAATGGGAAGAGACATGCTAATTAAAGTTTCAGCATGGTAAAGTATAAAATTTGACATTTCTGATTTTCCTGTTGCTTTATAGAAATGGTGGAATCAATGAAGAAAGTAGCAGGAATGGATGTGGAGTTGACAGTTGAAGAAAGAAACCTACTGTCAGTTGCATATAAGAATGTGATTGGAGCCAGAAGAGCGTCCTGGCGGATAATCAGCAGCATTGAACAGAAAGAAGAAAACAAGGGAGGAGAAGACAAACTAAAAATGATTCGGGAATATCGGCAAATGGTGAGCTTTTTTCTAGCTTTTCTGTCCCTTGGAAAGGACTCGAGCCTTTTCACCTGATTTTGGGAAGGGGGGCAGACAGGACCTGGTTTACTGCTAGTGGTTGGATTGCCAGAGTGTGGACTTAATCAGATTGGGATGTGGTATTTTAGGAATGATAACCAGGTGGTGGTGTGTGATCCAGCTTGATTGGAAAGGGGAGTCAGACTGGATGGAGTTATAGTAAGATAGGCATGATATGATGAAGGCCCAGATTATGCTTATAGGAACGAGCAATAAACCAACATTTATTTTACTGTTTTCTAGGTTTTTTCAAATGGAATCCATTTTTTAACAATCTGGTCACATTGTAGTAGAAATACTATATCATACATAAAGGTAGAACTCAGTGAGAAATAACCTTCAGGAATTGACTAACTTAAACTTTCCAAGGCCCCGTTTTGAGTGTTTCTCCATCAGTGTTCTACGTTCATATCATCACTAAGTTTTCTATCCCTCTTTTATGATTATCTAGCATTGTTATTCTTCACTTTAATAGAATTCTGAGTTTTGATAGTTTTAAAATTGAGATGTGGGTTTTTTCACTGTTGTGTACACCAGAACAATCCTGACATCTACTTTGATTCTTACCAAACATAGCAAAAGGGAAAAGATGCCTTGATCTTAGGGACTGTCCCTCCTGGAATATTTAATTTGTGTATGTGGGCAGGGGAACATATTAGAGAAGGATGGGAGAAATGCACCAATGATACCAATTTAACAGCAGGCTCTCATTTCCATAAATTAAAGTTCGAGGTGAGTTACTTATGTGTTGTTGAATTTATGAGTCTTAAGCCTCCTATTTGATTTTCCAGGTTGAGACTGAACTAAAATTAATCTGTTGTGACATTCTGGACGTACTGGACAAACACCTCATTCCAGCAGCAAACACTGGCGAGTCCAAGGTTTTCTATTATAAAATGTAGGTTCCTTACTTGTAGGGAAATGTCCGATTAAAAGTTGGCATTCTTCTTAGAACATGACTTCCTATCAAGGTTTCATATTTATGAATGTTCTTGTAACTATGGAAAGATTAAGTGGGAGAACTGGCTTCTAAATAAGTGCATTCAGCTGTGAACATGATAGCAAATGATAAATCACAAAGAGGGAGCACTTTTCACGTAATGGATTCTTGTGTTTCGGATGACTGGGAGCTGTTGAGATTACAAACAATGTGTCCTGTTTCTCTTCTTTCCTGTTATTTGTCATTTGTTTCAGTAGATTCTCTGGTCTGTACCAAAGCATTGCTAATTATTGATTTCATATGTCATGGAAATCCTACCCGATCACTTATAGGCCGTTTGCCCACCTCTCAGAGGACTTGGGGAAATAGGATTTATCATCTTTAGGGACGATTGTTAAGTGAGGAGTCAGTTTGAGAGTTTTATATGATTTTGGAGTAGTTGAGCTCAAAGGCTTTTGTTGAATGTTTGGGTGGTATCTAAGTGGGGAGTAGATAGCAGTAGATAAATTAATCATGTCTGAAACTAGAAACTTGTATATTGTTTGATAAAGCAAGCCTGAATGAATGTTGGGGAAAATGCAAATATACTTAATCTTTACATATGCTGTATGTGGTTGTATTTGTGGTTTGTATTATTATGTGCAGAGCCTAGGGACAACCAGAAAATAATATCTTTAAATGTTTTGGCTTTTTTTTCTCCCCTCTTCCCTACTTCAGGAAAGGGGACTACCACAGGTATCTGGCTGAATTTGCCACAGGAAATGACAGGAAGGAGGCTGCAGAGAATAGCCTGGTGGCTTATAAAGCTGCTAGTGATATCGCAATGACAGAACTTCCGCCAACGCACCCCATCCGCTTAGGTCTTGCTCTCAACTTCTCCGTATTCTACTATGAAATTCTTAATTCCCCTGACCGTGCCTGCAGGTAAATTGACCATTTTGAGAAGAAAAGTGAAAATCAACTATCTGATGGCATTAGGAATTCATTTTTATTTTTGCTTTGTCCTCACTCTGATATTTATGTCCCGTGCTGTTGGATCACCTCATGAAGAGGTCTGTTTTTATACTTAATGTAATGACCACCCCAGCCCCATTAGGCAGGGTTGAGGACCTAAATTATTCCAAATGCAGCATCATTGGGATAAAATGCTTTTTTACTTCAGTATTGAGACAAATATGGTAATGATAAAATAGGTATAAATGATCACATTGTTTTCTAAAGCCTTTTCACCAGCTGGAAACAAAAATGGAGATTAATTTAAGGCCCCCTTTTTTTGGTAGGAATTATGTTAGCCATTTAGGAACTTTTTGCTAATTCAGGGTGGACTTATTTAAGAGTTTAACCATTCTAAGTGACCAATGGAGTTTAGCAGGAGTGGAAACAACTCTAGGTCTCCATGGATGGGGGAGTGATGATATAAACTAGGTAGCTATCTGTTCCATTGGATGTTGTAGTATATTCTCATTCCATAAATTGTGATCCGTGGCTCATATTTGTATATTTTCATGATGAATGTTTTAAATTCTCCTTTAGCCTTAGCATAGGTTAAGTTCTGTTGTGGTGAATTTCAAAGGTGTCCCCCTTTCTAGAGTAGATTTTGTTCTGTCAGCTCTTTGAAGTAAGTAGACTAGTTCCAGCACATGGATGTTGAGAAAAATTAAATGAGATAATGTAAGCACTTTGTGAAGTGTAAGATATTTTTGACTAGGCCAGTCTTCAGAAGTTTGGAATGAAATCTGACCTGCATGTGTAGTCAACCCTTGCAGTCTTAGTCTGATGCTTCACCGTTTTGGATGTGTTGACCCTGGACTATCCTTATAGACTGGCAAATCTTAATGATGTAGAGAATTTTTGAGTATGGGCTGGGTAAGGATTTTATAAACCATCTCCTTCAAGAATTGGCCTAATTCCAGAGAGTCTTATCCCAAAAGCCTTCCAGCTATCAGAGAATGAATTTCTTTTTGTTTTGACTTTTAGCTGCTGCTGAAGACCATCTATTGGAGGGATGTGTGAAAACACACTTCCTGGAAGCTTAATGTTTATGAACAGGCTAAATGGGGGGGTGTATTTGGGAATATTCTTCTGAATTAGCCTTTTCAAGACAGACCACTCCTGTCCCCCTTTCCCTCCTCCATTATTTGTGATAGATAAAGCTTTTGCTGGAACTAATCACTCATCCAACACTAAGACACAAACTGGTGATAGAGGAAAAAGGGTTGGGGTGTGATCAGACTTAGTGATGTCTAATTTTGTGGAATTGTTGTTCTCGAATGGCACTTACAAATGTAATATTAATTACTGTAGGTTGGCAAAAGCAGCTTTTGATGATGCAATTGCAGAACTGGATACGCTGAGTGAAGAAAGCTATAAGGACTCGACACTTATCATGCAGTTGTTACGTGATAACCTGACACTATGGACTTCAGATATGCAGGGTGATGGTAAGTATTCTTTCTTTTTTAAATTAATGAATAAAAATCTCTTTTTCTCTTAACACTTACCCTCTTTCATTGGTTGAAACAAAAGACAACCAACCCAACTGCCCCTTCCCAAAATGTCCATAATCAAGCAAAACAAGTTTCCCCATTGGCCAGGTTCAAATCTGGGTCTCAGTCTTAACTCTGAATCTATCACCTCCCAATATTTTAAGGTTAGAAGTTTCACTTTTAACTACTGAAGCTGATGACTTCTATGTGTATATCTTGGGAGATGTCTTACAAGTATTAAGCCACAGCCCTAGACTCCATATCTTTAATGTAGACATTTTGGGAAATACTGTGCCTCTTTGGGGAAAACATTGAAAGAATGCCATTTTACTTGGTCTGTAATCTTCTCTTATTTCAGTTAAAAATTAGAGTAAAAGGATAGATTCTTCTGCTTCCTGCAAAAAAGTTAATAGTAGCAGAATCATTTTTAATGTTCTGCTTGGGTAAACTTTGTTTAATGTACATGGTTCAGAAAGTCAGCTGGAAAATAAGAACAGGAAGGGCTGTGTGAATATTGTCTCTAAGGTTGGATTGCTGCTTTATTGGTATTGAAGATTTCAGTAGGGGCCAGTGACATTCCTGAAGGCTCAAACCTGGCTTGGTCCATCAGTCATGTTGTGTACACAACTGTGGAGCTCTACTAAAATTTCTCCAGGTAGTTTGCACTGATCTGAAGTGTTCTTGAGTGGCTTTTGGCAAAAGCTGGAAATGAATGAACCACAATAGTCTAGTGGGGAAAATGGCAGCATAATGACCATGAGCTTTGGCCAGGCTAGGACCTAGGGCAGTGGCCTCCTGGTGCTGCTTCAGTTGCCGTGTATGTATTAGAGTGTGATCTTCTGTTGGCTTTGAGGTGCTGGCAGGTGGAGTGGAAAGGAGCCCACTCTGTCTGGCACATGAAACCCCTCAAGAGAACCAGGCATGGGGTGGGGGCAGGGGTAACTTAAAGCCACAGCTCAGTGAACTAAGAACAAGGCTCTTTCTCTTTCTGGGCTGAAGTTTCTTGTGTCAAATGTATAATAAGCTAGATTAAATGATTTTCCACTTGAATTATTGCTAGTGAGACTGGCCAATCAGTTCTTGAGATTCATGTCCAGAAAGAGACTTTAAAATGGCTCTTCTTCAATCACTAACCCTGAGGTCACAAACACTGGCTAGAAAAGGGAGCCCCAGTATAGCATGATAGAGAAAGGGTTGAATTCGAAGTCTGTAAGACCTCAGTTAACAAAGCATCTCTGATTGCTTTGTTGTTGTTCAGTGGTTTCAGTCATGTCCTATTTTGGGGTTTTCTTGGCAGAAACACTGGAATGGTTTGCCATTTCCTTCTCCAGCTCATTTTACAGATAAGAAAACAGGCAAATAGGGTGAAGTGGCTTGTCCAGGTCACATAGCTAGGAAGTGCCTGAGGCTGGACATGAAGATGAGTCTTCCTGATTCCAAGCCCAGTGCTCCATTCACTTTGCCACCCAGCTGCCCAATACTTGGCTAGATGTTAATGGACAAGGCACCTGTCCTCTCTAAGCCTAAAAAAGAGACAGTTGGAGACCAAGCTTGTTTGTAGCTCTGAACCTGTGCTCCTCTGAGACAGTCACCTCCAACCCAGCCTGCTATCTTCCTAGCTAGTGGGTGCAGTCATAGCAGCCTAGAGAAAGGAGGAGAAAATATTAATGGTTTGTGGGGGATGTGTCTATGGTGGATACTCACTGCTTAGGACCCTCAGGTGATCCAAGGGGTGAGAGAGAGGGGGTGTGTGTGGCATTTTTGGTTGTGTCTGTTCTGGGTTCACATGCCAGGCCCTAAAATGATGTTTGTGTATCTTTCATGTCTCCTTATTTGAAGGAAGAAGCTATTCTTTGCCAGCAGCAGTGTTTGTTAATTTTGAAAGTTTCTGCTTCAAATACCAATTTGATTGAATCATAAATTAAGGAAATGCAAACTTAATATTAAATTTAATTAGGTAAATTTTTTGTGCATTCCAAAGCTTAGTAGAAATGTCTTAATCTATTATCATGTCTGATTAAGAAATGCTTCTAAGAGTTAAGTAAGTGAAGTGCTAGGAAGTTTCTGTTTCACAGGTTTGAACGGGCTTACATGGCAGAATTGTGTACTGTTTCTTTTTTCAAATAACATTTGTTTCTCTTTGAGCCTTATTTTCCTGAGATCTGTTCAGGCTGTCTTTAGTGAGGCATTAGAGCCGATTTTGTGGAAAGTTCGATTTGCACGTGAAAGCTTTGTTACCCTGTATTTGAGAGGGATGTTAAGTGATCACAGTTGAGAGGCAGACAGCTTAGCTATCAAGGTCGGGGAAAAGAAAGTGTTTGAACTTCCCAGTTGTGCTGAAATGTGTGCAGTTAGTAGAAAATGAGATGTGGTTTAAGAAACAATTGGAAGGAATATTTTCAGAAAGATAGGTTGATCCATTCACTATGGTGATTAAGAGTAATCTTCCAACTGTATTAATTTGGTTTTGTGAATTAAAACTTTGGTCAATTTAGCAGTATTTCTGCAATGCTCTTTACAGTTTGATAAAGTAGAATTTTATTTTGTTAACAAGGCTAGTGTTACTTACTGTAGATGCCTTTCCGTTTTCTTTCTCCCTTTGACAGACTTGTGAAAGATAATAAATGAGACTGTTGCCACTCAGTTCTGATGCATTTACAGGATTCAAGTGATGAAATGCATGTAACTCATGGGTTTGCACATCTCATTGTGTCTTTTAGTTACACTGGGTTTACAAAGTCTATTCTTGTTTTCAAAATTACAGAACATGACATTGAATTCAGTTTTCTAAACTGTAAATTAGATGGCATGTCATGTAAATCCATAGCTAGCTAGCTACTCCCTCCTGCACAATTCCTGTGGACTTGTAGTGTTCTGTCCTTGGAAAAATCGAGCAGATTTTTTTCTTTAAAAGTGCATTTGAGGTCAGTTGCAAGTATTACTATTCTCATTTTACAAGTAAGGGAAACTGGGTAAGAGGTTAGATAATCTGGCCAAGTTTATACAAGTCATTAGGAAGACCAAAATTGGATGCTTTCCTGACTCCCAAGTCCAAATGGTCTTCCGCTCTGTCCCACAGCCTTGGGGTTTTTCCACGCTAAGTGATATTGCTTTCATATGATTCCTGTTTTCCCCCTTTCTCCCTGCTATATAGATTCCTAAAGGAAAATCCAACTGTTCTTTCCTAAAAACTACTTTGTAAGTCATTATCCTAGCACAGTGAATTTTTCTGCTTTGAGTTATCATTTCCTCACTAATCATGCCTGCATATCATCATTCTGGTGCTCATAGGCTGCTTGTGTCTCAGACTTGATTCTAGGGCTAAACATTTTCCTAGTGATTTGTTGCCTGCTACGGCTGCCCACTTTCTGGATGGGTGTGGTTTACATGAGGATGGTATAAAGTTATTTGATCTTTTGGCCAATCTCACAGTTGCTTATGTGTGAACTAGAGCTTGCTAAGACCTTAAATAATAATTAACTGTTTCAGCCATATTTTGCCATCAGAAAAGTAGAGTTTTTTAGAATGATGTTTATTGCCAAGTTTAGATGCACACGGGTTTTGTCAAGAATTGAGAAATTGATCAGTTCCTTTTTATTAATAAGTGATTAATTAGGTTTTTGTCTCTGCACCTTCAGAATAAATAGTATTGTCAGGAAATCACTTTTATTACAACATTTATTCTCAGGCTCCTGTTCCTCCCTCAAACAAAACCAAAACAAACCAACCAAGCAAACCCTAATAATTACCATTTTCATATTTAACATTTATTGAGATGCCGTGATTCACTATATCCAGGTTTCAGAAGACATCTATCTAAGGTGCCTCTGTACCCATAGGATTGCAGTACAAATGCCACGTATCCATTCTAGTTTGCTATTTTAATATGTATGAATCAGGAATGGAAGGCCGATTCTGTGGTTCCTTGTGTCAGAACTGCCTTATGTCAAGAGATGGAGTTAGCAAATTGATTTCCTTGATTTAGATTCAACTCGGGTAACTGTAGAAGACTGTACGTGGTTTACTAAAGAAGAGAAAGAATGTAACTTTCACCTGTTTAATCATATTCTATGGAAAGCCCGATCTCCTTGGCATGCTTGCTTCTCTGTTATGGCTGACTTATTTAATGCTCATCAGTAGGTAGTTGATCTCCAGTGAGTAGGCTGGCTTTCTCTTGCATGTCTTAGTGCAGTTAAAAGTCCCCAAGCTAATAAGTATTTTATAGAAAAACAGCATGAGAGAACCCGGTCCAAATGCCCTTCTCTAATAACCTCAGTGTTCTGCTTTATTTTTGGCATGCTGTTCCATTTTGGAATGTGAAATTAGGATAGTTTGAGGCTGCCTTGATGAGACACAAAATGTTAATGTCCCATTTCAAAAATAACGAAAACCAACCACCATAATAAAATTGATTCTAATTTCATGAGTCATTGTTGCAAGGTTGCCTGTTGTGAAGCATTGCTGAGATTTGAGTGGGTGAAATGTCCCTGCTCCTGTGAAAACCTACCTTGATAAATACAGATGAGCCCTTTCTTCCTGATGCTTAAGGTGGGGGTGAGGTTATTAGGGAAGAACATTTTGTCCTGAGATAGAACATGAAAGCTTGATTTTCAACATGAAAGCTTGAAAATCACGATAAGATCACTATCTTGGCTGTTGTGTTGAGAGCTCATTTATTTAGTAAGAAAAAGTTGACTACACTGCATTGATATTCATGCTACGTAATATTCTTCTAGGTCATTGAAATGGAGTCTTTTGGGGGTTTTAAGACTGTCTGGTTTATCATGAAACAGAACCCCTTCATATGAGTGGGCAATAAAATTGTAGCAAGTATAAATTTTCTTTATACTTGGAATGTACTCGTACTCTCTAGTGTCTTGAGTCATGATGAAAGTGCTGACCCTTTTTCTTTTACAGGTGAAGAACAGAATAAAGAAGCGCTGCAGGATGTGGAAGATGAAAACCAGTGAGAGACATCAAAGCCAACAAGAGAATCCATCTCTGACCACCCCACTCCTCCCCATCCCTCCCCCCGAAAATTCCCCATTGTCACTGAGAACCACCAAATCTGACTTTTACATTTGGTCTCAGAATTTAGGTTCCTGCCCTGTTGGTTTTTTTTTTAAAACAGTTTTCAAAGTTCTTAAAGGCAAGAGTGAATTTCTGTGGATTTTACTGGTCCCAGCTTTTAGGTTCTTTAAGACACTAACAGGACTGCATAGAGGCTTTTTCAGCATTACTGTATTGTCTCCGTGCCAGATGTGGCAAGATAACCATTAGAAATGGATATTACATTGGAATGCCATTAGACTTCTAGGTGAAGCGAGAGTCTAGGAGAGAGGTTTATCGCACTGTAGGGCGCATGTGGTGGCATTTTTCCTTTTTATAATTGTTTAAACCGAATTTTATACCAATGTTTAAAATTAATTGGGTGTTTAGCTTGAAGTTACAGGTTGCGTTGGAACGTTTATCGTAGTGGTTTTGCTGTAAAAAGTGTTTCCAAACTGTGCTGAAATGGTGCTGGTAACAGCCCAACAATCCGTGGCTGCTCATTCTTGCCGACTTTGACCTTCCCTCACAGCAGGTTAGCATTGAAGGTGGTATTGAAAAGCCTGCATGCGTGTTCAATTCTTTGGTTTTTCTCCTTCCCTCTTCCCCTTCTTCCCCTTTACTCCCTGCCCTCCTTCGCTCGCTCAACCTCTTTCGTTCAGTATGTGTAACTTGAAGCTAATTTGTACTACTGGATATCTGACTGGAGCCACAGATACAGAATCTGTATTGTTCTTACTGAAACACAGCATGGAATTAACATTAAACTTAAATAAAACAAACCTAAATTAAAAATGCCAAAAATTATTGCGACTCCATCCTTTATACTTCTCAAATAAAGACTCTGGTCCAAACACTAATGGCAGTATTGTTTTTGCATGAATCCATAATGTGAGAAGTTTAAAACGCATTGGTCCAAGCTGCACAAATGATGTTAGAAGCCTCTCTCTCTCTTTCTCTATTTTAAAAAAAAAAATAAAGGTTGCCTCTTAACCAGGTGTTAATAGTGCTGGTTGGGCAGGCTGACTTGTCTGCCAGCCATCCCCATGTGTCGCATTGCCTGTTTGATAGCTTATGTGGGATTAGTTCATGGCAACTGAAGGGATATTGTCATTAAGTAACATTGCATTTTGAGTTGCCTCACTGCAACTGAACAAGTTTGAATTGTTAGAGTTAACTTATCTAAAGCTGAAGTGAAATTAGGAGCTCTCAAGGTGTTTTAGGCCAACATCAAATGGAAGAACAGTTAGCAAATTGATTACACTGTAGTTCCTAAAGCTGATTGTTAAGCTGAAGGGTATAAACATGTCATATTGACTCAACTGGGTTTGAAAAATTGGACAAAGATAATGCTTCAGGAATTGTAGATCAGAGTGGGAAGGAACATGAAGACATCTAGTTCAGTCCCCTGCCTTGAGGCAGATTAGATAGTATCCCCTTTGCACAGATTATATAATCAACTTTCCCTAGGTCATACAGTTAATAAGTTTTTTTTTTAAATGGCCCATAATGTAGATACAATTTAGATAGTTTGGGAAGATAACTCCTAAAATTGCTAATTGTTTTTTCCAGCAGATAATGAATTTAAGATGATTGTAAATTATGTATCAGAATAGACCTAATTCATCAGAGGCAGCAGTGTAAGACACTTTCTAGCACTAACCAAGATGCATTGGTAGAGTACTTTTAAATTTCCGATGCCCTTGTTCGGCTCTGTGGGAGCATTTATGGTTAGCTTTGTCTGCAGTATTCTTGTACAGAAATGAAGGGCCACATCTTGATTGAGCAGTGGTGGGATGCCAAAGTTGAAAGAATCCAGGACTTCTGCACATACAGCTCAGAAGGGTCCTTGTGACTGGAAGGATGGCGATGGCTCTGTTCTTACAGATCAGGGAATCTTGTGGCACTGGCAGCAAGTCCTAATGATCTTCAGGGGATTCTTTTCATCATTGGCTATGCCCTACACAGGGTGCAAGGAGGGGATGACCCAGGTGGCCAGTTCCAAGAAGCACCACAAGCATGGAGAGACTGCTTAGTAACCACATAAACTTTGCCATGATAAATGAGTGCTGTACACAACTTCAGGGAGGCTAGCACTGTCACCGTTTTCAAGAGGTAAAATAGAGAACCTTTTCTTTTCCGTTGGCTGGAGAAGTGGATGCCTCAGCAGCCATGTGCTCTCAGAAACACAGTGTGACTTTATTACAGTGCAGATTTTCATGGACATGATAACAGACCTACTGACCTTAGAGCAGAAGGAGAAAATGGAGATGACCACTTTGATCATCAGCTTGTCACTTATAACACTGATAACCTGGGTAACAGATGCCATGGTAGCTGATTAGAAACATGAGTAAATGGAAGGAGATTTGTACTCCTTGCTTTCAGGGTTGGACTAATGTAAGCTTTTACCTCCTAAGATACTGGTTTTTAGCTAGCCTCCCTTTTAGGAGGCTGAAGCGGGGGATAGTAGTTTTCAATGTGATATTATTAAGTCCCACATCAGGCTAAGTGAGGCCTAACAAATTTGTAGCTGTGTACTTAAGCTGAATGACAGAAGCAGGGTGGGTTGGGGGGGGTTCGGTGGGTAGTTACTAGAACTGGAATAAAGATTGTTATAAATTCTACTGGGGAGGAATATAGTATATGGGAGACTTGATTGCCCAAGCGTGGCATACTTTCGAAGGAGGCCCCCCCCCTAAACTGGTGAATAAAAGAGTATATGGGGGATGTGAAAATGATTTCAAGTCATGCAGCTAGACTGAGATACTGGAAAAGTGTTGTAGTTGTGCTATTGAATGCTGAGTTTTGAGCAATCAGGTGGAGTAGCTACTTTAATAGAAGCTAATGATGGGATGCAAAGTAGCTATGGTTGTCAACTAAAAGATGGCTTTTTTTTTTTTTTTGGACAATTTGCAGCACTCCTTTAAAATTTTCAGCTGTACTTTATTAAAAGATTGGGGTACTCTGTTCTTCATTTCTGAAAATGACCTTTGCAAAAGAACAAAGAAACTCAACAGATTTAAAGAGGAAATATGAGGGAAGCTTACTGCTTGGTCTTCAGATTTGATAGATTGGCTCTTAAAATACCTCTGGAGTAGCAATCTGAGTTGGAATTCAAGATGCTTTTTAAGGGAAACGGAGCACCCTTGAAAACGTGGCTTGGAGCCAGCTCCATCGAGTCACGATTCGTAGTGACATCTCTTTGACCTGTGCCAGCATGCCTGTTGGCCAGTCAATACCTCCGCCCTCCAGCTCTCATAGGGCGTGAGCTGTTCTAATAGTTTTCCACATTACTAAAATCTCATCCTTAAGATGATTTCATTCTTTGAACTTGTGTCTCAAGGTAGTAGTGTCTGGTGCATAGGAGTGGGTGCTCAATACATGCTTGTTGCTTTCTAAGTTTTTTTTTTTTCCTGGAAATCTTTGTCTACCTTAAGCACACTGAAGTTAATTTAACCTTTTACTAGTCATCTGAGCTTCTGTGGTAGTGTGCAATACGGTATAGATAGGCGGGGGACTAAATGGATTTGTTTAGTCTTTTCAGGTGTGTCTGACTTTGTGCCCCAGTTGGGGTTTTTCTTGGCAGAGCTACTGGAGTGATTTGCAGTTTTTCAGCTCATTTTACAGATGGGGAAACTGGGGCAAACAGGGTTGAGTGACTTGCCCAGGATCACACAACTCTGGTCTTACTGACTCCAGCCTTGATGGCCTATCCACTCCACCACCTAGCTGCAGACTAGACTAAATGGGTAGTGGAGATGATATGGAGCTCGTTTTCTTTGAAAGGTTATTGGCTTCCTTTTTTTTTTTTTTAATTTCCCTGTTAACCTCATGTTAGTGAAGTCGAAGATGTGTTATATACAGCCTTCTGGCCTCCAGGGCAGTGGAATGTGGCTGTTTTTCTGAACAGTCACTATGGTCACCTCATCAGATTTCAACTCATTTTACTTTCAGACCTTTTGTTGCTCAGGTAAAGAAACAACCTCTCATTTTAAGGACTTGTACTTGGGGAATTTGTTTACCCAACAGCCTGCAAATTATTCATCTGGTAATACTACAACCAACAGCATTTATCCAGGTTCTGAATGTATGACTTTGAATTGAATTCCAGTCATAAGCAGTGTAAAAGAGGCAGTTTTTAATACTGTAATCCATCTAGAAGCCCTATATGATCCCTACATACTCAGTTTTCTTGTGGAATCTTTTCAGTAATATTTTTATCATTGCCCTTATGTTGAATCAGTGAGGTGACTAGGCAGGGTCAGGAAGGTTGTAAGAATGCATGCTTCCTCCGGGTGAGCCCTGCAGTTGTCTAGCTGTAGAATATCTTTGCTTTATGTTTATATATATCTTTGTAAACCTTTAATTTTGAACTGGTTTTGTGCTGAAGACACAAAAAAGATGAACACATGAATGAAAAGATTGCTTTGCCCAGCTGTATCTTATCACCATAAGCAACAGCTGTGGTGTCTTTGGAAGTGCTGCAAGGGGGACCTTTTCCAATGACACTAGTCTTTGGCAGCATTGGTCCAGGCCAGTTTAGCCTGTCTTGTCTGTTATCTCTAATCGAGCAGTTGATTCACTGAAACCTGTCAGTGGAGAAGCAGGCAAGTATCTGAGCCTTCTCAGAGGATTACTGCTCAGGACAGTTTGCTGACCCCTTCCACTTGGTACAGCTAACCTTCTGATTGATGCTGGCTCTTCAATGACCAGATACACTGTTATTTCAGAAAGTGTTTTTTTTTTTTGTAAAAAACCCTGTTTGGTAAAAAAAATCGGCATGGAACTAGAGTTTGGGCCACTTCTCATTTCTTTCACCTTCTGAAATGTTTAACTTAGCTTTCATTTAGCACTATAGTAAGGGTTCAGCAGCTTCAGGTGACTCATAATTTAAAAGGAATTGGATTAATTCCATGCAGAGGGTGGTAAATTGGCCTTGAAGTCAGAGAACCTTCTTTTCTTTTTTGGAGGGGGGAAGGCAGAGCAACTGGGGTTAAGTGACTTGCCCAAGGTCACACAGCTAGTAAGTGTGTCAAGTGTCTGAGGCTTGATTTGAACTCAGGTCCTCCTGACTCCAGGGCTTGTGCTTTACTCACTGTGCCACCTAGCTGCCCCTCAAGTCCTTCCTTTGATGTCTTACTATCTGTATAACTTTGGGCATGCAATTGTACATCTCTTGGGCCTGTTTTTTAAATTTGGAAAATGAGGGGGTTGGATTAATGGCATTGGAAGGGGGTGGTGTCCCACTTCTAACTCAATGGGCTTTTAAGTCACTTAAGCTTCCTGGGCCTTACTTTCATCCTCTAAAATAAAGGAGTTGGGTAAGATGGTATCTCCCTCCCTGTTCTTGAGTTAGGAGCTTATGAACTAATTCCATTTTAAAATCTATATACTCTTAGAAGGTTAGCATAAATTTGACCGGGAAAATTTGGAGTGGACATTGGGACATCTAGAATATGCCAGTCATTGTTTTGCTGTGTCTGTAGATAGGATTGTTCACTCTTAGTGAATGTTGCCCCGCTTCCAAGCCCCTTCAGCTTGGACAGGTTGTCACAACTGGGGCATGAGTCTGCCCCCTTTCCCTAAATGCAGCAGCCTCAATCTTGAACCTTTCTTGAACCTCTTACATTAGGGGACAGCTCCCTCCTTCCAGACCTCCCCGTTGTGTCTGGAGGCTACTGTGCTGAGAACTTGCTTTCACTTTCCACAAATGCTTTTCAGTGTGTGCACGTTACGTTTTCTGGTCTCACAAGGAAGATACGGTGAAAGACATCTGGGTCAGAGAATTTTGTATCCAAACTTTGAGCATCCTTGGTGGAAATTGCTTTGGGAGCAGCATTGCAGGATATCAGGAGGCTTCAAATGGAAAGGTCTTTTTGGGTCATTTAGTGGTACTGTGGTCCACTGGAGAGAGCCCAGAGTAGAGTCAATCACGCTGGAATCGAGTTATGACTTCCATGATGGCCTATGTGACCTTAAACAAACGACTTAACCTCCTTTATCCTGTTTCCCCGTTTGTGAAGTGTTAATGGCAGGGTTGTGAGGAGGCCAGTTTGATATAAAACTTAAAATGCTGGATTGAGTTGGTATTATCTAATCCAGTCTCTTCATTTTACAGATTAAAAGGACCAGAAACCTGAGTCTTGGAGAGGAGAATCAATCAATCGATAATTATTCTGTATACTCTCTCTGCCTTCATTTCCTCTTCTTTAAAATGAGGGTGATATTGTGGTGATAAGAAAAGGGACACAGACATGTCAGCTCTTCAGAATGTTCTAAGTGTTGGGTAGGCCCAGGCTGTTGATGACAGATGCCTGTTCTTTGGCTACAAAAGCCCCTTGGGAAAGGGTTGTAGACTCCACCAGTCTTAGAACAACATATCTTGGGAGCACCCAATGAGGCACGTAGGAAGTCTGGGGTTGGGATTGGCACCATGGCTGGAAAGGCCCCAACCAAAAACTGACCTTCCATTCGGGCTTCACTCTGGTTAATGTGAAACATCTGGATTTCCAGACTTAGTAATAATAACCATTGATAAATTGGCAGCAATTAGCAGAGGGCTTTGTCTACATTCAGCCTCAAAACAACCTCTTGAAGTAGGTCTAGCGAAAATATCCACTTTGCAGATGAAGCAACTCAGGTTGAGCATCTTTCCCATGGTCCTACAGCTAGTATGGGTCAGAGGTGAGATTTGAACCCAGGCCGTTCTGATCCTAAGCCTGTTATACCTCTCAACTGTATCCCTTCCAGCATCTTCTCTGCCTTTCCTTCCTCTTCGTTGTTTGCTGTTCTTCCCTGCCCCATCCTGTTACCACAGGAATTCCAAGAATCCCCCTTTCCTTTCCTCTTTGATCCCAGGATCATCCCTACGGCTAAGGATGGATACCAGTCATGTTGCTTCCCCCTGCTTTGCTATAGACTGGCTTGTGAATTTCTGGCTCTCTCTGATGAGGTCAGAGGTAGAAGCTACCCCAAACCCCAGGGCCATTCCCTTTCTCACCAGTCACCCCCACTCTGGTCTTTTGTTTCTTTATTCAGTGAGAGAAAAGGGAAGCCTGGAAAGAGCCATCTGCATCTACTCAAGGATCTCTGGGGCAGGTGACCAAGTCCTTGTCAGCCCTCCTAAGCTTGTGTGCAAGCAGAGGCCACAGCAGTAGTCAGCACTGCCCTGAAGCGTCACCAGGCCAGGGGTGAGGATGAAGACCTGAAGCTGAAGGGTGGGTGAGAGCTCCCTTGGCTGGGAAGGGTCCCTTGAGGTGGTCTTCTCTAATCCCCTGCTTCTTGGCAGCTTCACGCTTGAGCCCCAAGTGTTCTCCATTCCCCACTCCCTTCCCAATTTCTCCAAGGCCCCTCTCTTGCATCTCATCTCCCTGGGCAGAAGTAAGTTAGTCATGGCCAAGGTCCTTTAGGGGGACAATTTCTATGTTGAGATTTCCTGTTATATACAACATACTGGGGAGAGGAGTGGGGAGAAGGGCAGCAGTCACTTTGTGATTCATCTTGGGTCATTTTTATGCTCTTCCGATCAACAATGTGAAATCCCATTCAACAAAGAGCCTACTGTGTATGTAACGTGTTGGGGGGAGGGGATTCAAAGACAAATGAAACCATCTGTGCCCTTAAGCTACTTATGTTCTATAGGGGTGGAAGAGAGGGAGATACAACATTTAAATGGTATTCTAGACAGGAAAGAGTGAGCACCAATGAATGACTCCTTAGGGATCAGGAAGAGTTTTCCTTAGGAGAGCCTGAAGGAAACCAGTGATTCTAAAAGGCAGAAATAGGGAAGAAGGGTATCCCAGGTACAGGCAGAGCTCAGAGGCATGAGAGACAGTGCAGATTGTAGAAGGCAGCAGTGGGGGTGAGTGACGTGAAACGGCTGGAAAGGTAGGCCGGGGTTAAACTGAAGGACTTGCATGGGAGAAAGCAAGGAATCCCCTTCTCCCTTTGGCAGAAACAGGAGCCTGGAGAATCTCTGCAGCCTGGGTGTTATGAGTTGTGAATGAGAACTTGGTGCCATTAGTTAATTCCTTGGACTCTGGGTATTTAGGCATCACTGCCTGATTAAGGGAAATTAGTTGTGGAGAGCAGGGGTGACACCCACTCCTCCTGCTCCCGGGGATCCTTTCCTGTCTTGTTTTGTCAACCCTCCCTCTGTCACTCTTCAATTTTAGAAGGGTTTGGAAACTCCTCTTAGGTGCCATTGTGACTGGCCAATGGTGACCCACCTGAAGAGCCACAGGTGGGAAAGTGTGATCACCTACCTTGAGGCAGATGCTGAAGACAATGCCAGGGTAAAAAGTGATTCTGAACACTTGTGCCCAGCCAGCACAGTGCTGGCTCTGACAAGTCCCACCGAGATGGAAAGATCAGTGTGGGGCTGGTGACAGACCAGCAGCAGAAGCCTGGCATCATTGGTTCTGTTCAGAGGGACTGGTGACCCAGGTTGGTTACTAAATCATGTTTTTTTGGCTGCAGAAAATAAATCATCATGGAAGGGTTGTGGCCTGCATCAGTGAAGGGAATATAAACACCCATGGAATCACAAATCCTGGAAATGTTGAAGTAAGTAACCTGGGTTGGAAGGAAAGGTCTCTAGGTCTTATGTGATGGGAGCCCACTTTTGCTCTAGGAATGCTGCTGGGTTCAAGGTCAGCTTGCCCTCCAGCCTGGTTCCCAACATAGCCTCTTTGGATGACCTCGGAATAAATCCTTCCTCACACAAAACACTCCCTCCCTCTTTTACAATCTATTCATTGGTAGCTCGCCTCCTTTTGTGTTGAAATATGGTAGGCCTTGTGAGTTGGCCTGAAGTGGGATGATGTGAATAATAAATAAGTGAATGAATGGATGAATATATTAAGGGCCTACTATGTGTTGGGCACTGAGTTTATAGCAATAAAGGTGGAGATGGTCTCTGCTTTTAAGGAATTTGGATGTTTTTTAAAGTTTTAAACTTTCTGAATATTTCCACACACATAGAACAAAAGAAGACTATATAGATCTCGTTATGTTCCACTTAATTTTTAAGCATGTGCTAATTCAGCACATCAATTCCCAAGCTGTAGTGCTTGTCCGTGCTGCCTGCTGAACCGTTTTCTGTTCTCTTCTAAGGATTTCTTTTCTTTTCTTTTCTTTTTTTTTTTACAAATCATCTTTGTACATTTGTCTAAAAATACTTTCCTGATATTCTTTTTCTAAGAATCCACTTAACAGCCATGTTTGAAAATGGATGTTACATTTATGGCCCATCACCTCTCTGTCAAGGGGTGGGATGCTTGCTTTGTCATCAGTCTTCTGAAATCATGGTGGATTGCTGCATTAATCTGAGCTCTTGGTGGTTTTCCTCCACAAGGTTGTGGTCATTGCATGTCATTCTCCTGTTTCTTCCAATTTCATTTTACATTGGTTCAGGCCCATTCTGATTCACTTCATCTTGTGGAGTCCATTCCATGGTATGCTTTCAAGGTCAACAACCTTCCCATATCCTCCAACTTTTCAAACAACATTCTTTCCACCTACTTGTATTCATTGAAACCTGACTTCCCAGAGGGTACCCTTGTATCCCTATCTAGTGGTGGCCTTTCTTCTCCTTTTTCCCTTTCATCCCCACTCCCCTTTCAGAGTTAGGAGTGAGGCTGGGCAACTTGTCTTGTACCTTCAAAACATTCTTCTCTCCCCTCTCCCCTCCGACCCCCATCCCTCTGTGATCTCTTGTACCATTAACTGTTATATCTTGGTTTCCAAGTCCTTTCCCCAACTTTTCCCATTAGCTTTATCTATGGTTAATGGTCTTCTTCTCTATACACCCCCTGCTATCATTCTGGGGAAATTCAAATTCAAAATTCCATATTCTTGGGGCATTTATAAAAATAAAGCAACATACGTAAAGTGCTTCGCAAACCTCCAAGTACCATGTAAGTGCCAGTGATCATGATGATGACAGTTATTATCCAAGATATGCCAGTGAACTCCTAAAGCCTTGTAGACTACATGACTTGCTAGCCACTTTTCTGGGGATTCATGTGAGTACAAACTTTATCACATCGCTAAAGGTGATAGACTTTTTCTTTTTAAATTTTTATATATTTTTTCCAATTACATGTAAAAACATTTTTTATCATTCATTTTTTTAAAGAATTAAGTTCCAAATTCTCTCCCTCTTCCCCCTTTCCCCTCTTTGAGAAGGTATATTATACATATAATGGAAGTAGTTAGCTGGCTCAGTGAGTAGAGCTCTGGGCCTGGGGTGAGGAAGACCTGAGTTCAAACGTGATCTTAGACATTTACTAGCTGTGTGACCCTGGGTAAGTCACTTAACCTCTGTTTGCCTTAATCCACCAGAGAAGGAAATGGCAAACCGCTCCAGTTTCTTTGCCAAGATAGCATGCTGTGGTCCATGGGGTCATGAAGAATTGAACATGACTGAACATATGCATAATAACATACATGTGTAGTCACACAAAACATATTTTCATATTAGCCATGTTGCCAAAGAAAACAGACCAAAACAAACCCCACTCAAGAAAAATAAAATAAAAAAGTCTGCTTCAGTGTGCATCCAGATTCCATCACGTCTTTCTCTGAAGGTGGATGGCATTTTTCATTAGGTGATTAAAAGCTTGCTGGAGAGAAGCCGCTTCAGTTGAGGATGGAAGTTGGAAGCCAGGTCGAAGGTAGTTTGGAAGAGGAGGCATCCAAAGAAAGTAGGTCACTTTTCTGTGGAGTTTGACTGAGAAAGGCAGGAGAGATCTTACAGGGATGGCTAGCAGGAGTGACAGCAGCGGGGAGACTTTTCTGAAGGAAATAGGGGAGCCCTGAATGCGTTTGTAGGCCGCAGAAGAGAGACTGGTGAGTAGGCCGAGATTAAAGAGTAGAGGAGGAGGGGAGGATAGTTAGAACGATCTGCTGGAGAAGACTGGAGGGAGGGGGATCAAGGTTTCATCTGAGTGGAGTTGACCTCAGCAAGGAGAAAAAATAATAGAATCTTAGCTGTAGAGCTGGAAGAGAACTTAAATGTGACCTGGTCCAACCCCTCACCTTTTACAGGTAAGGCTATTGAGAAGCAGCTGGGTTAGGTGGCCTACCCTAGGGCACATGATAAATGACAGGGCTAGGAGCTGGACTTAGGTCCTCCTTCTTGCACTATTCATGTTGCCTTGGCAACCTCTTAAGAGGCTGGAGTAAAAGAGGACATGGTAGGGGATGTCCTCAGAGGTGGTTGAGATGGGGCAGCAGAGAGCTTTCTGCAGATGCCCTTAATTATGTGATGTGTGAGGCAAGGTCCTTGGCTGAAAGCGGTGGGGGGAGGAAGGGATGCCCTGAGAAGGGAAAGTTTAGAACAACCGTTGTGATGAGGGGGAGAGAGAATTAGGGAGGAGTAAAAGGATCGCCCTGCTTAAGTGTGGGTCCAGGTGAGATTAAAGATCATAAATCTGTAGTGTATGCAAGCGGCAGTGAGCTCTGGGAGCAGCCCAGCGCTGGGTTCTGGCAAGGGGCGAGTGGTGATAAGAGAAGGGGGTGAGGGACTCCAGGGTATTGTTGAAGAGGTTCACTAATTGGGAAGGGAGGTGAATAGCTCAAGTGATAATACCTAGGGGTGAGAGATTGACGGCCACAGTGAATATGAAAAAATGGGTTCCAAGTATAAAGCAAAGGGTGAGAGGTGGAATCTGATGGAAGACTGTGGAAGGCTGGAGGAGCATGGTCATGGAAGTGGACACCTGGTAGGGGTGGCAAGGTCCAGGTGGTAGTAGTCTAGTGTATCTGCTAGCTTTCTTGGTTCTGCATCAGTTCATAGAAATCTTCCTGTGTTTTTCTCTGGAATTCCCTTCCATCATTCCTTCTGCCTAGACAGTGCTCCCTCCCATCCTCTTCCGTAATTCATTCAACCAATCCCCAGTCAATGAGTGGGCCCCCCTTCATTCACCTACATTTTGTCACAGCATTTGATAACACCTCTGGTGTTCTTAATGAAGAGGTCGTTCTGGTTAAATGGCCAGAGTGCCAACTAATGGTTCCACGTTGGTGTGGAAAGATGTCTCTCTCTTGAGGGGCTCAAGGATCTGAGCTTGGCTCTTTGCCATTTAACATTTCTTTTTAGTCTTTGTTAAAAACATAAGTGAAACCAAGGAGGGAGGGATAGTTTACCCACTGGATGACAGAGACAGTATCTGAAGAGATCTTGATAGACCCAAAGGGCAGATTAATGACAGTGTCAGCTTGGAGAAGTCACCAGGAGAGTGCCACAGAGATCTAGTTGGCCCTGGGATGATCAGCATTTTTATTAATGACTCGGAGGTAGACTTATCAGATTTGTAAAAGACACAAAACTAAGGAAGGAACAGCAAACCCTTTGTATGAAAGTCAGGAGTCTTGGGTTCAAATGCTCTTTTCGACAATTATCAGCAATTGTGTGATTGCAATCAGTCAGTCCGCTTCCCTATCTGTATAATGGGAACAAGAATACCTTTACTATCTCCGTCCCAGGTTTTGTCAGGAGAACATTTTGTAAACTTAAGAACCTAGAGCAGGGTGAATAATTTCCCTCCTCTTCCATCCCTCTCCCCTTCCATCACCCCTCTGAACCTTTTAAAACAGAAGCAGCCAGGGCAGACTCTCATTGGCCTTTTCATTTTACTTGGGATTACATATCATTATAAATATTAACAAATCATACCTGAAAAGCACGCTGTTGGGGAAGATCGCAGTGAAGTACAAAATCAATTTTGTGGGTGGCAGTTTAAGGATGATTTCTGCGACCCTCACATTGTAGCAAAACCGTATCAAACATGGAGGGCTTGAGTTGACAACAGGGAGAGTCCATGCATTTGTTTATACGCTCAGTTAGAAAAGTTATGAAGGATGCAAATGACATGCACCTTTCCTCCTGTCCAGGCCCATTTACCCCAGGGCCCCCTGTGGCCTCCCCTCGGCCCATCCCCCCAGGTTCCTCTGCTAGGAGCCCAGAGCTCCTACGTGGAGGTCAGTAGGGGACAGTTGTGGAAGACTGGGTGAAGCTCGGTCGGTGACTGGGAGAAGGCGATAGCTACAGGCGTCTTCGGATGACCTGTTTAGAGCTGGAAAGGACCTTAGAGGTCAGCCTCCTCATTTTACAGATAAGGAGACCAGAGAGACGAAGTAGCTTGTCCAGTGTCACTTAGGTGGCGTCGTTCCTGGATTGTATAAACCAAAATGTCAGGCCATCCAGGGAGGGCAGTTTGAGATTTAGAACTTGGTCTGGGTAATTTGCTGGGGGAAATGACATCTTAGAAGCTTCAGGAGTTGGCTTATGATGCTGTAGGGGTGGAGAGGCATCGAGGCTGCTTTTCTGAGCCTTTTCTTGACTCCTGGGATGGGGATGAGGCAGGCCTGGGCTCAGAGGGATGCGAGCTGGGGAACTGCTCACTGCCTCTCCTCCTCCAGACCTTTCTGCTTTCCCTCTTCCCCTGTGCTGGGCTGCCACATGCTGACCCCTCTTCTCTGCACCAGGGCCGCCCCTCTTTCAGGTACGTTTTGGGCCTCCCTTCCCCATCCTGGAGTTCTATGTAGAGCGGGTGCTTTCTTGACTCTCATTTTGTCAGTGTAATATAATGGAAGAAGTACTGGACTGGAGCCAGATGATGTGGGTTTGAATCCCGCCTTTGCTACTGCCTGTGTACTGTACAAGCCATCTTGTCTCTCAGCCTTTGTTTCCTCATCTGTTAAATGAAGGGGGTTGGATTATAATCACAGAGATATAAGGAAAGCCTTAGGTCATCTAGTCCAACATTTTAAAGATGTGGAAACTGAGGCCCATAAAGTAGAGTGACTTTCCCAGGGTCACAGAGGTAATCCGAGGTACCTCCCTGCCATCTGTAAGTATGTGTAGTTGGGGACCAGCCTAGACTTGGCTGCTTGGGCTTTGGGGATGGCTGGGGTTGCTCAAGGCCATTCTCCTCAGCTCTGTGACTCTGAGCAAAGGGCTTTCCCTCTCTGGGCTTCGGTCTCCTCTGTAAAGGAGTTTGGATGAGCCAGCCCCTGATATTCTGTGGTTCAGAGCCTTTAGAGTCAGACACTGGAAACACTTCCCAACGGGGGTGTGGAGGAAAGGACTAGAAAGCCCGTTACCAGGATGCTCCGCCTGCATCACTGCCAGGACGTCACCTGCTGAGGTCCCTGCTCCTCTGAGGCCTTGGACCTCCCGAGTCTGGAGGGGACAGGTGGGAAACATCCTATGCAGACACAGACCCTGCCTGCCTCTGCTTGTTGGGTTGGGAGGCTGGGGCGGCCGAGTGGCATGAGCCCGGGGAGCGGGCAGGACCACAGAGGCCTTCAGTGAAGATCCCAAACAGGCCTATCAACTCCACCATTTCACAAAAAAGAAGGGCGAGAGCCAGGCTGCCACAAGGACCATGGGGGTAAGGCAAAGTAGATGGTGGAGCCCCAGGATACTGAGCGGAGAAACCAGGCCCCTATTAGAGCCTCTCCAATAATTGGGAAAAAGGGAGAAAAGACAGCAAGATGAGCGATTCCAGAAGTTCTTTCTCTTTGCGATAGGTCTGCATGTATATGTTCTTGTATGCATTTGTTTATGTAATTGCAGGTTTGCCACAGAGACAGTGAGGGCTGGGGTGGGGGGTGGTGGTGGTGGGAATGTCGGGGCTGGAAGGTGCATCTGAGATCATTTATTTCAGTCCTCTCATTTTACAGGGGAAGAAACTGAGGGCCAGAGAGGAAGCCTCTGTAAAATGAGGGGTTGACCTCGATGCTGGATCCTTTCCAGCTCTCCATGCAGCATCTGCCCTTGGTCACACTACAAGGTATGGGCAGTCAAGATTCGAATCCGGGTCACCTGACCTTTGACCCAATGCTTGCCGCTGGTACTCTCCATGACTAATAATGGACGAAGCTCAGAGCCTTTGCAGATTGAGCATCAGGGAGAGAGCTGAGTAGCTTCTGTGTTTTCCCATGTCTAGGAGATACTGTTCATACGAGTAGAGTCTTTCTGTAAAAAGGGCTGGCCCTGGGCAAGGCTGGGAAGTTGGCTGCTGGTCCTCAGCACATTCTCCTGGGCCCTGCCCAGGACCATGCCCCTCAAGGTGCTGGCCAACAGAGCTCATAAACTAACGTGGGCATGGACATTAATGGGAGAGCTTGGGAAGGGGGGTCTGGAGGGTGGGTGTATTTTAAGGTAGCCTTCTGGAGACATCACCCCCTCCCTGCCTCTTGCCTTACTCATTCTTGATGTCATGGTGGGAACTGCAGGCCCCGAAGAGCTGGTGTGGGCAGGTGATCGATGGTGGGGCGGTATCAAGTCACATCTTGCTGGCTGATGACGCCATCTTCACCCAGCCCGGCTGGGTAAGTACTTTAGGAGACACCTGCCTTGTCGTCTTTAGGGGGCCTCCCATAGTCCTACAGCCTGGAAGGAGGGAGACACACTGAGTGGGGAGTTGGGGGCCACTCTTCTTTCTGCGGTCTGTTCTCTGTGATTTTGGACAGCTTCTCCTGGGGCATCAGTTTTCTCTGAGACGATGTTGACTCGTGTCCATGCTTGTGTCTGATGGCAGGTTGGCCCAAGTGGCTCATTCAGTTGTGGGGTCAGTTTGGTTCCGATAGCGCCCCCTCACGAGGTGAGCTGGCTGCCCGTTCTTGGCTCCTCCCTGGCCACTTAGTTCCTACTTTCTCTCTGACTTTCCAAAAAACTGAAAGTTAAGGTATGTATGTCTCTCCTTGGGATTGCTCCCCAACCCTCGATTATTGGGCAAGTGTCTCTCTTCCCCACTGGGCACTGACCTTGACCCTTCCCTCAGGGAGCCTTCCCCCGAAGGTCACTTTATAGGCTGGGATGGACGAGTAGAGGGACAATGCCAGGATCAGTATGTCGACCCCAAACATTACATTTGTAAGCGCCTGACCCCAGGGGGAGGCAAAGGGAATCTTCTCTCCCCAAGGCAGCGGGATTTTGCAGGAAGTAGCACCTTTGGTTGGTTCCTCAGGGTTGGGGGGCTGCTCCAGCCAGGTCCTGGTGGGAAGGGAAGCCATTGGAGGAGGAGGAGGAGGAGGGGAAGGAGGAGGAGGAGGGGAAGGAGGAGAAGGAGGAGGAGGAGGAGGGAGAGGAGGGGGAAGAGGGGGAGGAGGGAGAGGAGGGGGAAGAGGGGAAGGAGCAAAAGGGGGAGGGGGAGGGGGAGGGGGGAGGAGGGAGAGGAGGGCAGGGAGGAGGGAGGAGGAGGAGGGGGAGGGGGCGGGGTGGCGGCGGGTAGGACACAGACCAGGCATTGTGGCATTGCTGGGCACTCTCTGAGGCCCTAGAGCTGGATCTCAAAGATCATTCAGTCCAACCCCCTTATTTTACAGATGTGAAAGCTGAAGACTAGGAAGAGGAAGTGGTTAATTAGGCCAAGGTCACCCATATTGCAGAGCCTCTGATTCCAAGCCTCCCCTCCCTCTCCCTGCCCTTTCTCCTGGAAGTACCACCTGCTGTCCTGGGAGTGCTATGAGCCCCCCACTTCCAAGTGGGTTTCCACTTTACAGGAAGATTAGCCAGCTGGAAGCCTTTCCCCTTCCCTTACTGTCTCAGATGGTTCCCAGATGGTCTGTTTAGTTCTACTGCCATGGGCCTGACTGGGAGGGAAATGGGAAAAATCTTTCAGAGCAACAGTGAGGGATGGGGGATGAGGGGGAAGGAAGGCCGAGGGTAGAGCTGGACATACAGTCAGCTTGGGTGTCTGCTGTATGCTCAAAACCCATTCCCCTCTTGTCCAGTTCACTGAGACCTGGAAGGTCTACAGGCCTGGTCATCCCAGCCTCGCCATTCAAGCCAGCTCACACTGAGAGGCAGATTTGCTTCACATGACTCAGTTTCCCTCTCTGTAAAAGGGCTTTTAGTCGACACTAAGGCCTCTTCTAGCTCTGACATCCTTTGGTCCTATGATCCCTAGCCTTCCCGGATTGATCAGAAGGATCAGGCAACTCTCCCCCTTTCCTTTCCTGTACCTCTGGACCCAGAGAGCCCCTTGCCTTAGTCTCCACTCCAGTGAAATGCTTTTGCTGGGCTCCCACCTTTAATATAACTTTACTGTGACTTCTATAGGGTGTCCACATCAGACCAGGGCCTCTAGGAGGCACCATAGTGCATAGAGCACTGGGACTGGAATCTCTGAGACTCATCTTCCTGAGTTCAAATCCAGCTTCAGATACGTACTAGCTGCATGACCCTAGGCAAGTCACTTGCCCCTGTTTGCCCCAGTTTCCTCATCTCTAAAATGAGCTGCAGAAGGAAATGGCAAACCACTCCAGTGTCTTTGCCAAGAAAACCCTGAATGGGGTCACAAAGAATCAGACATGCCTGAAAGCACTCAACAACCCCCACATTTAGATCCATAGTCGTGTGTCCTTTTCCATCTGTCCGTCTGTTTGTTAAAAGGCATGTGGTTCAGCAGCTGCCTCTTATTCCCTGGGTGACCTGCCCCTTCGCTTCTCTGTGCCATGGCGTGAATGACGCCTCTAAATCCTGTCATTCAGCGGCAGTCCAGGCCGTGGTATTCCTTGGCAATTAGACAGTTGGCTATTTAGGGAGGAGTGAGGAGAACCTCCCTGGTGCCCAGCCAGGTCAGGATGGGCTCAGGGCAGAGGGGACTGACTGTGGAAGAGACACACACCTCTACATCCCCTAGCACTCAGCGCTGTGCCTCATGTGGAGGAGAGACAGTGTGGCCCAGTGGTTAGAGCTTGCATCTTGGAGCCGGGAAATCTGGCATTAAATCCCACCTCAGACCCTGGGCAACCCTGAGAACCTCAGTTTCTCCATCTGTACAATGAGGGACAGCGATACAGTGACAGCATTGCTTTGAGGAGGGGCAAGAGGAGGAGAATCAGCTGCTTTACTCCCTTCACGCCTACCTGGCCTTTGGCCCCTGGGAGAGAAGCCAGCCTGGAGGCAAGGGAGGATTCAGCCTCTTACAGGATCAGCTGGAAGCCCGGGGTGTCTTGTGGGTGGTTTGGTTTGCCTTTTTCTGATGGAGCCTTAAGGCCTCCCTTCTGGTCTCACATCTGTCTGGTTGCCCTGTGGGCTTGTGGCCACCAGGTGTCACTCACTGCCCACTTGGTTCCTCCTTAAAGACCCTTACTGGGCCCTACAGAGTGTTGACTAAGGTAGAGATAGATCTTCCCTGGAGCCGGTGGCCAGGAGCCTCAGGAGCAGAGATCTCTCCTCTGTGCTTAGTGGCCTCCTGGAATCTCTGACCAGCTGCTGGCTCTCAGGCTAGTTTTCACTCCCCTCCCAGGAATGCCAGGGAGGAAAGTCTCAGCATCATTGTGTCATTGTGACCTGGAATTCCAGCCTATCCCTTTCCACAGCCTCTCACTTAGCTTCATTTACTGCTCCGGTGTTAGGCGCAGGCACCTGACTCCAGCCCCTCAGCTTGGCACTCTCCTCTAGCTTGATGGTCAATCTACTCTGGCTTTATGCTTGGCTCAGTCCTGCATCTATTCCTGCCTGTCCTTCCTGCCTCCCTGATATGGAACCAACTGGGGTCAGGGCAGGAACTAGGCATCCTCCCCTTCTACACACCCTGAGCCCCCACGACCCCCTCTCCCAACCCCTGTGGCCCCTTCAGAGGCAGAGAGAGAAGGGGGCACAGGTACCGGAGGCAGATGGACCTGGGCCCACCTCAGGCTTTCAACAATGGGGGACATCTGGCTCTTGGTACCCGTGTCTTCCTCCCTCTGCAGCCCAGCCTGGCACCACTGCCGGTGTCCAGAGTGGACAGATGAGGTGGTGGTTTTGTGTACGCGGTGGTTCAGGAGCCTTTTTATGTTGCTGAGTAAACAGACCCTGAATTGTTGCTGGCGTGGGGGCAGGGGGCAGAGGTCAGTCACTGAGGACAGCTCCGGGCAGCTCGTTGGTCAGCGTGTGCCAGCGCTCGATTTTCTTGTCTTTGTTTTTCAGGCAGTCAAACCAATGCTTAAGGCGTTCACCCTTGGCGTTGATGCCCAACACGACTCCTCCTGAGAAACAAAAGGGGCTCAGGTAAAGAAAAATGGGGTGTCTTCATTAACTGAGAACCTAGATGCCTACTGTGTGATTGTGGGCAAGTCAGGCGACCCTTCTGTTCCTTGTCTGTACATTGAGGGTATGATATTGAGAGGTTCTCTCTGGTCTCCCTGGCTCTAGATGCTACAGTCCCATGAACCCAGGGAAGAGGTTACATATACACAGAGACTTGCTACCAAAGAGGGCGGTGCCGTGGATGCATGTCTGGGGCTCTCCAGGTGAGAACCTGCTTTGTTCTTGGGGCCCAGGCACACTCAAGGCCTGGTGCTCTGGCCAGCCTAGAGACAGCCCCTTCTCCAGCCAGGATGGACCCTTGGGTGAGAGGGGGTGAGCAGGATAGGGCTAGGTCCTCAAGTGTGGCCCTTTGACTGAATCCAAATTTCACAGAACAAATCCCTTTAATAAAAGGGATTTGGACTCAGGCAAAAGGCCGCACCCAAGGACCTAGTGGGCCACTTGGGGCCTCGAGGCTGCAGGTTCCCGGTTCCTAAAATAGAATCTCTGTCAAGACAGCTCAGACACCACGTTCTCCATGAAGCCTTTCCTGATTTCTCCCCACCCCTGCTGGTTCCCTCTCCCTGACTCCCTTGAATTACTCTCCCTACATTTTTTCTGTACATACGTCTATGCACCCTTTGTCTCCCTGTTAGAATGTAAACTCTTTGAGAGGAGGGATTATTTCATTCTTTGTATGTTTATCTCAGTGCTTGGCACCTAGTAGATTTGAAATAAATGCCTGTTGCCTGATTGCTTGGCCCATCCCCCTTGGGCCAGGTGGACCCCCTGTTGGTTTGGGGGTAGCATGGGTATTTTCTTTAGAAATCCTATTCCTATCAGAGGCAATACCAAGGTTCCATGGGACAGCATTCAGGCAATGCTGGATGAAATGACTCCAGTGTCCCCCCACAGCTCTGACTCTGTGGGCTTCTCTGTCCAAGGCTTGGGATGATAGATAACCGGTACTCACAGAGGAAGCTATGTGCTGACCGCAGGTTGGGGTCCCCTCCCTCCCCCCCACTTCTCAGCAACTTCCCAAATCTCAGGAACCTTCTCTTCTAGCGCCCTCCTCCCCTGGGTGTCTGGGGGTGAAAAGGAGGATCCCACTTGGGGCCACTCTCTCTTCTTACCGATGAAATCATTGGATTTGCCGATATCGTAATCCCAGACAGTGACCTCCAGGGTCTTCTTAGCCAGGTCCCCATGCTTTATTTCATAGCAGAACTCCTAATGTCCGAAAAATATCAAAGCCATCAGCACAGGTTGTATGAGGCAGATAGGCCCCGCTCCCTGCCAGGTGTGGGTGTCATTGGGAGAAGCTGGAATTTTGAGGCTGAGGGGCAGGGGATGGATCCTGCCCGGGCTACTACCTAAGGGACCCTGGGGAAATGCCTTGAGTTTGACGGGCCTCTGTTTCCTCATCCGTAAAATGAGGAGATCGTAGGATCAGTGATCTCGAGCTGGAAGAGAACTCAGAGGTCAAGTGGTCCAGTTGCCCCTCGCTGGCCCCTCACCCTTTCCCCTTTTTGGTTAAGAAAGCTGAAGCTTTTTAAATGACCCATCATTAAGGGTCAGAGAGGTATCGAAGAAGGAATTATCAGAGGTAAGACTGGAATCCAAGTCCTTTGATTCTCAACTTCAACGAATCTCTGCTTAAAGCGAGGGGGGGCCTAACACCTACCAAGGCTGTCCATTTCATTGTTCCTGGCACCAAGCCTTAGTTGGCCTCTCTGCAGCCCCCACCCCTCACTCCCTGGTCTGTCTTCTGGGGCCAAGCAGAACTAATTAATCCCTCTTCATGTGACCACACCTCAAATCTTGGAGACCCAGAATCAGGGACTAGAAGACGCTGACGGATGTAGCTGATGAGACGTCCGTGCTGTCTCCAGACCCGTCCTTTCATACACAGGGGAGCTGATCACCCCAGGGGGCTTTGGGACCTGCCTCTATGTAGTAGGGACCTCGGGCATGTGCTGCTGCCAGGGAGGGGTCAAGCTAAGATCAGCAGGGTGGGGGTGCGTAACTCAGGCAGGACAGGAGGATGTAAACTGTGTTAATCAGAAGATACCTTAAAGTCTGGCTTCTTACTAGAACCTCAGTTACCCCAGGGTGGAAAGAGGGGGCAGAAAACTAGTTAAGGGTGCCTGGGGCTTTGGCTCAGGGACAGTGAGGTGGCATTCAAGGTCCCTTAGCAACAAAGAGACAACAGAACCTAACGCCCAAGAGTGATTAAACTAGGAAATGACCAGATGGTGGGCTGGGTTTAAAATGCTGGCCTTCTACCCTTAACTGGCTAGGTGACCCATGTCGAGTCTCTGAACCATTTTCAGCCTCAGTTTCCTCATCTGTAAAGTGAGGGTAATCATAGCGTCTCCTAAATCACGGCTGTAACCATGTGCCCCCTCCCTCCTCCTGCCTCTAGGATGAAACACAGACTTCTCTGTTTGGGGTTTATTGCCATATTTAGCTGGGTCTAAGCTTGCCTTTCCAGGCTCTCCTTTTTCAAATGAGATAATATTTATAAAGTGCTTAGCACAGCACCTGGCACACAGTAGGTGCTTAATAAATGCTTATTCCCTTCCCTCCCCTGCTTTCTGCCTTCTACTAGTCAGCTCAGCCTACCTGTGGTTCCTCCATACAGCATTTCCACCCCTTTCTTTGTACCTCAGCTTTCTCCCATGCATGGAGCACTCACCCTGCTTTTTGCTACTGTACTGCCCCCACATTATTTCACAAATATGTTTTATATATTTTGTATTTTAATGATCTAGGTGCATGTACTTCTCCATCCCCTCCCCATCTTAGAATGGAAACCCCTGGAGAGCAGGGACTGTCTCTTTTGGTCTTGTGTTCAGAATAAGGCCCACTATGTGGCAGGGACTGAATAAATGTGTGGGCTAGATGAATGAATTGGACCTACTCTTTCATGGTGAGAAGCCAGGCAGCCCTAGAAACTGCCCAGGGCTTGGTCCAGCACCATGGGAATTCTGGGAATTTGCATGTTTGCTCAGTAATCGGCCTCTTGTGCTCAGGCCTATGTCATTCTGCCCGATCTTGGGCTGCCCTCGTTCTGTCACCCCTCTCGTCCAGTACCTCATTGAATTCCGGATTCAGGGTTTTCTTCTTCACAGCTGTCTTGTGTTTGGATTTCTTGTCCACATCGGGTTTCAGGTATCTAATTAGAACCAAGAAACAGATCAGGATTTGGAAGTATCAGGAGATTGGGCCGAGCTTCCTGGATGGGAACTTCCTACATCTGAGGAAATGTTTTCAGGGATTTCCCTTGAAATTTTCCCTTGAAAATTTCCCACTGAAATCCCATTTAATTCAATGTTAGCTATGCCATGATAGAAGGTCCATATCATCTTCAGAGAGGAGCCATTGGTAAATTAATGAAGTGTGTTTTCATTTAGAATTCTGTTCCCAAGGCTATTTATTAATAAGTCCCAAGAAAGAACACAAAGGGCATCTGGGTGGTGCAGTGGATAGAG